>NC_022012.1:21693508-21695090 GCF_000317375.1 Microtus ochrogaster
TTTATAAACCATATTTGGGAACATGGGCGCAGTTTTTTCTCTCCAAACTGCTTCCTGCTGAATGGGGGCATCGTTACTTAGGTCTTTCATGGTATAACCTGTGTGCTAGTTTCATTTCAGTAGGCAGTTGAGCAAAGCAATTTTCTGAAGATGTTCACAGCAACCCTTCAAGAGGGCGTGGTCCATCATACCATATCGGAATAGAAGAAATGAACAGGGTCTCATCCTCTGTGAAAACAAAATAAGAAACTCCTTTCCAAAGCATCATGTCCTTAGATCCAAATTTCAAAGTCAAGGCATTTTCATCATATCTATGTTGGATTAGTTCAGCAGCATGTATAAATAAATATCTTTTAGCAGCTGTTGCTCTTTCCTCAGCATTCAAATAATTCAAAGAGAGCATAATAACATACAGTATCAAAATTCTCTGTGTATTTTCCATCTTTGTAAGGCTTTATTTTAACTCTATTTCATTTATTTTTACTTTTAACTTTTTGCTTTTTGAGATAGGTTCTTTGTATCTTTGACCTGAAGTAACTCTGTAGACCAGGCTGTCCTTGAACTCTCAGAGATCTGCCTGTCTCTGCCTCCCAGGCATCAGGATTAAAGGTGTACGCTACTATACCTTGAACTCACAGAGATCTGTTCATCTCTGCCTTCTAGGCACTGGGATTAAGGGCGTGTGCTACCACACCTTGAAGTCACAGAGGTCAATTTCCCTCTGCCTCCCAAGTATTGGGAATAAAGGTGTGTACTACCACACACAACAACTCTCTTCCTTTTTTTTTTTACTTTAAGAACTTCAACTTTTAGTCTGCATATATTTTTAACACACTTTAAACCATTTAGAAATTTTCTTTGTCTTTGAATCTCTCTTTACTGTATCTCTCTCTGTTTTTCTGACTTTAATTTACCAAACAGTCTCAGTAGGACTAAAGCCGTGGCTTTGCTGGCTAGATGTAGCCCATTCCTTAGCTTTCCAGCCTCATGGTGGAGATACAGGCTGTTGCCATGTTTATCGCCACAACTCTATGGCATTTCAAGGTCCCTGCCAACAAGCGAGCTTCAGCAGCCTGTGCTTGCAAACTGCACGAACCGCCTGTGTAAAAGAGTCAGAGTTTGCCCTGGCAGGACAGCCCAGAAAGCCAGCATTTTTAAATGGCGCAGCTTTTTCCTGCTATGGCTGAAAACCGAAAAGCATGCATTCAGCTTTTTGTCAACACCGTTTAAGTGTTTCGTGGCAGGACCTCTTAATGACCTGCAGGGTTTTGCAGCTAACGCTGAATCAGGAAGCCTCTCTTAGATGAGAGAGCTTGCTTGCCTCTAGCAAGCAGAGTAGACCCAAGAAATTGCCACAAGAAACATGCTTTACTCTATTCTTTTCCAAGCTTTTCCAGGCTTTCTGTGGACTCAGCCACACGTCTGGGAGCCATTTGTAGTAATAGGAGCGGCGGGCTGCGTCCCCGGCACCCGGCCGCCCACATGGCTAGCTTATGCCCTGAAATAATTACACGGACACTGTATTCTTTTAATCACTACTTGGCCCATTTCTATCTAGCCTCTTCTAGGCTAACTCTCGCAC
>NC_022012.1:21695190-21726280 GCF_000317375.1 Microtus ochrogaster
TTAGCCATGTGGCTCAGTACCTTTTTTCAGTGGGGCAGATCACATCCTGCGCTTCGGTGATCTCGGCAGGAGTGGGAGGAATCAACTTCCTCCTTCCCAGAATTCTCCTGTTCTCATTACATCATTTCTATTTCCTGTCTGGTTTTCCTGCCTATATTTCCTGCCTGGCCAATCAGCATTTATTTAAAACATGATTGACAGAATACAGACAATTCTCCCACATCACTCCAAGTCTTTTTTATCATGAAGGAAGATTGAATTTTGTCAAAGGCCTTTCCAAAATTTAATGAAATGTAGTTTTTTTTCCTTTCAGTTTGTTTATATGGTAAATTACACTGCATCTCTGGGGTGAAGCCTACTTGATCATGGTGGATGATCTTTTTCATGCATTTGTAGAAGTAGGAGTGGTGGGGCTGTGTCCCCAGCACCCCGGCCGCACCCCGGCCGCCTACTAGCTTATGCCCCAAAATAACAAAACACAAATTGTATTCATTTAAACACTGTTTGGCCCATTAGCTCTAGCCCTTACTGGCTAATTCTGATATCCCAATCAACCCATCTCTAATAATCTGTGAGCACTGGTATTACCAGGAAGATTCTAGCCTATGTCCATCCTGGGTTGGAGCTTCATTGCATGTGCCTCAGAGAGCAGAGCTATACCCACGTCCGCCCAGGAGCCGGGAGCATGGCGTCTCTCTGAGGAGAGTTGTCGAGTCTGAGCTCACTTCCTCTTCCTCCCAGCATTCTGTTCTGTTTACTCCTCCCACCTATGTTTTAACCTATGAGGGCCAGCCAAGCAGTTTCTTTATTTTTTTTAACCAATGACCTTCCTCCATCATGCATTTTTGAATTTTTTTGAGTATTTTTTGAGTATTTTTACATCTATGTTCATTAGGGAAATTGGTCTATAATTCTCTGTCTTTGTTGAGTCTTTGTGTGATTTGAATGTCAGGTGACTAGTGCCTCATAAAATGAATTTGGAAATGTCCCTTATGTTTCTGTTTTGTGGAATAATTTGAGGACTAAACTGGCTAAAATCATCTGTCCCTGGACTTTTTGATGGGAGACTTTTAATGACTGCTTCTATTTCCTTAGCGGTTATAAGCCTGTTTAAATTGTTTATCTGATCTTGATTTAATTTTGGTAAGTGACATCTACCAAGAAATTATCCATTTCTTTTAGATCTTCAATTTTGTTTTTGGAGTATAGGCTTTTGAAGTATGACCTAATGATTCTCTGGATTTCCTTAGTGCTTATTGTTGTGTCCCCTTTTTGTTTTTGATTTTGCTAATTTGAATATTCTTTCTTTGCCTTTTATTTAGTTTTGATAAGGGTTTGTCTATCTTGTTGATTTTCTTTTCTTTTCTTTTTTTTTTTTTTTGGTTTTTGAGACAGGGTTTCTCTGTGGCTTTGGAGCCTGTCCTGGAACTCGCTCTGTAGACCATGCTGGTCTCGAACTCACAGAAATCCGCCTGCCTCTGCCTCCCGAGTGCTGGGATTATTACTCTCTTTGTTTCTATTTTATTGATTTCAGTCCTCAGTTTGATTATTTCCTGCTGTCGTTACCTCTTGGGTATGTTTGCTTCTTTATGTTTTAGAGCTTTCAAGTGTACCATTAGGTCTCTGGTATGAGATTTCTCTAATTTCTTTATGAAGTAGTTTAGCGCTTTGAACTTTTCTCTTCTCTGCTTGTGTGAGACCCAAACTGTGTCCCATAAGTTTGGGTATGAAGTAAGTCTCTAATTTCTTTCTTTATTTCTTCCTTGATTCATTGGTAATTCCATTGAGAGTTGTTCAGTTTTCATGAGTTTGTAGGCTTCCTGTTGTTTCTGTTGATGAAATCCAGCTTTAATCCATGGTGATCTGATAAGATACGGGGGTAATGTCAATTTTCTCATATCTGTTAATACTTGCTTTGTGTTCTAGTATATAGTCAATTTTGGAAAAGGTTTAATGAAGTGCTGAGTGTTTTGTGTTTGAATGAAATGTTCTGTAGATATCTGTTAGGTCCATTTGAGTAATAACATCTGTTAGCTTGCTTAATTTCTCTCTTTCTGTCTGGAAGACCTGTCCATTGGTGAGATGGGGTATTGAAGTCTTCCATATGTGGAGTTTGATATGTGATTTAAGCTTTAGTAATGTTTCTTTTACAGATGTGGGTGCCCTTGCATTTGGGGAATAGATGTTCAGAATTGAGATGATTGCCTGATGGATTTTTCCTTTAATGAGTATGAAATGTCTTTTTCCATCTCTTTTGGTTAATTTTGACTTGAAATCTATTTTATTGGATATTAGGATAACTATATCAGCTTGCTTCTTAGGTCCATTTGACTGAAAAATCTTTCTCCTACTCTTTACTTTGAGGTAACATCTATCTTTGATGTTGAGACATGTTTCTTGTATGTAGCAGAAGGATGGATCCTGTTTTCATATTTATTATGTTAACTTATTTCTTTTTTTGGCAAATAGAACTAATTTATATTGAGACATATTAATGACAAGTGATTGTTAATTCCTGTTATTTTGTTGTTGGTAGTGGCAGTGATAGTGTGTGTGTGTTTCCTTTTTTTGGATATTGCTGATGTTAGATTATCTATTATTTATATTTTTGTGGGTATAGTTAACTTCCTTGTGTTGGAGTTTTCCTTCTGAAGCCTTCTATAGGGCTGAATTTGTGGATAGATATTGTTTAAGTTTGACTTTGTCATGAGAAATCTTGGTTCTTCATCTATTGTGACTGACAGTTTTACTGGGTATAGTATTCTGGGCTGGCTTCCATGGGTTTTTTAGCGTCTGTAAGACATCTGTCCAGGTCCTTCTGGCTTCTAGAGTCCCTTTTTAGAAGTCAAATGTAATTCTAATAGGTCTTCCATTATAGGTTACTTGGCCTTTTTATATTTCTACTTTTAATACTCTGTCCTTATTTTGTATGTTTAGTGCTTTGATTATTATGTGACTTGGGAACTTTATTTTCTGTTTCAATGTATTTTGTATTCTGTAAATTTCTTGTACCTTTATAGGCATGTCCTTCTTTAGGTTAGGGAATTTTTTCTATGATTTTGTTAAATATATTTTCTGGGTTGGAGCTGGGATTCTTCTCCTTCTATTTCTATTATCTTTAGGTTTCATCTTTTCATGGTGTTTCAGATTTCCTGAATGTTTTGTGTTAGGTTTAACATATTCTTTGACCAATTATTTCTTCTATCATGTCTTCAACACTTTAGATTCTCTTCCATCTCTTGTTTCTGTCAGTGATCTTGTGTCTGTAGTTCCTATTTTTTCCCTCAGTTTGTGTTTTCTTTATTGCTTGTATTTCAATTTTCCTATCTTGAACTGTTTCCTTCACACATTAGTTCATTTTTTCTTTTTTTTTCCTTGACTTTCTTGGCATTCTTTAAGGGATTTGTTGATTTCCTCCAGTGTTTTGTCTTTTTCTCAATTTCTTTAAGGGAGTTTTTCATTTCCTCTTCATAAAGTCATTTTTAAGGTGTGTGTGTGTGTGTGTGTGTGTGTGTGTGTGTGTGTGAGCGCGCCTGACTGTGTTGAAATATTCATGTCTTACTGTCATAGGATATTTGGACTCTGGACTCTGGTGCTGCCATATCACCCTGACCTTTGGTTAATTATATTTTTACACTGGTGCTTAGGCATCTGGGTTTGGGATGATTCGTTCTAGCCGGTGACAGTGAGCTTATCATTGTTGAATGGATGCTTTTTACCCTTAGTTTCTGTTTTCTCTTTGGTTTTCTAGTCTTTGTGACTTGAATTTCTGGGGGCTGGTATAATCTCAATTCTAGTAGGGAGTTTCTGTTCAGTTTGGGAACTGGCCTTCTGGAGGCTAGCTTGACCTTTGGTACAACAGGTGGTGTCTATTCTGAATGGTGTGGTCTGCACCTGTTCTTCTGACTGTGTGACCTTTGCCTACATGATGTAAGACTCCACAAGGCTCTTTGCATCTCATAAATAAACAATTCATTCTTTCATATTACATATCAAATGCCTGAGGGGAAAAATCAAGAGAAGATAGTTGTACAGTCTTCTGTGCTCATGCCTCAAAGACACATTTGCCCCTAGAAAAGCCTATCCATCTGTCCCCTCATTTACTTGTCCTTCCTTCCTTCCTTCCTTCCTTCCTTCCTTCCTTCCTTCCTTCCTTCCTTCTTTCCATCTACCCATCCACTCATCTGTTCATCCAATGATTGATTCAATGATACTCTCAATAATTCATTCCTTGGCTCAGCATTGAAGACTGACAGTATGCTCAAACTAATATTATTTTAAACTTTATCAACCCTGCATCTATCATGGATGTTAGGCCAATCTTAAGTGCTTCAGCATTTGCCAACTGATGAGTGAAAGGTAACTCAACCACCTGCTTGCTAAGAACAACAGGGTAGAGAGTGGTTCCACTGCATTCTAGTCCATTTCCCTAATTCTTGGCAGTTGTACATACTTCAGCGCTAAATAAATATTTGTTAAAGGGAGGAAGGAATCTGCAGCTGCAGTTGTTTGTGTTTATGCCTTTTCACCATATGCTTGTGTATCATCTCCTTAGGCAGTGTAGCAGAGTGGGGAAATCATGAGGAATCTGGAGTCACAGGGCCTGGATTCTCCCACACATTTTTCTAGCAAGCTGTGTACCTTGTGTAAATCATGTAGCCTTCCTGAGTCTTTCTTTTCTCATCTGCAAAGTCACACATCTCTTTTGATTCCTTCCAGTTTCCAAGGCAGATATGAGAATTACAAGTGAAGGGCGATCGTATAGAGTTAGGAAGTGACAGCTGCTGTGATCTTACAGGCAGGGCCTAATTGCACCCACCTTAGCTTTAGGGAAGGGTTATATGTCTCTTATATAATTAGTAGATACTTCTATTTCTAAAAATAATCTAATTAATAGGTCTTACCACATACTGTCATAGAAAAGACTATGTGCTAAGTGTGATTATGTATCCTGCACAGTTACATTAATCATATTTGTAACTAATTTATCTGATGAGTAAATAAACTAAACCAGGAGTGGCAGCACATACTTGTCACCCCAATACTCAGATAACTGAGGCAGGAGAATCATTGTCAGTTCAAAACCAGCCTAGGCTATATAATAAATTCAATGGAATTCTGTACATCACAAAACTTTGTTTCAAAACAACGCACTAAAAAGAATACAAATCTAACACAGTCCTCCTAATAATTAAATGTGGCAGTTATTAGCTGAGCCCCACTTTTTGTAGCAGAAAACTGGGCCCCACAAGAGTGAAAGCATCTCCCAGGGTTCCCAGCTAGTAAGAGGCATCAGAAACCTGAGATCTGGACCACCCTGCTATGCTGTGGTGTGCTTGATGACCAAGTGGTGTTCTGTGATGGCTAAAACTGAATATAAACCACAGTCCCTACCACGAGGCTCTTCTGGTCTAATTGGGTACATGAAATATTTAGCGAAGGAGAGAGTGGGCAATAAAGCTACAATGTGGGGCATAGATCATCAGGGAACAGGAAAGCCAATAACAGGTACCTCACTTTTATATAATGTTTTACGCCTTTCTGAGTGTTTTTAAATCCATCATCTCATTTGCTCTCCATAATAGCCATCATTATTTATTGAGGGCTTACTATGTGCCAGGCACTGGGCTAAGTGCTGTGCTTATATTATCTCAACCAAGCCTTCCAGAAAGCCTATTACATAGGCATCATTTCCCTTTTAGTGTCAAAAATTCAATTCAGCTTCTTTATATAAAGAGTAAGTGCAAGAGTTAGGATTGGCTTCAAGCACAGCTGAGTCTGGGACTTGTAATGTCATCTGGATGCCACCTCTTTCCCTTCTTCTTCCCTGTCTGTCTCCCTTCTGCCCTAGTTATCGCCCCTGTGTACCCTCACCTGCCTCTAGCTTGGCTGGTTCCTCATCTTGCCTGCTAAGAGACGAGATGCCTCAGAGTGAGCAGAGTGAGGCCAGAGGTCAATGCGGTGGGCCTCCGTGATCTCTGAAGGATCCAGAAGAGGGAAAAGTAGCTCTTTTTCTCCCTGTAACCTGCTTGTCCAAAATACAGTTTTCCGGTTAATGACTGCTTCACCCCATCCATAGCTCTGTCCTCCTTCCTCTTGCTGCCTGTCTTTCTACATGCTTCTCACTCCTGCTTCATGTCCCTCTGAATGTCCCTACCAGGACCCAGGTGTCACATCTACCCTCATATTCTTTATACCCTTCTATACGAGGAATAATCTGGATACCTTAGTCCCTTTTCTGTGGCAGTAACTGAGCATCCAAGTCTGGATAGTTCATAAAGGATTCAGTTTAAAAACCTGGAGGTCCTCCTTGCTTGTGTGGATGTTACAGAGTGGCACATAGTCAGACAGATGTCTTAGTTTAGGTGTCTTCTTCTTCAAAAGTCACAGTCCTATGATTCCAGTGATGGATCAGTTGGTAAAGTGTCTGCTTCACAGGCACGAGGACCTGAGTGCTGGTCCCTAGCACCTAAATAAAAGACAGATATGGTAGCACACATCTGTAGTCACAGTGCTGGGGCAGTGGAAAAAGGTGATTTATGAAGGTCATTGGCCAGATAAATAACCTAGCTCCAGGTCTAAAAAATAAAACAAAACAAAAAAACCTAAAAGGTTGAGAATGACTAAAAACACTTGGTCCTTCATTCTTGCCTCCACACCCTACAATGCATACACATACATTCAACCATAGGGATACTTACATATAGCACAAGACACATGCACGCGCACACACATTAGAAATTTGCAGAGAATAAACATTTATTCATTAATGTGAGGGTTGGAGTGGTTCAAACTAAGAACTTTCCCTAGTTCTGCTAGAAACTGTGTGGAGTCTAAGGTGGTACAGAACCATGGTTTCATAGACATCCTAGCCCAGGCTTCCTCACCATCTTAGGAAGCCATAGGTCCATAGGTTAGGACTCTATGGTTTCAATTATCCATCTCCCAAGGACCATAATGGATCAGCTTTCCACCCCCTTCACTCATCACGATGGAAGTTAGATTTCCTGTGTAAATGGAATTCAAGGTATAGCACCCAATGGAAGGAGAGCTTGTCTTCACACACATTTTCTTTGGGCCACTAACCAACTCCCAAATAAAGACAGGGAGAGTTATTATTAATTGTGAAAGCTTGGCCTTGGCTTAGGTTTGTCCCACTTGCTCTTTTAACTTACTTTAAGCTGTTTCTAGTCATATACGTTTTGCCTCAGGGCTTTTTACCTTTTGTTCATACTTTCTTGCTTTCTTCTTGTCTGGCTGGTCCCTGGTTTCTCCTGTTACATCCTTTTCTTTTTTCCTCCTCCTACTTATTCTCCTGGACCAGAAGTTCCACCTAACCTAACTCTCTCACTATTAGCTGTTCAGCTTTTTATTAGACCAATCAGATGCCTTAGGCAGGCAAGGTGAAACACATCTTTACATAATTAAGCAAATGCAACACATCTTTACCTGGTTGAACAAACATCCCAAAGCATAAACAATTGCCACACATCTTTGCATAGTTAAACAAACATTCTGCAACAGGCATCATTTCCTTCACCCACATAATTCCTCCCAACACATGAGGGCCCACAGATGTGACCATGTTCCACTTTGACTGAAGATCAGAGAGTCTGTTCTTGTTTTTGCTCTTTCAAAGTTGTGACAGCAGGTATGGCTACAGACCCTGACCTAGGGTGTGGTTACTTGGTGTTTTGGCCCATAGAGGTAGATCCACTCCACCCAGACCAAAGGTGAATTCAAGCCTATTCCTGCTCCTTCATTTTAAAATAGGAAGTTAGACATAGGGAGTGGCTGCCTCCAGGATGCTTGGTCTAGGGTGGGTTCACTGCATATCCTGTCCAAAACATCAAATGCTTTACCCAGAAAATAAGGTCTTGAGGTCTCAAGTATTGGAGCCAGTAACTGCTCTGGTTGTCCTTTGGGTCATGTTAGAGCAGTCTTTTTGCCTTCTGTCCTCCCATTTGTATGAGGGTACAAAGGCATATGAAAATTAAATGCAGGCAAATTCAGTATCCAGTATTCACTGAGTTGCCCTCCCTGTACTATCCAATGTCTCTGTGTTTCTTTCATATCTCTGTTTCTCCTACCTAACATTTCCAAACCACATGACCCTACCCTGGAATGTACAAACTCGTCATGGCTGGATGGTGACAGAAGTTACCCCCAAAATGTGGCTTATGACGCCTGCGTCTTCCTGCCTCATTGCAGATGTCTAGACGGAGAGAAGGGAATATGGAGAACACAGATTGGTTCTATATTCAGATAAGAAGATAAGTCCCTTTCCCACCTGGGACTCCCACTTCCAATTCCCTGTTGCAGAGCGGGCAAGTGAAAGTCCCTAACACACCGCACGGTAGATGAGACAGCCTCTGGGAGTTTTAACCCTGAACTTGTCAGTTTGGAACAAGGACTCTGGGTCAGATGTCCTGAGGCTGGTGTGAGCCTGAGGACTGGGGTCTATGTCCAGGCTGGAGGTGCGGGGGAGGGTTGCTTAGCTTCTTCATCTTACCTGGGGAAGGCTGCTGCAGGGCAGAAGGAGGATGAGAAGATGCAATGCGAATGTCAGGTGCATGCCGCATATGGTGTAGAAAACTGCAAATAGCGAGGCTTTTCTTATTAGGATATTTACCAGTGAAGTCACGTGTAGGCATACAGTTCAGCATACCACACCTCTATGCAGCTGCCACCCACAGTTTGAGAAGATTTTATCACCCACAGAAATCTCTACCCATTGACAGCTACTCCCCTTCCCTGCCCGTCTAGTCCCTGGGAACCTCAAATATGCTTCTGTCTCTGTGACTTTAACCCTTCTGGGAATCTGTCACAGCCACATAGCTTGTGTCCCCTTCGTGTCTGGCTTCTTGCATCCAGAAAATCACATTGAGGTTTGTTGTCGTTGCAGTGTATGGTGATGCTTCATTTATTTTATGGCTAAGCGTTAACCCATCTTGCGGCCGTGCAGCATTTCTTTTCTATGGATGGTGGTTTATATTCTAAACTCTCACCCAGAGTCTCGTCATTACACTGGCGAATGGAGGAGGTGAAGCAGGTAGGTGCAAGGTGATGAAGTGGAGGTAGGCTCCGAAGACCTCCAGATCCTATGAGCACTTGGACCAGAAGGAGCTGAGCTCTGGCCCACTTAGGATGGACTTGAGAAAATGTGGTGTCAAGTGCCTCTTGGACTGGCCTAAGGTGGCTGCTTTCACGTAGGATGACATCAGGAGCCATGACCTGACAAGGGAGTGTGAGTGACAGCAGGGAACTGTCACTGCAGAGAGCTAGGCAACCTGGTGGCTTGAGCATGTGTGAGGTCCTGGGACGGAACCGGAACTGCCGTTGGGAATGGAGAGATGGGGAATGTTGGAGAGGCCAGGATCCCAGTGGGTAAGAAAAGGACTGGATGTTTGTGTCTTAGGACTTCTATGTAGAAACCTATCCCTGGATGAATAGGAATGGTCCTAGGGGGTAGAATCTTCGGAAGATGACTAAGACATGAAGGTGGCTCCTAATGAGTGGAACCAGTGCTCCTCCCAGAGGTGAGGACATCAGAGGCCTCCTGTTTTCACCAGATGAGGATGTGGCAAGATGGAGCTACCTATGAGGCCGAACAGGGGTACCATCTCTGCCAGTGCCATGCTTCTGCTTCATCCCTCCAGAACCGAGAGTAGTTAGTTTCTGTGGTGTATAAACCATTCTGCCTATGGTGCTTTGTTATACCGGCCTGAACACGCTGGGACCCAGGACAGTCAAGTGGAGCGATGGGCTCATGAAACCTTTTGAGCACATTTTCCTGTCTTAACCAGCCCTTTCTGCACTGGAGCCACCTGGTTCTTCTGCTCAGTTTCTTCCTGGGTTGCCTGACTTTCCTCTTGACTTAATGATCCAACGTTATCCCCACTCTTGCTGTCTATTTGGCTTTACAATTGACTCTCGGAATTGTTCTCCTAGAATGCCCCTTCTGGCCTGTCCCCATAAAACCTCCCCTGCAAAGCTCAAGTGGCATTTCTTCTGAGTTCCCGTAGGTCCCAGAGCCTCTCCTGTTGCAGCTCTGGGCAATACTTGTATGTTTCCGAGTGAGTGACCACACTCACATAGCATCATCAGAATGTGTTTGTGAATGAATGACTGACTGAATGAATGAGCTGACGGAGGTAACAATTCAAGTGAGGCGGCCCTGGGATTGCTTTTCTACCTTGGAATAGAGCCTTTGTGGAGAAGGGAAGCCTCCCACGTTGGAGGAGCTCCAGGAGCAGTCTGTTCAACCACTTAATAAAATGTGCTGTGAGGATTGAGTCCACTAGGGAAATGGCCTCTGCTATCTCGTGCAGCTCAGGCCGCCTATGATTTGATGGCTCAAGGAACTGTACCTTGCCCTCTGCCCGGGCCATTTCTCATGCCAGCAGAAATCCTACCGTGGCCCAGGTGTGACCCGGATGCTGATGCAGGCGTCTTCAATCTCACAGGTGCTGCTCTTTATAGAATTTAATCTCGTAATGCAATGCCCATGTGGCCTTTTCATTAATCACCCCTTTCATAGCAGGTGCCTGGAGAGGGAGGCCAGGGGAGCATGAGAAAGGCGGGGGGTGGGGGGTTCTAATATCTTAGGTAGCATGCCAGGGGCCAGAAGAGGACAAGAACACGATGTAGCAGGGCAAGAAGAATGGAAGAGCCAAAGGGGCTAAAGATGAAATCATGGGCAGACGATGGATTGGAGGAAGATACCCACAATCCCCCTCTGTGTCGAAAGCAGAGTCAGCTCAAAGCCTGTGACTGCAAATGTTTCATCTGCCTCCTCATCCTTGCTCTTCCCCAAAGCAGCAAAATCTCCTGACTTCCTCTAGAGAAATGGGAATAAAAAATCCCACACCTGAATACTGGTCATCCAACTCCGTGCACATAAGACAGGGAACTAGGGGATGGAGAGATGGCTCATCAGTCAAGAGGCTGCTTGTCCAGAGGACCTGGGTTCACTTCCCAGTATGCACATGGTGGCTCACAACTAACTGTAAGTACAGTGCCAGGGGATCTGAAACCCTTTCTTCTGTCCTCCCGGGGCACCAGGCAAGCACATGGTATGCAGCCATACATGCAGGCTAAACACTCATTACATAACAATAGCAACAACAATAATAATACTAATAATATAAATGGTAGGAAAATATCAGAGGAGAGACCGGGGTACCTAGAAGTCATATGACTTGCCGAGTCATGGACTCCATCCTGCTGAGCTCTTCAGCACTGCTCTGGGCTGTTTGGAGCAGTGGCTCTGAGAAGAAGTAAAGGGACCTTGAAAAGATGCAATCCAGTGGAAGAGCATTGGGTGTCTTCCTGACTATCGTCCTGGGCTGGTGATGAGGGAGGTTTCCTCTCATAAGCAACCCTACCATGACCTGACACCATCACCAAGCATCCAGAGTGATGTCGCCATCTATCCAGTACCTGAGTCTCCACACTGAAACCTCTCTACTTCATAAACAGCCTGTGTCAGGTGTTTCATTACACTAGCACAAAGCTGACTATATACAGACATCTCAAGCTTTAGTCAAGGGGCAAAGAGACATTTGAGGAGGGTGTGGTTAGTGGGGGTGGCGCATGAGCAGGACGAGGGAGAAGAAGACGTTGCAGATGGGTCTCAGGATATCATTACTCATTTTGCTTTCCTGCCAGGCTCCCAGAGCCCATTTGGATTTGTTCTTCAGTACAATATTTTCCCCCTAACTTTAGTTTCTTTCTGGAAAGTTGTTTGCTGATTCCCAGGGAGTGGAGCCTGACAACAGGGGCTATTCTTTTGGAGGCCCTTTTATTCTGGAAACTATGAAGTGCATTCCACAAGCTATTTTGTTTTCCCTTTCCACTTCCTCTTGGTAGTTTTTTTTCTCCATGCAAGACATGCAAAGGCCCTTTCATCTGGGAGCTGTCCCTACCCGTGGCAGCTCACCTATGCATTCACTCTGGTGTTAGCTGTGGTCTTTCTTTCTCTCCTCTTCCCTTTGGGCAACGGCAATTGAGAAATGTAGTGAAAGACAGGACTGTGTGCAGACACAAACTCATGAAAAGGAGCACATGGAATGTAACAAATTAAATGCCACCCAGCAAGGGTTGGGGACTGAGAGCTGAGAGAGAGAGGGATAAAACACAGATCAAACAAAGCAAAGCCAGCAAGTGGGGGAGCGTGCTTGGCAGAGGTTTCTGGGAATAGAGGCATGGCATGCCGGAGATGTAATTAAGCCCTCCTGAAGGCCATCCGCCTTGTCCTAGTGGGCCTTGCCAAGTCCTGTGTCCTCTCTTAGCTGCCTAGTACTTTATCTCTGGCGGGTGGTAGGGGGACGAAGAGGGGACTGGTTAATTAGAAGAAATCTCTTTCAGACAGTGTGCCTGCCCAGTGGGGAGTGTGGAGCCTGCGTAAGGATAAAGATGTTCACTGTCCACAGTGTCGGCTGTCACTGCCCCGCATGCCATACCTCACCCCCCTGCAGATCCTATTCTAGGTATCTGGGTGCCTCAAGTCCACGCAAGGCCCACACAGCCTTTCTGTCCCATTTCTTGCAGAAGCCTCCATCCACTTCTTGGAGTGCTTTGGAGGGATTGGAAAGGAGAGCTTGGTTTCTCTGTTAGGAAGTAAGGCGTGATGCCCCAGGGGGCAGTTGCAATAAATGGACAAAGGGTTGGATCTTTCCAACCCCTGGGGCTTCTGATGGAGACTGAACATTTCCTAGGCGCTGTCAAGCATGTCAGGAGGGAGTGACAGCACGGGGTGGGGGGTGGGGTAGTCCCTCCCATTCAGTGCCATCAGCTCTTCTGTCTCTTCCCATCCGTTTCTTCGCTTGTCTGTGGCTAAGGCAGACAGTTAGGGTTCCCTCCCTTTTAGGACAAATGCATCCTCTGGGGTGCTTAGCAGGGGGCTCCCCACATTGTTCAGCTCATTAAAGGAAGCCTTGCCTTCAAGTGGCACAGGTAATGAAGCATTGCGGGGTGCCTGCCAGCTCTAATAAGAAGGACTGAACCGAGAGGGAGAATTTACCTGGTAGGATTAGTTCACTCTGCCGCAAGATGCTTGGGCTCACCTCTTAGGCCCCGTGCCGGGAATCTTAAACATGCTTTTCTCTCTGGAGGGCACTGGCTGGGGAGCTGCTGGGCAGAGCTCAGAAAGACAAGCGAGGCTGCAGAGGGCAGTCCATAGCTGGGACCTGTGGCCCAGCTCTCTGCTGCAATGGATGGAGAGGCCAGCTTTCCTCCAGGCTGTGCCTCAGAATGCGAGGCTGCTAACCACTCAGTGTTAACGGTCCTTTAAATTGCTTGGGTACGTTACCAGCTAACACGCAAACGAACATGTGTAAGAGGAGACCCTGGAGAGCAGGCACCTCCGAAACTTCGCAGCTTATCAAAATTCATGTCAAAGTTTCAATGATAGTCTTGTGCTAAAGACTGTCCCAGCAGGAACATCAGGAAATAGAAGTCAGAGTGGGGTGGTCAGTCAGAGTGCTGATGCTGGCCGCGCTCACACCTGGAGACCTACCGAAGGAGACTCTATAGAGGAAACAGCAGGAACTGAACCACAGGGTGGGTTACTTTCCCGTTGCTGTAATAAAATGCCTTGCAGGAAAGATTCCAGGGAAGGAAGGCTGACTTTGGATCATGGTTTCAGAGGGATCTCATTCAGTCATGATGGTGAAGACTGTAGGCTGCTCACAGAGCCATGACCCAAAAAGCTGAAGATACAGGCAGGAATCAAGGGCAGGTGTAACATTCCAAAGCTTTTCCATCGCCATCCTTTTTTTTTTTTGTCCCATTAGGCTCCATTGCTAATAGCTCTTTAGCCTTCAAAATAGTGACACAAGCTGGGAACCAAGCACTGAAAACAGGAGCCCATGGGGTAGTTGCAGGTTCAAGCCATACAGAGGACACATAGAAACTGGTTTAAGGCAAGTGGATGAGTCTGGCTTCAGAATTTCTTAGCCCCAGTCCCACTTCTGCACCTTCTGCCCCCACAGAAGTAGCAAGAAAGAAGCTATGGGAACCTCACACCACCCAGGGCAAACTCTTTTGTGGGAAAGTTGGGAAATTTTCCATGGCTCCCTGCCTGATGTCTCTACCCTCTGTTAACCCCACTTGCTCCAGACTGCAGTTCCCTCCTTCCTGGAAGGTTATGCATTCCTACTTGGAGACTAGCAAAATGCCAGACAAACTGGTGGGTTTCTCAACGCTAAATACAGATGGCGATATTTATAAGGGAACAAAGCCTTGCCACAGGACGTTGCCAAAGCCCTGTTTCCAGAGACAGTATTGTAAGACAACCCTGGGCAGGAAAGTCTAAGTGCAACATATTGTAGCCTTCCTGAAAGAATACCAGCTGCCTTCCCAATGCTGGGGTGGTGCCCTTTATGGGAATCTTTTACTTATCAAGCAAGGAGCTGGTGTTGTCTGCTAGCATGTGGCCATGCCTTCCCAGAAATTCTGTAGTCAATGTGGAAAAGAAACATGTTTCTACAAAGCGTGCATCCATTGCTTCCAAGCAGCTAAGTCTTCACTGCTTCTAGGAGACACGTGCCCGCAAGTCTGTCTACCTTCCAAGCCCCAGCAGGCTCACTCCCTTCCACCATTAGCCACATGCTTTGCTTGAGAGGGGCGGGACCAGCACCAGGGTCTTGTGTGCAGTGATCCCTACATCCTTTGATTCCCACATGGGCTGTGTAGGGGAGCTGGAGAGGCAATGCAGGCATTACTTATATTCCATAAGTGAAGAAAAGGGGCCAGGGAAATGAAAAGATTTTGAGGTCCACACAGCATATTTGCATTATGCATCTCTCCCTCTGTCACTCCTAAGGTGTAGGAAGACCAGTTGCTTCATTCTGGTTTGGTTCTGATTCTGGAACTTCATGTCTATCACTCTCTCTGTGTACCTACCTATGAAACACATTGCTTTTTTGGGAGGCAGAGGCAGGCAATCCTTGAACTCACTGAGATCCACCTGCCAGATTGTTACACAGAGAAACCCTGTCTTTGGAAAAACTAAATGTGTATATATCTATATAGATATAGATAGATAGATTGCTTTATTGAGATTATAATATACTTAAATAATTTCCCTCATTCTTTTTCCTCCATCTAAACTTTCTTTTTTTTCAAATTTATGGCTTTTTTAGTTAATCAGTGTTGCATACATAATAGGTATGTGTGTGTATGTGTATATATGCTATACAATAGGCATGTTTACATGGGCAGGGGAAAGCTCAGGAGGCTTCACCCCCACACAAAGAACCACAGGCAACTAAGGAATGCTGAGGGCAGGAGAAATATTCTTCCCCAGGGAGGAGCATGGGAACTGATTATCTGATACGAAACAGTCAGCCCCGAAAACATCCGTAAGGGGAACATTATTCAAAACGTACCCAGATTTCCTTCAACTTCCTAGACCTGTCAAAGTGTAGCTGCAAACTCCTTCCAGAGCCTTTTCAATTGCTCCATTCCTCAGTCTTCCTGAACCTGAAGGGCACTGCTTGCTGCTTCATTATGTTCCGTTATGGTGTCTTCCAATTGTCTAACCTGTGCCATCATTTTCCTCAGCCCAGTCAGTTTATAAATTTCATATGGGTGGATGCTTCATGAATCTTTGATGGTACCCAACCCCGTGCTAAGCCCTGAGTCTCAAACTTTCTGCTGGAAATGTTCATGGAGAAAGCTGATGGCATTTATTCTCCTAAGGGAATTAGCAACAATGACCCTGTTTAGCATGTCTCAATGTGTTTGCTTTCCCCCATGTTATTAGTATAAAGTCAGAAGTATCTGGCTTGGAAAATGCATCCAGCTGTTCAGAGCAGCTGGAAGCCAAGGAAAGGTTATTTTGGGATGAGTTATTTCTTGCTTCTTAGGCCCTTTCACATATTGTCTGGGATGGCAGTGTTTGATGGAGAGGGCTCTCCCCACTTCCACGAGCGTGAGGGGGCGAAAAGCCCCAGGCAAAGACCAAGGATGGGCTAAGAAACATGGGAAGCAAGAACTCTTGGTTTTGGTGGACAGATGTTTGAGCAAGTTGCTTTGTCTTCGTTGCTGCTTCCGTACAACAGCTGTTCTCAGGGCAGATGGGGACAGCCGATAGCCACAGAGATGGTAGCTCTTGGTCTTCTGTCCTCCCTGTCTGCATTTGTAGTCCTACACACAAGTTTACTTACTGCATGCTAATTCTGTCTGATGACACAGTCTCCATGGGGGCATAGAAAAACATTTACATAAATAAATGAGGTCATTGTAGCTTGACAGTTGCTTGCAGGAAAAATAAACTAGTAATGGCAATGGTTGAGGGGAAAAAGCGTGGTTGCCAAGGTACCTGCTTTAGGGCAAGGTGTTCAGGGAAGACAACTGGAGATCCAGGAGAAACCTGTTGAAAATCCAGATCAGTCAAGAGGCAGGAAAAGGTGTGTGGTTCATATGGCAATGTTTCAGAGACATATTTGGGGATAAGAAAATAGTTAAGGAACACTCTAAGTGATGCTGAAAGAGAGTAAACTAGAAGCTATTTCCATTATCCAGAGAGTACTGTGTTCTGGTTTGGAGGTCAGAGAGGTAAAGAGGATTGATGGATACTGATTTGGGGGCTTGAGTTGTGGGCATGACTGAAAGTAGAGAGGTTCGGAATATTTGTTCAATTATGTAGAGATGTGCTGTATTTGTTTATGTTGCAGAATATTGAACTATGGAAATATGTATTGCATTTGTTTAATAATGTTAAGATTGTTGCTGTTTTACCTTGTCTGCCTAAGGCACCTGATTGGTCTAATAAAAAGCTGAATAGCCAACAGCAAGGGAGGAGGTATAGGTGACTTCTGATCAGTGATGGTAAGTAGGCAAGGAAAGGAAAGAAGAAAGAAAAAGATACAACGGCAAGATTCTGGGGCCAGCCAGCCAGACACAGAGGAAGCAGGAAAGCAGAACATATAAAATGAAAGAATGGCAAAAAGTCCTGAGACAAAATGTAGATGACTGGAAGCAGGTTAAGCTAAAATGTAGATGACTGGAAGCAGGTTAAGCTAAGTTGAAAGAGCTAGTGGAACAAGTCTAAGCTGAGGCCAAACATTCATAATTAACAGTAAGTCTCTGTGTATTTATTTGGGAGCTGGTTGGTGGCACGCACGCACGCACGCACGCACGCGCGCGCGCACACACACACACACACACACATGCACGCACACTTGCCAACTACAGGACAGTGGCCAAGTTTATGAGAAATAAGAAGGATCAGAAGGAATCAGGGCGAAAGGAAGAAATACTGAGAACATAATTAGGTGGTGAGTTAACGTGCATGTGTATCTCTCTCTCTCTTTGTGTGTGTGTATACATGTGTGCATGTGTGCGTGTGTGCGTGTGTGTCGGGCCGAGAGTCACATAAATTAATAGTGCTAGTCAGAATGTACTGCTTTCAAACAGATAACAACGCCTCTCAGTTTCATCCTCAGCTCCTTGCGCATTAATTATATGCACGCTTATTATTAGCTGCTTTGGATAATGTGCACGCAGCAAGAACCTAAGCAGAAGAAACTTTTCTCACTCACGAAATCTAGAAGATAGCTAACACCTAAGGTGAATAGATGGGCAGTATTCTCTGGAGGTCAGTAGCACCTTTGGCAATAGCAAGCCCAACAGAGCCTTGAAGTTTCAGATAGACTCTCTAAGTGGGGCTTACTAGATGGTGGGATTTAGACAAACACTTGAGGAATATGAGTGGGGTGTGAAAGAGTGCCTTCTGGCAGGACAAACCGAGTCCACAGGTCTGTAGACTACATGCTTGCTGTGGTCCAGGAGGGTCTATGGCTAATGTTAACAGAGAAGTGTGACTGAGGCTCAGCAGGGAGCTCTGCAGGGATGGCAGAAGGGCAGACTGTGTGGGCCTGAGGCGCCAGAGCCAGGCTTTGTGACATTCTCAGACTGAATTGGAGACTTCATATCTTGCAAGTAGAGAGGTAAAATAATGTATCCAATTTAATATTGCTCTTTTATCTGTGCTGTAGAGATGAAGAAATGAGTGCAGGGCAGCAAGCAGGATGAGCAATTGCTGAAATAATTCCAGTGTGGGACTGGGATTATTCTGGCCAAAGCCCTGACATAGTAAATGTACTAGTTACTTTTTCTTGTTGTTATGGTGAAATATGTGAAAAGACCAAATAAAGCAGGAATGGCTTATTTTGGCTCAGTTTGAGGGACCAGTCCATCACGGCAGAGAAGCATGGTGGTTGGAGCACAGGCAGCTGGTCACATTGCATCCACAGTTAGGGAGCTCAACCAAAGCCTTTTCTTCATATTCAGTTGTTGCAAGGAGATGCTTGTTTGTCCCGACCGCCCAGAACCAAAATAATCACTCAGAGACCATATTAATTTTAATCACTGCTTGGCCTATTAGCTCTAGCTTCTTATTGGCTAACTCTTATATCTTAAGTTAACCCATTTCTATTAACCTATGTATGAGGTTGTGGCTTACCGGGTAATATTCCCAGCATCTGTCTCGGGTGGCTCCACGGCTTCTCCCTAACTCTACCTCCTTTCTCCCAGCATGCCATTTAGTTTTCCCTGCCTACCTAAGTTCTGCCCTATCGACAGGCCAAGGCAGCTTCTTTACTCATTAACCAATGAAAGCAACACATAGACAGAAGGACCTCCCACACCATTCAGTCTCAGATCCCAGTTTATTGGAAGATGACACTCATATTCAGGGTGAGACCTTCTCAATTAAACCTCTCTAGAAATTCCTTCATACAAACACTGACATGTGTTTCCTAAGTGGTTCTAAACACTGTCTGTTGATGATAAAGATTAACCACCAAAAGTCTATTCCTTGCCAGCTTGACACCCAAATTCATCATAAAATTCTATCTCTGACCCTTAAGGTCTCATTGTCATCCATCTTGTAGCACAAAAAGCCTTCAGTACATCTCTAAAAACCCTACAGTTGTTAATAGTTGAAGCATCATTCAAAAGTCCTGAATTCAAGCTCCCTTCCAAGACTCAAGACAATTTATTTTTTCCTGGAATATGATTTTTTAAAATTAAAATATGATTATATAATTATTCCCATTGTCTTTTCTTCCTCCAGCTTCCTCATTCTCTACCCTTCCTCTCATATTGTTGAGCTCATTTTTCTTGGGAAATATCTGTCTATGCTGAGTCTGTTTAGTGTTGCTTATATGTAGTGTGGATATGATTTCAGGACTGACCACTTTTTATTGGATAGCCAATTTAGGAACTCATTCCCACGGAAAGGATACTAGTGTCACTAATAGCATGTTTTAGTTGCCTATAGTTCCTTGTCTAAGATTAAGGCTCTGGTTTATTTCCTCCTCCATATTAGTATGCCTATTGTTTTGGACTTGTTTGGGTCTTATTTAGGCACCCATGTTGTTGAGGTATCGTAGGTGAAGTTTCCATGACATTTCTAGAATATACGGTCTCACAGCAGATCTCCTGGTCTTCTAGCTCTTACAATCTTTCCATCCACTCTTCCACAAATTTTTTCTGAGCATGGGTGCAGGAATTGTGTTGTAGGTATATCTTTTGGGACTGGGCAATCCATGATCAGTTGATCTCTGCATTAAGATCATTTGTGGGTTTCTGCGATAGTTTCCTTTTGCTGCAAAAAGAAGCCTCTTTGGTGAGGGTTGAGAGCTCTACTTATCTAGAGTGGGCATAAATGTAAGTTTTAGAATCCTGTTAAGAATTACATTGTGTTTGCTAAAGTGGCGGTTGTGGTTCTCTTCTAAACAAAGACATCACCAGGATTGGCTGGTGGTTTTTCAGTACCAGACATGATTTCCTTTCTCTTGAGTCCTTAAGCCTAGTTAGATAGCTGTTGGTTAGCACCAAGATATGATTGTCACTATTACAGCTTTAGAACTATCTTTCCATGTTCTTGCTGTGGTTTATAGGGTTTCAGCTGGTAGGACCGTTGATTGCTTCTCTCCTTTAGCAGCTTACATAGGACCTCTGGGACTAGAAAAGTTAGTTCTCAGGGAGGAGGGCTTCATGCTAGACACAGCTTGAATCCTCCAGCATCTGTATCTGAAGTACATAGTGTCAAGAATCTCTTAAATGTGAGTCCATATGAAATACAAATTAAACTACATGCTTTCGAGAAATAATGGAATAAAAGAAACATTCTCACTCCAAAAGAGGAGAATGGAGGCAAAGCAAGGAAACACTGGGCTACCACAAGACAACCTGCATTGCAACACCAAATGCACAGCTCCATATCCAACACCTGAGGCTCATGATGACATTATCTGTGCTTCCAACACCTCAGAAAGGCATTTTTCTCCAGCTCTACTTCTGCAGCACAAATGACCTTTACCTTGGATAAGCTTTACTTCATTGCTCATCGTTTTCCTCCGAAGATTCCCATGGTCCTATCATCTCCAACATCCTTGGGTTCCTCCATTGATATTTAAGCTTTGCCTTCTCATGTATTGCTCTCCCAGGAACCGCTTGCAGAAAATCTGACCCTGCCACACATCGTCTGGCCTCCATAGCATCCTGGAACCTTTTTGCAAGCCACTGTGACTCTTTCACTTTTACATTTCATCATGTGAATGACATTCCCAAGGTCAGCAGTATCTGGTAAGCTTGGCTGTATTCTTGGCACCCTTTACTCAAAGTTGTCCTCTGTGTGCTTTGATGGTTAAACTTTGGAAAACACATTCTTAGGAAGTTTTAGAACAAGAAATTTCTTCCGTGAAATTTTTGGTCTAGGCTCTTTCTTTTCAACTGAATTCAAATTTCCACAGGTTTGAAACTGGGTTTTGTGGGTTTTTTCTTTTATCTCCTTGGTGCAGAACCCGAGGTTTCCATTTAAGACACTAATATCTTTCAAAGTTATAGCTGTTTTGGGCTGGTAAGATGACTCAGAAAGTAAACTGAGTTCAATCTGTGGTGGAAAGAGGAAACAGATTCCAGAAGGTTGTCGTTTGACCTCCACATGCATGTTATGGTACATGAGTCACCTCCCCAAGATTTATATTTATATTTATATATACATAATTTTTAAAAGTTTAAAAGGCAGGGCTTCTTCCTCTCTACCTGCTCTGCCTGCAGCTAAAACTCCTTTACACTCATTTTCTTGCCAAGCTGCACATTTGAAAAGTACCTTCCTGCTTTGAATTCTCATTATAAACCTCAATAAGCACAGTGAGCAGTCACCATGCCACAGCCTGAATGTTATGCTATCTTGAAATTGCCTCTGCCAAACAGTTTAGTGCATTGCTTTCCAATTTGACCTTATTCAAATGACCAGAGAGAGACGGAACCAGCCAGATGGGTTTGCCAAAACGGAACATGAAGGCCTCTAGTCTAGTGCCCTGTAGAGTCCTGTTCTCCTGGATCTTTGTGAGCATTATTTTTACTTCTGCCTTTTTGTCTGGTCTTCCATGCTTCCCCACAAGATGGCCATTAAGCTCCTTACTGTATTCTTGGGTCTCCCTAGCCCATAGATCCAGAATCTTCCAACTTCTTCCAAACCACACAAGTAGTCAGAGCAACAAGCTCCACTCTCAGTGACACTTTTGTGTATTCATTACTTTGTCTCATTGCTATGACAATCCTTCCTTGAGGAAAGAAGAGTTTATTTTGGCTCATGGTTTGAGAGTACCACCCATTACTGCAGGAAAGGAACGGCAGTGGGATTGTGAGGCAGATGGTCACATCAATTATGCCAATAGTCAGAAGATAGATGATAGATAGATAGATAGATAGATAGATAGATAGATAGATAGATAGATAGATAGCTCTAAGGTTAATGTCCTTCTTCTTTTCTTGTATTTCTGCTCAGTCTGGGACCACAGCCCACGTGAGAGTGCCACCCTTATTCACTGTGGGTCTTTTCTCCTGGATTATGCTTCTCTGAAAACACTGAGGAAAGGTGTGTTTCCTAGGCAGGTGAGTTTAAACCCAGGGTAGTTAGTGATCATTAGCCACCACAACACGATTCCACACATACTGTTAACATGATCCTGATGATAGTGTTTGCTAATGAGCTGGACGTGAGAACAAGAAAAGGAGGAATGCCAGGGTCTTTCCAGTGTTTTTAGCCCCATGACTGAAAAAAATTCAGTTGTATTAACTCATACTCGTAAGAACATAGGACAAGTTGGAGTTATATGGCAGGAGCTTGCCTTTAAGCACAGTAGGTTTAGATGTGTAAATTAAGTGTGTGGTAAAGACTGGGCTAGCAATACAAAATACAGAGTCTAATAAAAGTATAAAGATGATATTGGAAATCAGAGATAAATGATGAAGCTCAGGAATTGGGGGTACTATAGATTTATGCTCAGGGTTTGGAGGCAAGGCAAGAGAAAAATCAAGAAGAAATGAGAAGGGATGGTGAAAATGTTAGGTGTGTGATCCAGGAAGCCATACTAAGGGAAGTATTGAAACAGGCAGAAAGCTATCAGCCCTGTAAAATACCGATGATCAAGGACTGACAACTGCCTTGGATCTTGGACATGTCGGTGGCACTGGTAACCATAAAGGGCAGAGTTGTACGAATCAAAACCACAGCGGAAGATTTCAAGAGAGAGCGTGAGATCATAGATATAAACCTTCTTCCTGGGAAAGAGAGACGTGGGGATAGCCGCTCTGAGGCATGAGCGAGTGAGGGGGGGGGTTTCTTAATAGGAAAACCAAAGTGTGTTTGTATATTGCTGGAAAAGGCTGAGTAGAGTGAGAAAAATGGGTGCTGTAAGAGAAAAGAGAGAAAATTGCTAGTCTTGTCCTTGACCCGAAGAGAAAGGATAGGTTTAATGAAGGGCTGGCCTTAGTGGAAGCTCTCACTCAGAGAGAGAGAGGAGGAGGGCCTATTACAGATGTAAATGTTAGAAGGCACATAGATACATGCGGTAGTGGGAGTGTTGGTTTTCATGGTGCTTTTTTCAATCAAACACAAAGTCATCAGGTGTGAGGGAGGCCTGGTGAACAGAAATTTCATATGAACGAGGTATAGCTTTAACCGTGTAGTGAAGCTTCAGAGTATGTGTGCAAAAGCACTAAGTTATGAATGGCAGACAACATCAAGGTTTCCTTGAATAGGCCGATTGTGAATGAAAATAAATCAGCATGGCTGGGGGCTTTGCTTAAATGTGTTTCACCGGATAAGGTCTGACCCAGGAGGACAAAACTAGAATGTGGCTGAGCTGAGTGGAAGAGAACACATGGAAGCAGAGAGAATGAGGGCACGAGGGTAGAAGAGAGGGTGTGCCACCGTGACTGGCAGGAATTTGACCTATAAGAGCAGGAAGAAGAGGTAGGAGCAGGCTAGGGAGCCAGTGTACTGGGGGTCAGTTTCGGGAAGCAGTGATAGTGAAATTGGGCCACTTGAAAGAGAAGACTTGAAATAGAGGTGCAGCAGTAAGACTATGAGCCCCTTGATACCTTGGCAGGGACCTTAGCGGCAAGGTCAAAGGTCCTGCCATGAGGATGGTTGGGGAGGTCAGGAATAGAAATGCCCCACAGATGAGTCTTGAGATCAGGGTGTGATGGATCCTATCGACTTTCAATTTGACAGGATTTAGAATTATTGGAAGACAAATCTCTGAGAATGTCTGACAGAGTTTCTAGATTGGGTCATCTGAGGTGAGGTGACTTATAACAAATAAAGATGGCACAGTTAAACATTTTGGGAAGCTCCATGTTGAATATTACATGTTCCCAGGGAACTTGGGACTCCCTTTCATGGGGTTTTAGTCTCATTAATAAAATAATTTAAAAGAAGACACATAAAGCATCTCAAAGACAACTTTTTTTTGAGAGAAAAATAACAGGGCAGGCAAGAGGTGATTCTTGACAGCTGTCCAAAGGAAGAATTGAGAAGGTCATCCCTGAAGATAGGCAGGCTCAGTAAGCATGAAGCCCCACGGCAGACAAGGAGCTGCGCAGAAGAAGCAGTGGGGGTTCAGAGAATACTGGAGAAAGCCCAGAGTGTCCGGGAAAACATCCCAAGCTTTAGGAAAAAATGACAGAGAATAGAGAAACAAAATGATACATACTTTGGAAAAGCAAGAAAGCTGCAGGGCAACATATTGGAAGCTCTCCTAGAGGCTGTATGGCAGAGGAAGGGATCTGAGAAGGAAAGTTATATCATCTCATTAAGGGGATAATTACTCCTCCCATCCTGATAACATGGGTTTTGGTGAATCAGCCTTCCTGAGGGGAAGTCTTGGCCAGATGATTGACAGGCTCAGTTGGATTAACTCTTAAGGGAGGAGACCACAGTCTGTAAGGTTTCCAGCTTTGGAGCAGATCAAAATTTAATGTGGGGGCCAGATTTGTAAATTCCATTCCTTAAACAAGGAAGAAATAACTTCATCTTAAAGGACCTCAACAGAGCCCCCATCTTTCAGTGACCTCAGGATTCTCAGGATCTAGATCCTCAAGACCATTGTAACATTCTCCCTCAGGAGCTCAGCCTTAAATCATTTAGGAGCCCTGCTGAAATTGGGGGCTAGATATAACTCCTTTCCAGGACAAAAATCCAGAGATCCAATTCCAAAGTCATCCATGAGACGAAATCAGCATCCAGAATGGAGTTCCAGGCAGACGCTGTGGGGAAAGAAATAAGGAGTTAGATCTCTTCTAGTGTCCCCGACAGAATCAAGGGCATTTCTGCTTCCCTATCCCTAAACCCATGGAACACGGTTCATCTCCTGTCATCAGCACCATTCCATAGGCTGGGATCCCAGGCCAAACAAGCAAACAGCACTAGCATTCATCTTTGTCTTCTTCCTATGGGTGTCATGTGACCAGCTGTCTCACACTCCTGCCGCCATGTGTTCCCTGCCATGATGGACTGCGCTCCCCAGCTGTGAGCCTAGACAAAGCTTTCCTGTTTTGCATTCTCTTGTCACATATTTTATCACAAAGCCGGGCGGTGGTGGCGCACGTCTTTAATCCCAGCACTCAGGAGGCAGAGGCAGGCGGATCTCTGTGAGTTCGAGACTAGCCTGGTCTACAAGAGCTAGTTCCAGGACAGGCTCCAAAACCACAGAGAAACCCTGTCTCGAAAAACCAAAACCAAAACCAAAAACAACAACAACAACAACAACAAAAAACCATATTTTATCACAGCAACAAAATCTAGGGTACTGTGTATTCGTTTTCTAACAGTGCTGTGGATCTACCCCAGGGCCCTTTACATGTTATGCAAGTACTCTACTAGTGGGTTTTATCTCCGAGTCTTTGAAATCAGGGTATTTGACATGGGATCACCTGTGTTTTAGATCCCTAAAGCAGGAAAGGTCTGACTCAGCGAAGGCAGCCAGGGGTTAAGCTTTAAGGTAAGGAGCATCCGAGAACTGAATCAAGGGTGGGAGTGGCTAAGTGTTTAGTCAGATGAATTGAGGACATAAGCATGGGACCTTCACAGAGCACAACTGAGAAGAGGAGGTAACACCAAGGATGAGGGAAGATGTGTCCCAGGGGGAGCCCAGAGGCCAAAAGAGCCCTTTTCGAAGGATCACCATAAAGACCAGACCTCCAGGATGAGATGGGTTTTAATTAAAGGCACAGTGTGGGAGTCCATTAAAGGAAGAGAGTATGGGGAAGGTATTGGGTGTTGTAAGAAGAAGGAGGAAGTTCTGAGGGTCCTGCAAAATGAAGGGACTATTTGGGGAAAGGGGTCTCACAAGGAGGGGAAGATGTGGACCTAGAAATTCCTGGTCTGAGGACTATAGGGAAGGCGTAGGATTGGTACCAGATGATAGAAGGGAGAAGAGTCAAAGCCCATGGGTGTCAGAGTGTGAGTCTGGGACTGAGGGTTGCTTGTAGTATCTGTGTCTGAGTAGAGAAAAAAACTGACCAAAGGTGTTAAAATTGTTTTTGTGTATTCTATATGCCAGGCATTTAAAATCCATTTTCTATGCATTAATTCATTAAATCCTCACAACAGCTTTATGTTGTAGGCACAATTATTACCTTCCCTTAAGGAATAAGGCAAGGAAATCCAAGCAAGTTAAAGAAGAGAAACAAACAGCACCCAGAGTCACACAGCTTGTTAGATCAGAGGTAGGGTTTGAACCCAGGTGGAAAGCTCCACCAGTCACCCTTCACTCTCCGGGCCTGTGAGACCCTTACTAGTCATGTGACCTTGGGAGAATTAAGTAAGTCTTCTGTTGTGTGCAGGAAAGGGAGAAAGATGGGAATTAGTGATGTTGTGCCAGGCACTAGTGAGCTACACAGGAAATGAATAGGGGAGGTGAGGCAGGCGCTCGCCTTTATGAAGCTAGCTAGATAAGAAACACTATTTAAATAGAGACACCGCATGCTAGGAAAGTAAAGAAAGGGAAATGGGAATTCCTGGCGATTCGGGCAGGAAAGAGCCTTTCATTCAGAAATCTGATTGGAATTTAGGGGGTTGGGAGGGGGAGCAGAGAGCTAATGCAAGAAAGCTCAGACTTTGTTTTCTGCTTAAAGGGAGCCACTCAAGGCTTAATCCCACTGAGAGTGCCAATCTCTCAGAACCCAGACCCGCTTCCTTCCTTTTTTCTTTCCTTTATTTATTTCAGCCATTTTCTGAGGGGTAGGCCCTGGAGAGCAGAAAGTGGAGGCCCCGAGTAGAAACAGCCTTCTCAGCAATGCTGTGCCCTGGAAACTGAGCTGACAGGAACCGAGGTGCTTTGCAAACCATAACTGAAGGAGTACTCTTAAAGAAATGCAGGGTGGGACAGCTACATCGGCGGGGGCAGGAGGGGTGCAGATTTCAGGGCTAGCAATCTTCTGACACAGTTAATTCTAGGAAGGTGGCAGTTCCCTCTAGGAGAGAGAGACACAGAAGGGGACCCTTCCAAGGTGCTGTTTCTGGAAACCAGTACCGAATTTGCAGAGACCTTAGTTGCTATGCCCTGCAGGTGGAGGAGAGATGACAGCCACCTGTCAGAACAAAACAAAATACACTTGATACATGCCAACTCGTGTCTTTACCCAGAGAAAGAGGGCCAGGGATGCGCTCTTTGCAGCAGAGTGTCTTCACATGGCAATCCTCTGCCATGACAGCTACCGATGAAATCTTCCACAGGGTAGAAGGAGGTAGCCTCAGGACTTGCCAGGGTTCTTTGATGTTCCAGCTCTCTCAGCTTCCCTTTCTAGCCTGGAGATATGCTTGGCTCCTGTCAGGGAGCTGTTGTTGGAGGGAGAGTATGCTAGTGCTGGCCCCTTGTCAAGGACACTGGGGATGTGCTATTGGGCTTCCTGGCTGTGTGTACCCACTCTTCCGCCCTCATTCTGAGATTCGTAAGCCAAAATCCCCTGCTGACTTTTCCTCTTTCATCCGAGATCACAGGACAGGAGAGAGGAGAGCAAGCTCGCAATGAGAGGAATGCAAGGAAGACCATGGTGTCTGTTACTGCCTGGGACTACAAACTCCAGTGTTTGTTCCACCTGTGAGGGCCCCTGACCCTAATTTAAAGTCAGCAGGTTCGGCTGGATCCACTCACCCCAAGAAGTGCCCGTGTCCAGAGCATCAGGCAGGTGGCGATTTTTGCAGAGGTTCCAGCAGTTGCCCTGATGAGCCCTCTTCCAGAACGGAGGGTTGAGGGTTTTCTCAGGGGTTCTGGTTTCCTATAGGAACAACAGGCCCATTTGGTGAGTGGGAGGCGCCTCAAGCTCTTGTCTCCCTTGTTCTTCACAGAAACTCCAGCAGACTTTCTCTCCCTCTGCGTACAACATGCATACTAATTGAAATCTCTCTCTGAAAAGAGGCCTTCTTCCTGACAAAGCCTTAAGACTAGATGTAGGATTTGAAAAACCCAAGATGGCATTGCCTGTAATTATAAAGTAATTGGTGTAATTGAGAGCTCAGGGTCTCATGCAAATCACCGTGTTTTTAACTTTACATCAAGGCTATTTTTATTTTTAAATTAAGAAAAGAGAAAGAATGAGAGCATTTGGATATGAATTTTGCACATTTCTCTCTGCAGGATCTTGGAGTAGTTGTGGTGGGTTGAAGATGAAACTTCTACTATTGCACGAATTCTAATTGGTCTTAACAATAAAAAACCTGAAGTCAGATATGGGGTAAATGCTGAAAGACCAGAGAAGCAGAGCAGTCACTAGAGAGACTTTTTACCTCTACTGAATATTCAGACTGAAGGGGGCAACATCCTATCTCCAGACTAAATTCCTTGAGCTCCTGTCTCCTTCAGCCTTATATTCCCCTCTCTGCCCAGCCATATCCTTTCCTGTCTCCACCTCTCTAGTGTTGGGATTAAAGGTATGTCACACCCAAGTACTGGGATTAAAGGTGTGGGCCACCACTGCCTTAGAGTAGACAGGAGCTCAAGGCATTCAGTCTGAGGAAATGTAGAGACAGGGTACCCCATTTAGTCCGAGGATTTCATAGAGGTAAGAACTAGCATCTGGCTGCGCTGCTTCTCTGATCTTTCAGCTTTCACCCCCTAATATCTGACTCTAGCTTTTTATTCTTAAGACCAGTTAGAAATCGTGCTACACTCTATCAATTCTGTGTATCATGGAGAAAGAGCCTAGACCTCTCTCTGCCTTGTTTTTCTTCTATAAGTCAGGAAGAATATGAGAACACACACTGCTTTGAGAATTAGAAAGCTTAGACAAATACAACCCTTCCTGGATGTTTCTCTTCTTTTTTAGAAGATTAGTGTAGGGAGAGGAAGGGGCTACTTGGAAGAAACGGAGGAGCCATGATTCTGTTCTGTGTGTGGAGGAGATTAGGTGGGGTTAGATGGTTAAGTGGTAGGACCTGTAAGAATGTGCTTTTAACAGTGTCATATTGCTGAGCTCTGTGCTTAGCTCATGATCCGGCCAGCTTGGTGTTCTCTTTTTCCCAAGATCCTCTTGCAGGTCGTGCTAGCTGCTATAATTTTACTGGGCACAAGTGAAGATGAAATCTACTAATATGTGACTCCCCAAAACTCTGATTAAGAGCTGTGGTGCTTCCTAATGGCTGCCTTAGCAAAAGAAAATCCACAGAGTTGATGGCAAAGATAACAGACGATAATTCTATCACAGTTCTAGAGGTCAGGTACTCAAAATGCTGCTGGGCAATGCTCCCCTTGGGGATACAAAGGAGCCATCAGCTTTTTGTCTCTTTCTGCTTCTAAGTGATGTTGCTCTAGCCTCTGCCTCTTCATTTGCCCTCCAGAGTATCCGTGGTACCTTCCTCCCTGCGTTTGTGACAATGTCGGTAACAGTATTTATGGCTTGCTCATATAATACAGGTTACTTCTCTCATCTCAAGATCTTTAACCCAGTGACACTGCCAAGGCCTTTTGTCCAGGTAGCACATTGTAAAGTTTAAGGTTTTAGTATTTAGTTTGTCTAGGGCAAGATAATTCAGCAGGATCTAAGTTTCCCTAGAGTCAGGCGGGCCAAGTTAGAATTCCAGCTTCATGATTTTCGAATTATGTGACATTGGGTGAGTTATTTCATCTCTCTTTCATGGTCCATTTTTATCTGTAGAATGGGGGAAATAACAAAGTCTGCCCTACAGGGAAGCTTTGAGAATTAAATAACTTCATATGCATCAAAGTAACTGAGGGATGACTTTGACTCATAGTGAATCACCCACATGGTCACTAGTGTCGTACCTACTTTTCTTTTGATATAAGGTTGTTTTAGTCACTTTTCTGTGACTGTGATAAAAACATCATGGCCAAAGCATCTACGGAAAGAAGGATTTATTTTTTCTAGCAGTTCTGGAGGATCAGAGTCCATGATGGCAGAGGGATGGCATGGTGGCAGGAGCAGGAAGCTGGAGGCTCATATCCTGAACCACAAATGCCAACCATAGAGAACTAATTGGAGGTGGCATGGTCTTTGACACTTCAAAGCCTGCCCCAGCAACAAGACATATCTACTCCAGAAAAACCACACCCCCTAAACCTTCCCAAATAGCACCACTAATTATGGGCCAAGTATTCAAATATCTGAGTCTATGGGGATATTTTTATTCGAAGTATCACACTGAATTGTAGACTCATCATGCTTTTATCCAGTATCTTCCAAAATTTGTAGTTGTTCTGCAAAAACTTTTGGGGTAGATTATTTTTCATTTTTTTCAAAATATTTATTTGTTTATTGCTTAAAGAGTTACTCTGAAGAGACACCCCTTAATCAATTTACTACTCTTAAGAGGACAGTATCATTTTTTTTTTGTGTGTGTGTGTGGCAATCAGAGGGCCAAGGCTCCCCACAAAGTCACACCATGCAACAGACCTCACATGAGAGATGTATTGGGAGGGAGTATACAAAAGGTTGTCTCTGAGTGAGGATGGAAAGAGAGAGGCCAGGACAGTGCGGACTTTATAGAGGGTGTAGCAATATGCATAGGGAGAATATTATGACCTGTGGCAACAGTGGATATATGTTACATTTGGCTGTTGGAGGTGAGATTCTGAAGGTGGACTGGGGGAGCACCTGGTTTTGTAATATAGATTGTCTTAGTTAGGGTTTCTATTGCTGTGAAGAGACACCATGACCATGGCAACTCTTGTAGAGGAAAACAATTAGTTAGGGTTGGTATACTTTCAGTGATTTAGCGCATTATCTTCATGGTGGAAAGCGTGACAGCATGCAGGCAGACATGGTGCTAGAAGATCTGTGAGTTCTATATTTGGATCCTCAGGTAGCAGAAGGAGACTGTATGCCACATTGGGAAATTTTTGAGCATATGAGACCTCACAGTCCTCCCTCACATTGATAACTTCCTCCAACAAGGCCACACCCACTCCAATAAGGCTGTACCTCTTAATAGTACCATTCCCTACTGCCAAGCATTCAAACACATGACGGGGACATACCTATTCAAACCATTACATTCTACTCCCTGGCTCCCATTGACTTGTGGCCACAACATAATGCAAAATACATTTAGTTTGTCCTCAAAAGTTCCCATATTCTATCACAGTCTAAACAATGTTTAAAATTTGGCGCCCGACGTGATGGACTAAATCCACTTAAAAACCTGAGAAGGCTTAAAAATAAGGGAGAGAGAGTTTAATACAGATTTTTGTTGTTTGTTGGTGGCGTGCTGTAAAGAGATTTTCTGATTCGGCAGCAGCAGCAGAAAAAATGCTGTGTCATTTTAAAG
>NC_022012.1:21728590-21729929 GCF_000317375.1 Microtus ochrogaster
AAGCTAAGCTAGCCGTGTGGGCGGCTGGGTGCCTGGGGACGCAGACCCGCCGCTCTTATTTCAACAGTTCCCATATTCTATCACAGTCTAAACAATGTTTAAAATTCAAAGTTCAATGTCTCTTATGAGATTCATGCAATTTATTAACTATAATCACCTATTAAAATCAGAATCAAAAGGCAGATCACATATTTCCAACTTCTAATGACACAGGATATACATTACTGTTCCAAAATGGAGGAAAGGGAGCATAGTAAGGAAATACTGGATCAAAGTATGACAGAAAACCAGCTGGGCAAACTCCAAATTGAGCATCTCCATGTCTGATATCAAAATGTTCTTCAGATCTCCAACTCCTTTCTCAACACACTTTTTTCTCCTGGGTTGGTTCCATTCTCTATTAGCAGTTCTCCTTGGCAGGTATCCCATCGCTCTGGCACCTCCAGTATCTTGGGGTTTTCAAGGCAATCCAGGCTTCACATTCACAGCTTCACAAGCCTTCATGTAGGGACACCCCTGACACACACCTGGCCTCAGTGGCTTTCCTTAGTCACAGGAGAGATTCCATAACCCTTTTCTTCTCTCTGTGATTCTAAAGCTAAAACCATGTAGCAAAAGCTGCTAAGTTCTGCTCCTTGTTGGGGCTGGAACCTGACTTCCTCATTCAATTGCATCTTTACCAGCTCTCTCTTTTCCATGGTTCCCTTCACTGCCTAAGCTTGGCTGTCCTGGAACTTGCTCTGTAGACTAGGCTGACCTCAGACTCAGAAATCTGCCAGCCTCTGCCTTATGAGTGCTGGGATTAAAGGTGTGCACCACAACACCTTGTCCTAAGCTTTTTAAAACTTCCTTTTCATAATTTGGAAGCTTTGTTGGGTGGAGTCTTGCCCTAAAGTCACCACTCCCTTTATTCCATTTCTTAATCAGTTTATTTCCTTGAATACAGGACTTAGCCCTTTTCCACTTTCTGATGCCGTCTTTCTCCTCAAATCGTACATTTTGTATTTTTCCTTTCTTAGCTTGAACCTTTTCATTATAGATTCATATAAGTGTGACCACTAATAATCACATGACAGAGTCTATACTAGGCTGTTTCGAGATTTCCTCTATCAATGGAATTAATCCAAAACTCTTCTACTTAACCCCATGCAAACTTTTCAGACAAGAGCAAAAAGCATCCATATTCTTTGCCAAAGTATCACAAGAATAGTCTCTAAGCAACACACTAACAGTCTTTTCCTCTGAAACATCTTGAGACAGGCTCCTTCAGTTTTATTTATTTATTTATTTATTTATTTATTTATTTATTTATTTATTTATTTATTTATTCATTAATTCA
>NC_022012.1:21730425-21750682 GCF_000317375.1 Microtus ochrogaster
TTCTCAGGAAATTTGGGATCAACCTACCCCTGGACCCAGCAATACCACTCTTGGGAATATACCCAAGAGAGGCCCTATCATAAAACAAAAGTATATGCTCAACTATGTTCATAGCAGCATTGTTTGTAATAGCCAGAACCTGGAAACAACCTAGGCTCCTTCAGTTTAAATCATCCTGAGTGCCACTATCTTTCATGCTTTTGCTACTATGGCCCAGTAAGCAGTGCTTAAAGCATTCCACTGCTTTCCTAACACAAAGTTCCAAAGTTCAATTTCTTCCAAACAAAAACATGCTCAGTCCTATCCCAGCAGTATCCCACTCACTGGTACTAACTTCTGTCTTAATTAGTGTTTCTATTGCTGTGAAGAGACACCATGACCATAGCAGCTCTTATAAAGGAAAACGTTTAACTGGGGCTGGCTTACAGTTTCAGAGGTTTAGTCCATTATCATCATGGTGGGAAGCATGGCAGTGTGCAGGCAGACATGATGCTGAAGAAGGAGCTGTGAGGTCTATGTCTTGATCCACAGGCAGCAGAAGTTACACTGGGTATAGCTTGAATGTAATGAGACCTCAAAGCCCACCTCAGTAGTGATACTTCATCCAACAAGGTCATATCAACTCCAACAAAGCCACACCTCCTAATAGTGCTTCTCTCTATGGGCCAAGCATTCAAACACATGAGTCTAGGGGGCACACCTATTCAAACTACCGCATGGATTGTTCTCTCTTTGACAACAGACAGGATCAACTGATGCTCCCTATACAGTCAAGTGCATTTTTGACAATATCAGTTATGTCTTTTTTCAGAAATACATTTTTAAAAGTCTATCTTAAAATTTATATGACATCTCAAAGGGCCCCAGTGCTCCCTCAAACTATGAAAACAGTTAAAGGATTCCCATTCCAGTTTCTGTGTTTTGCTTGTTGTTTGGGTGGACTGGAAGGTGAAAAGATTGAGAACAGTGTCTTTGCACAAAGCAAAGACAAATCCTCAATGCAATGAAACAGTTACATGATAAATGTGCCAAACCCATGGAATGTCACTCCTCATTTTTCAGAACTCAGTTGCCAGCTTGGGCTGCATTTTGGGAGTCTGTGGAGGCTTTAGAGGGTGGAGCCCAGTTGACAGAAGTAGGTAATGGGGGTCTTTTGAAGGGTACACCTGCTGTGAGTTCCTGTCATGCTCTTGTTCCTTGCCCAGTACAGTGTGAACAGCTGTCCTCCACAGCACACTCCTTCTGTGATAATGCTCCTCTCACCTGCATTGATGAAGTAGCTAGCAATTAAATCCCTGAAACCCTGAGCCAAATTAAAATTTTCCTCTTATCAGTTGTTTCTGTCATGAGTCCTGTCATAGCGACACAGAAGTAACTAACACAGTACCTAATTCTAACACGTGAAACCAAGATACCCTTCAAGGAGAGCAGGCAGAAAGTTTTGGAGCTTTAGACATGGCAGAGATTTCTGGTATTTGACACAAAGGAACAGACAACAAAAGTAGGTAAGTGGGACTTGATTAAAAAAAAACCTTCTGTGTATCAAAAGATACAATTGAGAGAGTGAACTGTGCCTCTTGGCAAGAGCCTGGAAGTCCAGGTACTGGAGAAACTAAGAAGAATGTGAACCAAAGAAACAGAAGGTCGCAGAGAGAGGAGGTCAAAGTCACCCTAGGCAACTTAGAATGTTCTTGCCTCAAAAAAAAATGAGCATGAAAGGGAGAAAGGAGATTAGGGAAGGAGGTTAATATGATCAAAATATAATATATAAAATTCTCCAAAGAATTAGTTAAATACTTTATGAAAAGAGGTCTGGGGGTATAGTTCATTGGCAAAGATTATGAATGGGGCCCACAAGTTCATCTCTGGTACCAGAGGTAGGGTGCGGGGGGGGGGTGAGAATAAATCATATAATAAAATATTTGCAAGTTATGTACCCAATAAAGAAAATATAATGAATGTATACCACTTTAAAGTGAATAAGTAAAGAAACAAATTAAAAAATGGGTAAAGGACTTGGATAAACATTGATCCAGAGAAGATGCACAGATGGACAATAAACACATGAAAGATGCTCAACATCATTAGCTGTTTGGGAAATGCAGTTTAACAAAAATGAGATAACAACTCACACCCATTAGGATAGCCTCATATTAATAGCAACAATAACAGAAGAAAAGTCATCAGAATGACAAGTGTTGGCCAGACTCGGGGGGAGGACTGGAATCCCAATGTCCGTCTTGTAGTAACATCAAATGATGCTGCTACTGTGGGGAGTGGGAAGGCGATAGACTATGGAATTCTTGTTTGCTGGAAGAGAGTTTCAGTTAACAATGATGACAGAGTCTGGAGGTGGATGATGATGGCTCCTTGGCCATGTGAGTATATGTAATGCCACTAAATTACACACCTGAACACAGTTAAAATAGTATATTTGGTGTGACATCTTTTTCCTACAATAAAAATTTAAAAATAATACTTAGGTTTTATTTCTTTCACAAGGACCTTTTAGATCAGAGAGCGTAGATAGGACCCGATGGGACATTGGATCACAACACACATCATATTCAGGAGGAACTCAGCAAACTACATCTGTGACAAATGAGGTCAAGGAAAGTGTTGGTTGGGAAAAGATCATTAACCGACTGTGGGTATTTTCTTCCTTTAAATAAAATTTATTTTTCTGTATTGCCTTTTCAAAGCAATCTATTACATTGAAAGGTAATAACTATATATATACTTACAGGACCAGGGAGAGTTGTAGCGCTGGGTGACAGGGCTGTTGAGTTACAAGAGGAGCTGAAGATAAGATGACACACTGTCTGTACCCATGACGGCAAGATGCTGCAAAACGAAATGCTTTGGACCTACGTCTACTTTCTGTCATCCTGAGTACTGACAGGGTGACAGTCATGGAATTGGTAAGTTTCTTATGTGTGATTGATATCATATTAGCTTGAAGATAAATTTCTGCAAGGATCTTGCAGGTTTGTCAAGACAAGCAATAAATACCCCAAACAAGGAAGCAATGACTATTTGTAGAACAATCACTTGGTTGTCATAGGGTATTTATGATTAACGGTATTTATGATTAACTTCAAAGAAATGGAAGAGACACTAATTACTGAAGGAGCTCACAAGTAATGTCATCATTGAAGGTCAAAGGTCATTCATTAAGAGACAATATTACCTATGGTGGCTTAAGTCTATGAGGTGGAGAGACCAGGATCTGGGCTCTTATACAGATATAGTCAATTGTTGCTGACTCAGACCCAGGTCTTTGACTTTTGAGTTAGGCAATTTTCCATTATCAGTTGCAAACACATGGAATAGTTAACTTAATAAAAAAAAGTTTATTTGGTTCACAGTTCTGTAGATTTCTGTTGACAGCTGAGTGACCTCATTGCTTAGGCCTGTGACAGTATCATATTATCATGGTGTATGAGGCATATTGCGGGTAATTATCCATCTCATAGCCCAAAATCAAAAAGTCTAAGTTACCCCCCAAGCAATGTAATCTATTGTTATTGCCCTTTGTTGTCCCCCAGAGGTTGAGGGTAAGTCCCTCTTGCTGAGGACTTGACACATTCCCAACGTGTAACTCAGCAGATTCAAACTGGATATAACATGAAAGCCTCCTTCCTACGGTCTAGCTTTCAGAGCATCAGAAAGTGATATGCAAGCTTCCAGGAGAAGGAAGTAATCGATAGTCCCATCTGACTCTTATGCCTACAAATCGCAACAACAATCAGCATAGCAAGATAGCCCTAAAAGTGTAGTAGTGGCATTCATATCTCGGTGGTAACCAATAGCTATCTAATTGGTCTTATGGCCCAGTCAAAAAGTGGGAGATCATGCCTGGTACTGGAAACTTAGTTAACTACCTATGGTTAGTATGGTCCTAGATCTTACAGGATAACCCATTACTGCCACTTTATTAGACCAGTATAAATCTTAACGACTTTCTAAAACTTTTCTTTGTATCCACAGATAATTGTAGCTCTCACCTTGTGCTACAGAAGTTTCTCTTTGTAACAAAAAGAGATCATTATAGAAACCACAACTGGTCATAGTGATCAACTGATTGTGGAGCCCAGCTCCAGCAGCTACATCTACAATACAGCTCTTGCACTTAATGTTCAGAAAACATCATGGAAGAGGGGGTAAGAAGACTGTGAGTCAGAGGACCAGGAAATCTGTTGTGAGATTGTCTCCTAGGACTAATATGGATACTGCATCCATGATAATTTGGCAATGTGGCTGCCCAACCAAAATCCAAAAAATCCAAAATGCAAAGGCATGGTAATGTGGAAGGGAAAAGTTTCAGTGGGCTCTTGACAAAGAACTATGGGAAATTGGGAAACTAATTACTACAGAGAGAGAAAGAGAGAGAGAGAGGGAGAGAGAGAGAGAATATTAGTCTTTCCTAAGGACAAGACACTTTATTATCCAGTACAAAGTCGTCAGTCCTCAAACCATATGCACAAAAGGAACAGTAAGTGGTGAAGAAGGACGCTTGAAAGAAATCCCACACTAGCTCAGAATTGAGAATAATAGAGGGTTATTTATTTAGGGGTAGACTCGCAAGTCACAATCCTCTGCTGGAACGGAGAACAGCAACTGAATCCTGTAGCCAGAAAAGAGGCTGGATATGCACTTTACTTAGCCATAAATTATGTAAGAGGCCATGCCCAAGTGGGTCGGTAACTTAAAGGCTACTGGCCGTAGGAATTCCTACAGCAAAATGGATTCAGCTGGTTATAGTTATGTATTTATGCATATGTGTGTGTGTAACAACAACAATCAAAGCAATGAATTGGAGTGGGATGGGGAGCAGGAGGAATGGGAGGAGGAAAGAAGAGGGAAATGCGATGTTGTAATAGTTGAATGGAGGAAGGTAACCACGGTGAGTTGGAGCCAAGGGGCACCACAAAGTCAAACCGTGTAACAGAGCTCTCATGGGAAGTTTATTGGTGAAGGATGCAGAGGCAGTCTTTGAGCTGAGTGGAAGGAAGAGAGAGTGGGTGAGAAGTGGTGCTTTGTATAAGGCAATATAGCACACGCACATAGGGAGAGTGCCGCACTCAGTGGTGGCGGTAGTCACAGAGTCTCATCTTGGCTGCTGCTGTTGTTCTGTCCTGTTAGGTCCCAGTGTAAATGCTTGAATGCTACCAGGTGTAATTATATTGTAATTAAAATTGAGAAAAAGACCACAATCCCCAAATTTCCTTAGAGGGTACAACCCAATGACTTTAAACCATGGAATGCTTTATACTGCTTTTTCAACTTGACAGGATCTAGAGACATTCTGATGACTCACTTCTGGGCATATCTGTGAGGAATTTTCTAGATTTAGTTGAACAAGATGGGTAGACCCACCCTAAATGTTGCCAGCACTAGTCCATGACTCAGGATCCAGGACAGCATAAAAAGGAGAAGATGAACTGTGTAGCAGCGTTTATCACTCCTTGCTTCCCGACTGAGATTCAGTGTGACCAGCAGGCTCACACTGCTACCATCATTCCTCACTAAAGTTGGCTTCCCTACAAAAGCCCAAATAACCCTCTCCTTACTTAAGTTGCTTTGGTCAAATATTTTGTCAGAGAAACAAGGAAAATAATCAATACAGAAAAACTGATACTGGGAAGTGGGGCTGTTGCTGTAATAACCTTTGCAGGAAGAATGGAAAAGAGTTTGAAACTTTGGACTAGAAAATCCATGCAGTGTTGTAAGCAGAGCTTTATGGGTCATTTTGGTGGAAGTTTGGAAAACCAGAATGCCAGGGAAACATAGACAGTGTAGGCCCAGATCATGAAGTTTCAAGAGAGAAAGGGCTCTTGTTAGGAACTGTGTGCTAGAATTCATTCTTGGTACATTTTGGCAAGGGATCTGGCTGTATTCTGTTTTGAGAATTTGTGTGAGGTAGAATTAAAAAGTAACAGAACAGTTTATTTGGTGTGGGAAATTTCAATACAGCATAGCATTCGGGGTGTGGTGCAGTTACTTCTCATTACTCCTATTCAGATCTGTATTGAGCGAGAACAAAAGGATACACAATTGTGAAATTTAAGAAAGAAAATTGTGTGACCGAGAGGAGTTCAGACAACAAAGCTTCTATAATTGTTAAAGAGAAATCTTGCTATCTTCATAGGTGCGCTGAGGCAAGACCCTGCACATCAAAGGCTCCAACTTGTGAAAATACATGTTTGCTTGAAATAAGAAAGTCTGAACTAAGAATGCTACAGAAGGGTTTCTTACTTTAAAAAATGCCTAGGAATATGATTTTACAAATTCATCCATAAAAGCATCCACAGTAGCCACAGTCTGTGGTCCAAAAGAGTCAGTCTAGATCTTGATCTGGCAGGAGAAATTCACAGGAGAAATTTACAATGTCGTCCACATGACACTGCTTTTGTAGGAACAGTAAATGAAAGATTTAAGGGCTCACAGAGTCTTGTTCCAAGGTTCTAGAGTTGGGAAGGCTGGGTGTGGTGGTTTGAATAAGGAAAGCCCCATAGGCTCATGTATTTTAATTTGAATGTTTGATCATCAGGAACAGACGCTACCTGTGAGGGATTAGGCATGAATTCTTTTTGGAGGAAATGCATCATTGAGGGGAGCTTTGAGGTTTCAAAAGCCCAAGCCAGGTCTAGTGTCTTTCTTCTGCTGCCTAGGGATCCAGATGAAGAACTCTCAGCTACGTCTTCAGCACCATGGCTGCCTGCATGCTGCCAGCTCCTGGCCATGATAGGAATGGACTAAGCCTCTGGAACTGTAAGCAAGCTCCAGTAAAATGCTTTCTAACAATTGCCATGATCATGGTGTCTCTTCCAAGTACTAGAACTCTGACTAAGATACCCGATGATATATGGCAAGTTGAACATTTCTGGAAGGAGACTCTGAGAGGCTACTACGTGAGGCTGTGAAGGTAAAATCCGAGTTGCAATGGATATTCCAGGATGTTAGAGAAACAGAACAATGAGATATACCTGGAGGAAAGCTTTCTGGTGCAGAATGGAGCTGGCCCTACAGAGAAGTTTAGACAGCAGAGGTGTGGGAGTATGGTTGTAGAAGCCAGCCAAGATAAGCTAAGTAGAAACAGACCGCCCAAAGGAAGTTCTTTACTTCCTACCATTATCACCTGCCAGAATAGGAATCAGCCATCCATAAGTTTAGTGGAGGCTTGAGTCTCAGTACTTTACCCTGAAGCAATATCTGGTTGCAGGAAGAACCACAAACTGAGATTACCCAAGCACCACCTGAGAACAGACTATCCAAAGGAAATGCCTAGCATTCCATCTGCTGTAGATAAAATCACCTGCCAGCACACTCACCAGGACACTCTTAGACAAATGTCATCCAGTCAGGGGTCCTGAATCACAGGACCTCACCCTCACCTTTACTACTATAAAAACCCAACTCTAACTGAGCTCTGTTTATTCCAATATGTTAGACATGCGGAGAGACGGAGTTTGCAAACTTGCGTGAAATAAAGGCTCTTTGCTTTTACATACAGGACTCAGTCTCCTTGTTTGTTTTTGGGGGACTTTGAGGATCTGGGCATTACAGTGGTTACCCAAGGTGTTAGCATTCAGGCCTGCCCCCTGACAGGATGCAGTTGAATACATCAGTAGCCCCACCTGATGGACATGGAGCTGCAGAATTTGATGTTTTATTTTCTGTTGGGTTCTAGTCTTGCTGTGTACAATCTTTGCTTGCCATGCCTGCAGGGATGGGATTGGTTATTTGGTACCATTGAATATTAAAACAGTATGGCTTGTTTTACTTTATGGGAGCTCACAGTTAAAAGATTGCTTTGAGTCTCAGAAGAGATGAAGATTTTAGATTTTAAAGGGTTGGAACTAATAAAGGCTCTGAAGACTTTTGAAGATAGATAGAACACACTTTGCAATGAGATGGTCATGAGTCTCTAGGGGCAAAGGGTGGAAAGTTTGACTTTAAAGTGTTATATTTGGTGTCAAACTGTCAAGTTTGATCTGTGATGGTTTATATCAACTATCTACTTGGAAGGATCTAGAATCACCCTGCTGACAAATATCTGTGCATGTCTGTGAAGGATTTTCTACATTAGGTTAACTGAGGTAGGCAGAGCCATCCTAAATGTTGGAAGCACTCCAACTGGGGGGGGGGGGCAAGATGGCATCAAGGAGAAAGCTAGATAAACAGGATTGGTCCTTGCTTTCTCTTTCTTGCCTGTAGATTCAGTATGACTAGCAGCCTCATGCTCCTGACTGTAGATCCAATGTGACCCGCAGCCTCACATTTCCTGTTGACATTGTTTATCTGCCATGATGCACTTCTGGTGGACTGTAAGCCTTTGAAACTTCTTCCTTCCTTAAGATGCTTTTGTGAGCCATTTTATAACAGCAACAAGGAAAGCAACTAATTCAATTCCCACTATGACCTTATCTTCTAAAGGTTTTAACATCTCCCAAGAGCATCAAGGTGGGGACCAAGTCTTTAATACATGGGCCTTTGGAAGACACTCTAGACCCAAACTCTAGCTGATTATTTAGACTTTTATTTTTGCACCTGTAAATGGGCAATGTTACTTTTCTGGTTGTTAGGAGGTAGATAAAAGTTAAGGGAAGTATACTGCGTATTTAGCACACAGCTGGGCACATTTGTTACACACTTCTGTTCCCAAGGCAGTTGGTTTAGGGTCAAAGAAATGGAGAGGAGATGTGAGGGATTCTAGCATTGAGATTCATGGGTCTGGAACTGGAGAAATAAACCTGAGTTCAGGGAAAGGCTTTTCTCTGGCAGCTTTCCTTTTCTTTGGAGAGAAGGTTAGATTTCTGATGGCCACAGGGCTGATGTGGAAACTTGAACCTTGCAGCCTAGGAGATTGGCTCTGCAGTGGGAAGGAAACTGGGCTGCAGGTCCGTGCCTACTGTTGCGTTTGGGTTTTTGCCCTCCCCCCTGGCCAACACCTTTTGAGAAATCCAGGACTATAGTTCTCAACATTTAGTCTTTAAGCAAGTGTACAGTCTGGCTATAGGAGTCAGCATCCCTGTGTGTGTTCTACAAAATGTGGTTACAAAACGTCTATCAATCATTTATTAGTTCATCAGAAATTTAATGAGAAGTGGGGGAATATAATTTCTGCTTCTAGAATGAGCTGGGGTTGTCTGCAGGGTATTTATGACCTTCCAAAGGTGCATTATCTGCAGTAATGCTGCCTTGCAATAATGAATTTTACATATGCAATAGAAAACAGAGGCTGCCCTTTGGGGAACAGTGTATGATGAGTCACTAAAACTTGCTTTTAAAGGAGAGTAATGAAGTAGTATTAGCCCCCATACCTTCTGTAGTGACTTTTGCCTGAATTTCCCTGAGGTTACATGCCCTGCATCATGAGTGTCTGAAATTATCTTACCTTAAAAATTCTACTTAGGTAATTAATTAGTTTGCATGAGTGAATGCTATAGATAAATTCTAATCTTATTTCAATTTTCTCAATGAAAGCAGATTTATTTCTTAGTGAGTTCAGGAATTGAAATACTGTTTTTTTTTTTCACATGCTTACCTTGAATTTATGCTCTTTCAATAACACAGTTCTATAGTGATGTAACTCTCGCCCTGAGATGGAGGGTTGGAGGTCCTTAAAGTTCTTCCTTAGTTCAGATGAGCAACTGTAGTGCCAATGCTCCTTCCTGGGATTAGTGTTGCTCTATCTCCAACTCTTGTTTGAGAGATTAACTTCTTCATGGGAAGGCAGCTGAGGTAGAGGGAGTGTGAGTCCTGGTGAGTCCTGTGTGACCTCGATCAAACTATACTCAAAAGCAATATACCCTGGCTTTCTGTGAACTAGTAAATTCTATTATTCTTTAAGTCAACTTGAATGGGATTGCATTTTCTTCTTTTGGTTAACTCCTGTTAAGGAGTTCTTTCTAAAAGGTAATACAAGATGGTGGAGGATGGTGGTTACTACACCAAGAGCCTTGGGTTCAAAGCTAGTTCACAACCCTGGGTAAAATCCCTATCTCTCTATCTAAACTGCCTTACCCTTAAACCATAAGTAATAATGATATAGAGCTCGGGATTATTGTGGAAATGAATTGGATATTTTGAAAGCATTTGAATTAAGTGTCATTTACATGTTGGTGGCTAGTTTTATTTTTCCATTCGTAAGATTTGTTTCAGAAGCCAGGCTGTAGTAAGTGATTTATGCCAGTGACACACAAGTCAGAATTAAAGCTGAAATTAGACACCAGAGTCCTTAAGGGACAGCTGTTGGAGTGTGAGACCCTATTCTCCTCCAAGCTCTTTGCTAGATGTTGGAAGGAAGACAAAGGCAGCTAATTCTGCGAGAACAAGGGTCTATATTAGAATACTCTAATTTTCCCCAATTCTATTACAAGGTTCTTGGCCCAGTGGGTGATTAATCAGTGGTGTTGACTAACCTCCCCCCAGTACTACTCAGCCCCCTAGGGAGGGAAGGCATTTCTGAAGAGGGTTTATTTGAGGACTCAGTGCTCCACATAGATGAAGCCCCTTGTTGTGCAGGGCCAGGACTTCTCAGTGCTTCTGCTGAATCTCTTGGCATCTGCCCTCTGGGTGGCAGAGCCAGCAAGCTGAGGCTGGGAGCTGCCTTCCTACCCGGCTTCCCCAGGCATCTGCTTCAGCAACTTACTCTTAGTCTCATGATAAATTCATTACCAGAAAATGAGGCTGGAGTTTCCTAGTGACATAAAATATTGATGAGAGAAATAAGGAGTAAGATGAATTATCAAATGCTGTTTGTGGGCCCGGCTGCCTTCTGTGCAGCCTGCTCTGCATCCATTTGTTCTTCTTGCTCCCTTTTGATTTGTTCCGGTGGGGTTTTGTCCTCTTAATGGGAAGCGTGTTGAAGCACTAGCGAAATACTACAACCCCAGTGTCATAGCAGAGTGGGGAAAATAGACATGTCTCCTGGTTACTGTCAAAACTATGAAACCCGCTCCTGCCACTTCACAACCTTCTGGCAGGTTCTTGGCACCCTTAGGATAGCATGCAAAAACACATCGCTCCCCTGCTCAGAAACTGCTAATGGCTTCCAATTGCTGCAGACTAAAATACAAGCTTCTTGAGATGCCATTCAAGGTCCTCTGTGATCCCATTCTAGCCTTTTTAGCCTCTCTTTCCAGTATGTTACCTAGGAACCTGACACGTTCCTTTATCTAGATTACTGGATTCTTCAAAAATAGCTTTGGACCCTACGCTGCTGTGCTAACTCTCTTGCCTACTTTTGCACCTATTGCAATCACGTCATCTCCTCAAGGGCTGGATCCCCTGTGACTTCATTCACAGACACATGGAAATCTTTGCTACTTCACTGCTAAGAATTAATTCATGCACAGACCAAGGAAGGAACATGTGCTATGGTGTCAGATGAGTGCACGGAAGGATGTTCATCTCCTCACTGTGACGAGGTGGGGACACCAGCTACCTACCATGCAAGCATAACTGTAGCTTTCAAAATTCTGATTGATTAATGCCTTTTTGCTCAGTCTGACTTTCTCACTTGGTTGTCCAGGCTAAACTCAAAACCCCACGATCCTTCTAGCTCAGCCTCTTGGGTACCGCCTCCATACCCGGCTCTCGGTTTATAGGATTTGACTTGGCATTTCTGCATCTAGGGGTGTATTTCAAGGAAGTTATCATGAATGTGGAAATGTTAATTTGAATATGGGCCTTAGTGCTTTTTAAACAGCGAAGAATTAGAGGAAATCTAAAACCTCCAGATAAGGGATGTGTTTGTTAACGGAGTTGTGATTTATCTGTATGACAGAGTGACATCATTTACTTAAAAATTCTGGTACATGGAATTGGTTGGTAGTTTAGGAAAGTGATTATAATGTCTTTGTAATGAAAGAGATAGGACATAAAGGTGAGTGAAGGAAGAAAGTCTTGTGTTGTAGGAGTCCACTTGTTTGTTCTCAGCCACTTAGAACCAAAATAATCACTCAGAAACCATATTATTTGGATCCCTCTTTGGCCAATAGCTTAAGTGTATTGCTAGCTAGCTCTTATATTAGAATTAACCCATTTCCATTATCTTATATTTTACCATGAGGCTTGTGGCCTACTGGCAAAGTTCCAGCTGGCAGCTCACGTCTTTCCCCTCTAGAGGCTACATGACATCTTTTTGACTTTGCTTGCTTGCTCTCTATACATTTCTTCCAGACTGGCTATATTCTGTTAAGCCATTGACCGAAAGCAACTACTTTATTAACCAATAAAAGCAACACATACAGAAGGACTTCCCACACCAGACCTGAGGAGAGACACACACCAATCTACTGGGTGATGACCATGAGGAAATTCTGTACAGGTTTTCTCTTATGAACCCATTTGGCAGATTCCTTGTTATATGCAAAGTGTACACCTCCTTCCCCTCCACCCTCATCCTTTCCTCTCTCTAATTGTTTGTTTTTGTTTTTGAGTTAGGATGTCCTAATGTAGACAAGGTGAAGGCCTCAAACTCATGATCCTACTGCTTCTGCTTCCCTAGTACTAAAATTATCTGTGTGAGTAGCCATACTTGGCTTCATCTATTACATTGGAAAGCAGGATTTGCTCCTAGAGGGGAGTGCTATTAGTATTTTACCAAGATACTGGCTCTGTTCCTAACTTCTGCAAGTGCAGCCTGGTGCTGTGGCTTGTCACGTAGCATATGTCATGTCCTCACTAAAGCTCTACCCAACACTGAGTTCTGCAGATAATTCTAGCTACCTTTATGACTTAACCACACAACATGAGGTCACTGGTATTCTTTTCACACTTGTGAAGGTTTGGTGGGATAGTTTCCCCAGTGTGTGTGTGTGTGTGTGTGTGTGTGTGTGTGTGTTTGTGTGTGTTATGTGTGTGTTGTGAAGAACTAACACAAAAATTTGAAAGCCGTATACCTGCAGTAGGCAACTTGGGGATACTCAGTGTGTAGCTCAAGGCTGAGGATGGCAGACTTGAAACCCAGGAATAATTGAGTGTTCAGCTTGTTCTATATGACAGGAAAAGACCTGTGCCCTTGCTCTAGATACAAGGAGTTCCTGCTTACTTATCCAATTTGTATTACTCAGGCCTTTGACTAGATGAGACTTATTAACCTTGGAAAAGCTATCTTCTCTGAGCCTTTTGTCTAAGATCATGTAACAATAGGCACTGTTTAATATGGGGAGAGCTTTGTCCTTTTAGTTAATCCTGGATACCCTCAGGACTCACCCAGAGGCATGTGTCCTGGGTTGATTCCTGATGCAATTGTATTGATAGTCAAGATTATGACACCAGATATCCAAGGATCTCCTCTAGACTCCATCCTTAAAGCTTCTACTACTGCCTGGTCATGGCAAGATGTGAGTGACTTTCTATCTACAGACAGTAAAGGGATGCAGAACATACAAACTTCAGCTGGCCCAGAGGCTTCTGTGGAGGAGAGGAGAGGAAAATTAGAAGACAGAGCCTGGCCTCTCACTTACCATGCCGTGATCTCCTACCCTCTCTACCTCTCTATCTCCATCACTTTCCATGCCATGATATCTTGCCCTCTCCATCTCCAGCACTCACCATGCCTTGATCTCCTCCCCCCTCCCTCTCTATTCCTGACTGCAGTCTGTGCTCACCGTTGACTCATTTCCTGGCTCTATCAATATTGCTGACATGTTGACAGGTCTCTTTCTACATGTGCAGCTCTGGTGTGGTGTCAAGCTGGGTGGAGCAAAATAAATGATCTAATGCCTATAAAAGCTTTTTGAAAATAAGAGGACTGGATCTTATGCTTAGGCAGAAATTTCTTCTTGTCCTTCACTAGGCTCGGGGCATTGGAAGTTCCTGGTTTCCAGGTGGAGGTGGGGAGCAGAGTTCCTTGTTCATCCTAGGAGGAGAACCTGGCATGGGGAACTTACTTTGAATTTTCATCTTAGCCTAATTGTGGTCATTGCTGCTGAGTTCTTTCCTGTCTTATTGATCCTGTTATTTATTTTGGCATTTTCTCCTAAGGTCTGTCTAGACTGCCCATAACTTTAGACCCCTTCCTGTTCATGCTGTGGCACTCCAGTTTGGTTTGTTTCATTCTAAAGAGACAGCATGCTTTAAAGACCAAGAGACAGAAGATGGGAGAGAGGCATAAGTAAACCTTACTATCCATTTGTATTAAGAAGAAAAAAAATCCCAAAACTAGATGAAGTCAATCAAGGAGTTTTGCTTGAAAACAAATCTGAATAGTGAGAATCATGTATGAAGGAGGCCCTGCAGAGCAGGGGCTTCCCTCTCAGACCCTGGATTAAACACAAACCACACACAAACAACTGTTTTCACAGAGAGATCTTTTATTAAGTGGTGAAGAAAAGTTACCGTGATTGCTTTCTGACTCAGGCAGAAAACAGCAGGAAATGACCTTGCAGGAGTAAAGTTTAAGAGAAAAATGTGAGATCTGTGTTAGAATGGGCTAGGATGTAGTGAGAAAGGCAATAGAGATAGAGGACAAGGGAGAAGTGAAGGGGACAAGGGTGAGGGGAAAGAAGTATTTGTCCCAGAAGGACAAGAACTGTGTCTGGATGGAGAGGAGACAGAGCTGGTACATAGGAAAACAGCTGTTAATAAAGGTAAAACAGGAATCCTTGTGATAGGATGAGGTGTTAAATTTTAATTGAGAATGTTAATTAGGGGAAACCAAAGGGAGCTTCTGATTGCTGAACTTTAAGACTTTGATAGCTGGACCTTCGTGGTCAGCCTCGAGAGGAGGAAGCAGCCAAATAAGGAAGTAGGCCTTGGTGGCTAGCTTTAGGAATGTAATCTAATGGTTTTTTTTCAAGGCAGAGGGATTGGGGAAAAAGGGCAAGGCCTGCCAGAGTCATATGCTCAAGTGGGCCAGTGTCCCTTCAGTGTACATGCAGGTTTGTGTGGTTTTCTATACTGTCATTGCCGGTTAACTCTGTGGATCTCTGCACAGCACTCTGGCAAAGAATCGCATAAAGGGCATGCTCCTTCTGCCTCCTCCTTAGGTTCCACCTCCTTTTCATTCCATTAAGAAGCAGAGAAACCTCTGTAGCATGGACGGAGGCTTATTAGGGGAGCAGAGAGTCCTGATGTGGTGGTGGTGGGGTTCATAATCCCCTTCTAGAACTACCTGTTCCAGGAGGGAGGGTTGACAATGGTGATCTCTAGATAGATAGCTATGTACACAGTACTGGATAGAGCAGACCAGCATTTAGAAGGGTTGCCACACACAAAGCTGGAACCGATTCTTTACTCCACCAGTTCTTAGCTGAGGGCTCTGCAGGGCACCTGGAACACAGGTGTTTAGCAAATGCCAACTTCTAGCAGTGGTAGAAAGACTCAGAAACTCCTGAGGTGTATCGGCGTAAAATAATTGCAATGCAGATATAAAGGAATATTTACAACTTTAATGGTAAACTTACAGAACCTAGGTTTCCTCGTAGCCCAGGAGGTAGGAAAGAAAAAGGAAGGGCGCAGCCTCCGCATGCTCGATTTAACAGTCCACAATCGCCCGAGGCAAAACCTGCCCCCTAAAGGGGGCTGGCTTAACCCTACACTGAGGAGGGAGAAATCCTTAATAAATAAATAAATTTAAATAAATTAAAAAAAAAAACTCCTGGATGTCAGAGGGAAATTGTGGGTAGCTGTTCTCTAGCGATGTTCAGCCTTGTAGCAAGAACTACAGAGAGGAGGAGGTCCTGGTGAGAACCAGGGACTTAGAGTTTACTGTGGGTGTTTTTGAATGTGTCTTCCACACACCCACTAATGGTCCAGTCAAGCAAGGCTATAGCTCTTCTCCAGCCTTTCTCGAGATTAAGAGGTATCCTTCTGCCCCTGTGTAGGCCATCTTTGTGGGAGCTTCCTATGCATAGATTCTGTAGCTCAGCCCCTGTTCTTGGCTTTGGTGCTGACTGCAGGAATCTTTGGAGCTCAGGGGTGAATCCCATTTTGAGTTACCTAAAGAATCTTTGCAGGTAGGGAACTATAGAGGCTGGTTTTAAACCTCTCAATCCTGCCTTTCAAAGGAGAGCAGTTCTATTTGAAAGATGTATTTGAACCAACCTTTAAAGGCCCGAGAGAACAGAATAGACAGTTAAAAATAGATCATGGCTGTGCTTTGCCTACCTGCCTCTGTTTAGAACATCCTTCAGTCTAAACCTCCTTGTTTTCTGAGAAAAATGTAGTCTGATGTTCTCAGAGTTGGGGGTAGATGGGGATAGCTTTGTGCCTATTCCTCCCTGTCTCATCTCACTGGTGCCCTTTTCTCTTTCTTGTTGAATTGTACCAACCAAAATCACCTTGAGTGGCAGCTTCCAGGAACCACCAGCATGGGTTCTTCAAATAACATGACATTGAGCTGGAGAGAGCTGCACCCTACAGGAAGATGCGTGGAAAGAAATCCTCATGAGAAACATGGAGGAAGGAGAAACCCAATCTTTTCCAGAGGTTTATAGTAATGGGAACCTGGAAGACAGAAGTATTGCAGCTCAGGAAGGTGGGAAGAGGGGTAGCGGGTAGAGAGTATCCTGGTAGTCAGAAGCCAAGAAATACCACAAAGTCATACTGCACAACAAGCCTCATGCAAGGTATTTATTGGGAAAGATGCATGAAGGTGACTGCCTCTGCTTGGGTAAGAAGCAGCAAGGAACTTAACAGGAGTCAAGCTTGTATGTTTTTATTTTGTGGGGAGGAATTATTCAGGATAGAGATTTTCAGGGTGGGGTTTGATGAGATTTCCTGTTTTGAACTTGAAGCCAGCCAGGGATTGGTGGGATTTCAAGCTCAGGAAATGTTGGGTTTTCATGATCAGGGGTTGGTTGATTTTTATGCTCAGGGATTGGTGGGATGTCAAGCTCAGGAATTGGTGGTTTTCATACTCAAGAATTGGTAGATTTTCATGTTCAGGAACTGATGGGTTTTTATGCTAAGGGATTGGTGGGTTTTCATACTCAGGGACTGATAGGTTTTGGATAGTTTACAAACCTAGAGGTGGGCTTGGACCTTTTACCTTACAGTTCCGATTATACGAGCTCCACTGCACCTCAGTCCTCTGAGGAAGTATTGGCACTGTGCCAAAGCACAGATGAGGGAAGTGGAACTTGCGTACTAGAAGTTACTCTATATTTGTTAGCTTTTCATTTTCTTAAGGAAGTACTTGGAACAAACTAACCTATAAATCAGACAGCCTTATCTAGCTCACAGTTCTCAAGATCTAAGTTCCAAATAGCTAAGTGTGGACTCCAGAAAACATTCATACTTGCCTCATGGAGCTCTGGTATGTTGGTATGTGTTGCAGAAAAAAAAAACCATCAAAAAAGATAGAAAACTAGTCCGGTCTCAGGCTTTTTAACAATGTTTCACAACTGCCATAACATAGATCACATGAGAAATTCTTTAACCTGTTGTGAGGGCATGTCCTTTAATAGCCCATCAAAGCTCAAAGGGTGACTAAGCCTCTGAGTCTTAAAACTTCCACCACATCTTAATGCTGGCATCCTAGGCACCACATCACTCTCCCTTGCTCTGTGGGGTAATCCTATATACTGTGAATATGCGTTGCTCTCATTGGTTGATAACAAAAGCTGATTTGGCCTATAACAAGTCAGAATAAGGCAAGGCAGGAAAGTCAAACTGAAAATATAGAGAGGAAAAGGGTACAGTCAAGGGAGATGTGGGCCAGCTGCCAGAGAACAGATGTGCTAGAGAACAGGTAAAACCATGAAGCCATGTGGCAAAATGTAGATTAATAGAAATGGGTTAATTTAAGTTTTAAGAGCTAGTTAATAATAAGCCCGAGCTATAGGTCAAACATTCCATAATTAAGATAAGCTTTAATGTGTTTATTTGGGACTGGGTGGTTGAGACAAAAGAAAAGCTCCACCTCCAGTTATACCCTTGCCCACAATAGTGAGGGGGAGTGCTCACTCTTAAACCCAGGTGGTTAGATGCCTTGTCCATAGGTTTAGGTCTCTTAGACAACAAAAGTTTAAGCCATGCACAGTAACATAAAAAGTGTGCAGGTGCTCCCATGCTCACTTTTGCCTTGGCTACCTGGAGCATCACTAGATAACACTCAAATCGGTGGGCACTGGGATTTGGCCTTGAGTTCTGGATCTGACTTCAAGTTGTAGTTTCCCTGGCTAGGGGGAAAGATGTGGGCATCAAAGGAAGAGTCCTGAATTATACCCTCCATCTGCTTACTTCAGAATGGATGATACAGCATCCCTCTTCAGAATGGATAATACAACACCCCTCTGGACACAGGTGGAAATTGATGAGAATTCCGCAAGATTCACCCAGTGCCTGACATGTAATTAGTTCTCAATAAATGCAGCCGTAGCTTTTTTTTCCCACTTTATACCCAAAGGCAACCCTAAAGGAAGGTCCACTGCTTGATAAGGCAAGAATAAGCATGTTCACAGTAGTGTCAGGTTTGAGCTTCAAGCAAACCCCCTGAAATATAGATAGAACATAATAGATATTTTGCACTTTAGAGATGAGAGACAGAGAGATGGTAATCTGCCCGAGCCTCAACTCGACTTTTATCCCCAAATCCCAGGTGTCTTACAAACTATACCCAGGCTCAAGTTTTCCTTTATAATCCCGTGCCCCTCTTTTATTCTTACACACCTTGGGTTCTCTAACAAATGAAAACAATAAACCCATGAGAGAGAGAGACAGAGATAGAGATAGAGATGAGAGAGAGAGAGAGAGAGAGAGAGAGAGAGAGAGAGAGAGAGAGAAATTGCAGGGATTTCACATTACTGAATTTCCAGTTGATTGACCTCCAAGAAGGTTGAGTCTCTGCCATTTAAAGAACTTTCTGCCTATGTGTCTCACAGTTGCTGCATGAGATAATCTGGCTAGTCTTGGTGACTGAGTCTCCTCTGCCTTCCATATGTCATCCCGGAAGCTCACTAGTCCGTCAGGGTTGCTGAGTAGATGGAGGACATCTGTGCCTCCCTAAGAACCTGGAGAGCTGGCCCAGGAGGCCAGACTTTATCAGTGGACACCCAGATCATGAGTACTGTAACATGCTATGTGGCTCCTGTGCAGAGTCCCATTTGAGAGTCCACTTGCAGGAAACCTGAGCCTTCTGGACGGGCTCTGATGTGTCTGATTTGAGGCAGAACTTTCTAAACAGTTTTTTTTAAACCTATGTGTATGTTTGTTTTTGAGAAAGTGTTGCTTTGGGAGTAACAGGAAAATGGAATAACGAGTTGGAAAATGGCCCAGGTTTTTTCCTAGTAAGCTAGGAAGAAAGCGATTTAATTTACTACATAGTTGAGTCCATAGCTTCCAGCAGCAGGACTCCATGCTGGCGCTCCTTGTTTGCTCTTTCCACGGCTCATGTAGGAGCTCCATCTCGCTGCCTGCAATGACACACATCTAAAAATTCCCCAAATCCGAGATCCTACAGAATTGGGGCAGAAACACCAGGAAGCTTTAGAAAATCAATTCATCAATGAACGGAAGGAGTATTTTATAAAGCAGAGGTGTAGGTTGAACACAGGTTGAGAGTTCTGTAGTCACGCATGAGCTTGCCGCTTCCCATTGATTCCTCGGAGCCCAGGTGCTCCCTCGGAGCCCAGGTGCTCCCTCGGGGAGGCGTGGCTGCAAAGGGTGATGTGGGACAGGCAACGCCTGTTCCCGTTTGCACATGCTTTGGGATTTCCGTTTTCAAACCTCTGTTGCTATTCATGGTGTCTTTCCCTTTATGGAATGTCCCCATTTCATCTTTGTCAGCCCTAAGCGCTGGGAACCACTACAATTGGAACATGCTGTGTAAGACTGGCTACCCAAGAGTTTCCTCTGCTGAAGCCAGAAAGCCAAGTCTGCCCATACTGCGTGTGTAGAATTTTACTGAGCTATGTTTCACATAGCGTAACAATTCAGCTTAAAGTCTGTGATTCAGTTTTTCACAACTACGTTCACAACACATTGTACAATCATCAGCACTATCTAATTTTATTACGATTAGTAAAGCTTCCATGTTCATTAACAATCATACAATATCTTCCTTTTCTAGGGTTCTGAAGAGTGCCATCTTTTTTCTTTTGTCTCTGCTCTGGGGATTGCTTATTATGTAGTCATGGAGCCTGTGGCCTTTCTGGCCGACTCTGCCTAGCATCATCATTCAAAATTCATCCACAGTGGAGCATGCACCAGATAGTCATTCTGCTTTATGGTCAGATAATATGCCATTGTATGAACTAACCATGCTCTGGTCACCCATTCCAGATAGTCATTCTGCTTTATG
>NC_022012.1:21751061-21778622 GCF_000317375.1 Microtus ochrogaster
ACCATGCTCTGGTCACCCATTCCAGATAGTCCTTCTGCTTTATGGTCAGATAATATGCCATTGTATGAACTAACCACACTCTGGTCACCCATTCACCAATTGCTTTCACATTTTTCTATCGTTGATAATGTTGCTATGAATATCTTGTGCAAGTTTCTGTATATAATTAAGTTCTCAATTCTCTGGAGTATATATAGAGAGGAAAAGTTCCTGGTTATATGGCAATCCTGTATAGGTTTTGGTAGTCTTGTATTTTTGAGGAGCTTGCAGATAATTTCTCAGATAGTTACACAGTTGAACAATAGCATCCATCTCACATGAAGTTTCCAATTTCTTTACAACTTACCAATATGCTATTTGACATTTTGAGCCTAACTATTTACCTGGCATGATATTCAGATGAGGCATTCTCTAATGGCCTGTGATTATTTTTAACATAATATTTTTATTCTTAGAGAATTTCATAAATGCATACAGTGTATTTGGATCACATTCAACTCTCATCTGTTCTCTTCACTCCACTCAGAAAAATCCCCTACTCCTTTCCCCCTCAACTTTGTGTCTTCTTTTTTTTTTGTAACAACCCAAAGAGTCCGGTTTGTGCTGCCCACATACTCATGTGTATAGAGCCATCCATTACCATGTATGGATTACCAGGGGCCTCACCTTTACGGAAAAGTGACTGCCCCCAACCTTATAGAAGCCGTCAACTATAAATAACTCTTCAGTGTGGGATGGGGGGCTGGTGAACGCCTCCTCCCTGTGTTACCGGAATGTTGACTGGCTTGATATTGTATGGTTATTATATAGGCAAAGCCAGCTGCTGTGTGCCATGAGTGTAGCGGTCCTGTCGTACAATAATACAAGGTCTCAAATCAATACCCCTTCACTTCTCACTCTTACAGACTTCTTCACCCTCTTCCATCATGGTTCCTGAGCTTTGGTGTGTGTGTGTGTGTGTGTGTGTGTGTGTGTGTGTGTGTGTGTGTGTGTGTGTGTGTGTATGATCTAGATGTACTATTTGTTGTTGACCACTCCACAAACACTTATTTTCTGCACTTTTGACTCGTTGTGAATTTCTGTGTTAATCGTAATTGTTTTGTACAAAGAAAGTGCTCTGATGAGGTCTGAGAACTGTTCTAATGTATGAGTAGAGAGACAATAATCTAGAGAGTAATTTAATACTGTGTTTGTTTAGCAAAATAATACCAATAGTTCATCCCTATCCTTCACCTACCATGGTTCCTGCCTGCAGTCCTATCCTGAGTTTATGTTGATTGTAATGTGGAAGTAAAAGATAAATGAACTCTTTTCTCCTTAGGTTGTTTGTGGTGTTTATCACAGCAATATAAAATAAACCAGGACAGTTTTGTTATATAGCGTTTTGCATATCTCTTTTGTGGTTGTGTGGGTGTGTGGTTTGAGACAGGATTTCTCTGTGAACAGCCCTGGTGACTATCCGGGAACTAGCTCTGTAGACCAGGCACCCATAGAGATCTACTACTCAAGTGCTGGGATTAAAGGCTTGCATCGCCTGGCTAAATCTTACATTTATCTTAACAAGCCATCTCTGGAAGTGTTTTATTTTCACATGCAGTTTTGTGAATGAAACTGTTCCCTTAATTTTGCTTTTGAATTGTTCACTGCTAATTTATAGTAGGGAAATTAACTTTAAATATGGATCTTATTTATATTCTGTAACTTGGTTGAACTTTTTGTTGCTTTGTTATTAAAATTTCCTGACTTAGGCTACAGTAAAAATTTGGGATGAAACAGAGAAGTGACATTTTTCCTCCCCTACACCAAGTTTTATTTTACCAACTTCAGGTGAGACTTCCACGTCTATTTTGTAGTTTACTGTTTTTATTTGGCTTCCCAGAAGATCTGTAGGTTAGGTAGATAAGACCTTGTTAAGGAGTATTTCATTCACTCATCTTCCACAAGACAGCAATCTGACTGTTCAACAAAACACAGCTTCATTAGCAAATAGAAGGGGTGACAAACAAGATGGTCTGTAAACACCTCTCTATTTGTCAGAGTTAGACCAGAGAGAGACTTCCTTTAGCCTTCAGTAAAAATTGGGATAAACTAGAGAAGTAGCACTTTTTTTCCCTGTAGAAAAAAAAGGTTCTGCTGCTCTCTGTGTCTTTCTTTACTGCTCAACATCTTAAGTTATCACATCGTATAGTTTCTCTAGTCCTTCCTCTAGTTCACCTCCCACAACTACACAGGTGAGCTGCAAAAACCAAGAAGCTGATGAGCTCCTCACTAATCAGCTCTCTCCGAGCAAAATCCTCAGTTCGTTTTTGTTAGCAACTGTAAGCACAGGGACGCCTTGATTTTTCTGATATCTTAGGCATTCCATGAAGTCCAGTTTTTACTTCCTCCCTCTTATCATCAACAGAGTCCACCACAGATGCAAACGCCACCCACTCCTCTGCTACATGACTTACACAGTGGCTCATTACTCTTGATTTCCTCCCTGTATCCCAGAAGTTGAAAACTGACTGTTCCAGCATTGCTCAGGGCTTCCTTAGCTTTCCCAGTGTTAAATCCCCCAGAAGGCACGGTATTTACAAACTCATTGAACTGCAACCTGTGTAAGACAGCTGTCTTTCCAGTGCAGCCCAAATCCAGAATAGCAAATATATAAGGACTAAAAGCACAGTGGGCTGGACAGGATAGAAGTCTGGTCTCATATTGGTTCCCCATTTCCAGCTGCAAATTGCGCCCAAATTGAAACATGTTTTTCCTAACTGCTTTAGAATTTCTCTTCATGGGTGATCCAACTACAAGACTGATCCCAGATTGGAGTCCAGATCTAAATGAGAAAATATTGGCAGACATTTCTGTGCAGGGGTGTGTGTGTGTGGGGGGGGGGGTTACTCCTCTCCTTACAGTTCTCCATGCAGCGCTGAAGGTTGATGCTTTATTAGAAACATTTTGACTCATACCCTGGCGACACCCACCTCTTCTGGCCCAGCCATGATTCTAAAACCCATCCAAGAGCACTTTGGGGCAGCGATGACACTCCCATCCCTTTGCCCTAATTGATCAGAGTGACAACTGCTCCCAGGGTTGCAGAGCTGGGCTCCCTTTTGATCCACCTGCAACACCTGTTGCGTTGCCAGGCTGTCTTCTCCTGTTTGACTGCACGTCTTTCACCGAGAGGGAGGTGCACTCATGCCTGACTCAGGGTACTAGCGAGGCCTGGATGGAGACAGCAGTGCACACATGGTACACAGGGCTGTCAGGCAGCCATACCAGGTGGGTTGCTTTCTGCCAGGCTGCTCTAATGGTTGAGAAGTAGGGCTCTTGTCTTCTAAATGATCTTCAGGGAAAGTAATTTTTTTTTATGTTTGTTTGTTTTTGCTTTTTTTGTGATTGGGGTATACTCTTAGAATTTTTCTTACATTGCTTCATCAATTTGAAAAGCTGTTCAAATTCCTGGTTTTTGGTGTGTTTGTTTTCTTCGTTAAAGGGTTAAATCCTGCTCACTGCTTTTTTATCTACATATTTTTTAGACCATTGATCCTTGATACACAGTGCATTCTGCTGATTTTCAAATATTCGACCAGCCTTGGATTCTGATGATAAACCCCTCTGGGTTACGGTTTAGAATTTTTATTTTTTTTTATATCACTGGATTCCGTTTGGTAGAATTTTGATAACATTTGAAGATTTTTGAAACATTTTGAAGGGATATTAGTTTGCAGCTTTGTAATCCTCAATGGCCACCTTGTGCACATGTATTAGTCAGGGTTCTCTAGCGAAACGGAACTGATAGAATGACTCTAGATGTGTAAAGGGAGAATTTGTTAGAGGGGCTTACAGGCTGTGGTCCAGCTAGTCCACTGATGACTAGTTCTTGACAGAAAGTCCAAGAATCCAGTAGATGTTCAGTTCATGAAGCTGGATATCTTAGCTTGTCTTTAGTATATGTCAGAATCCCAAAGAGTTAGGTTCTAATGCCAGCGAAGGAATGAATTTGCCAGTAAGGGTAAGGACATGTCCTTTATATAGGCTGCCGCCAGACTATGTGGCCCAGATTTAAGAGGTACCTTTCCACCTCAAATATCTAAATTTAGGATGGGTCTTCCCACAGCAAATTATTCATACAAGCACCAGAATCTATCACAGGTGTACCCAGTGGCTTGGCTTCTAATTAATTTCAGGTACAGTCAAGTTGACAACCAAGAACTGTCATCACAGTATGTCTCTGGGTTTATTCTGGTTGGAGTTATCTGAGAGTCTTGTTTAAAAATCAGTATGTAGAGAGAGAACATTCGCATCCTGTTTAGAATATTATACACTGTGTGCATGTATAAGATGGCCACATGGCACCTGAAAACATTGGCAATATTTATGCATCCCACAAAAGTAAAAACAAGTACACTAAAATAAAAATAAATTTACAGTATGTACGTACCTATGCATATGCCCAGATGAAAGAGCACTGTCTGCTCTTTCAGTGTCTCAGACAGGACTATGTATATGAATTCTGGAGTTCGTTCTCAGGCATGGCAGACACACAGCCGGCTTGAGACACACTGGCAACATCAAACGCTCACAGCTTTCAGCTGTTGGCTAAAAATTCATAATCCTCTTTCTAATCTTATAGCATAGTTTGTAACTAACATCTTATCCATACCTAGTCATTGCAGTTCCCTGGATGCACCCTCCCCCTCCCCCGTGTGTGTGCATGTATGCATGCATGTGTGTATGTATATGTGTGTGTGTGTGTGTGTGTGTGTGTGTGTGTGTGTGCGTATAAAATCCACAAAGGCAGGGAGGAAGCCAAAAAATAGAGGAGTGATAGGTGATTGTGACTGCTGAGCAGAGGGTTCTTTCTCTTCACTCTACACTGCCCCCCTGCTTTTCCATTATGATGTGATCAGAGCAGGAGACCCTGGCTCAGGAAACTGCAGATTAGCAGCCCTGTAAAACAGGGCTTTTAAACTTCAGATGAATGGACACCTACAGGCTGAGGAGGGCTCGTGGGATGCTTCTGAACATCCAGACTTTGTGCATACATACCTGACTTATCAGTGGGGGTGGGGGCTCCTGGGCTTCTTCAGAATCTGTGATGTCCCAGGGCCCTGTTCTAGAACTTGGCAGGTAGGACTGTTTCTGATGCTGTGCCATCCCCAGAAGGTGTATGTGTGTGATGGTGCCTGAGGTGGTCACCAAGGGCCATGCTGAGAGTTCCTCTGAGGGTGGATAATTGAGGAAGAGCTGACGGTTGCTTCTGATCTCTCTCAGAGATAAGTCCCTTCTGTGTTAAAAAAAAAAAGGCACAGAAAAGAAGAGCTAAATGCGGCAGAAGGCAATGTGAACACTGAGGAGGGCTCACAGCATCGGGAAGTTAAAAATACCTGCTCAGAGTCTTCCGTGTCCTCAGCACTGGCGGTGAATGTGGATGACCCCATACCCACCCCAGATATGATGCTAACACAGAAGATGACCTATGACAGAGAAACACACTGCTCCCATAAAGTAGCAAAAATTTCTTGAACTTTGTAGATCACACAGGGTCTCAGTTACTCAGGCTATAGTCCATACCAAAGCACAACAGACTTGAGAAAGTGGGCCAAGATGGCTGTAGTATAATATATGTACTTTTATTCATGGAATCTAAAATTTGATTTTGTGTACATTTAATCAAACCACCATTAGTTTCACTTCTTTGGATGAGTCTAAACATTTAAGAATGTAGAATTTATTTCTAGCCTGGGATTTGTCCCAAGTGAAGCCTATACCGTCTGACTGGGATCCCAGATGGAATACACATCGTTCTACCCTTTTCACACTGGCTTTGCTTGAAGAACCAGGAGATCAGTTATTTGCCAAATGCAATAACTGAAGATTAATGTCAAAAGGTCCTTTAAACTTGATTAATTCTTTTTCTGCATTTCCCCATAATTATGTCGAGCCATTCATTGGCTTACAGACAGTCATCTCATTTAAAATCATCTTAAATCTTTTCTCATATAAGTAGAATATAAAAAAAATCCCTTATTTAAAAAAATATCAAACATAAAAGGATCTTGATTTATCCTCTTTTCAAGTCACCTCTTCTTATTTACCGAGGGATAATTTTTGTGTGTGTTTGTGCATAGTGTGTATGTATGTGTTTGTATGAGTGCCTGGTGGGTAGTGTGTATGTTTTTGTTCATATGTGTGACTTGTGGGTAGTGTGTATGTATGTGTTTGTACGTGTGACTGGCAGGTAGTATGTATGTTTGTGTTCATCTGTATGACTGGCAGGTAGTGTGTATGTATGTGTTATTCTGTGTGACTGGTGGATAGTGTGTATACATGTGTTTGTATGTATGACTGGCAGGTAGTATGTATGTTTGTATTCATCTGTGTGACTGGAAGGTAGTGTGTATGCATGTGTTTGTATGTATGACTGGTAGGTAGTGTGTATGTATGTGTTCATCTGTGTGACTGGAAGGTAGTGTGTATGCATGTGTTCATATGTGTGACTGGCAGGTAGAAGTTGACTTCAGGTGTCATCCTCAGTCACTCTTCACCTTAACTTTTAAGACAGTGTCTTTGTTGGTCCTAAGACTCACTAGACTGGCTGCCCAGCAAGCTCCGGGGATCCCCTTGTCTCTTTCTCCCTAGTGCTGAGATCACAGGTATATGCACACCAGCTTTTTAGCTGAAGTTCTTATGCTGTGTGGTGGTAAGTACTTCATTACCACCATCAGCCTCAGGAACTTTGTTTCTGAGCTTAATATAGGCTCTTCCAAAATTTTCAGTGTGTTATATATTTATATTTTGTCTGCATGTGTATGGAGGCCAGAAGACAAGCACAAATATTGTTCATGGAGCACTACCTTCCTCATCTGAGACAGGCTTTCTCAGAGAGAGCTATCAGCTGGTACACTACTGTGTGCTGCTGCTGGGCTACGGTGCTTGGTAAGCTGGGTATACATAATGTATGTTTTGGTAGAAGATACTGTAAAGTAACTTTTTGAAATAATACCAGAAAAACTTGACAAATACCATGATAGGTAAAGGCTTGTCTCAGTGGGGAGCATGCAGGTCCACAGGCTTTCCTCAGTCTTAGCTTCATGTCAATACCTCACTAGTAGGGATAGCCTGGAACTCCCCAGGTCCCTCACTGATCAGGCTAACCTGGAACTCCCCATGTAGGCTGGCTTGCTGGTGTGTCTTCTGGGAACTGAACTCAGATTCCCACCCTTACAAGATGAGCAAGCCCTCTGCCAGCTGAGGAACACTCTATCATTGTCATCCAATCCTTTCTATGTACCTAAAATAGTTTTTAACTGCGTGTATTTTAAAAAAGTCTACAATACAAAGTTATGAGACACATTCAAGCAAAATGGTCTAAGAGTAAAGCAAATCACCATGTCTGTTACCTGACAGGTCCTTGCTGGCCTTTGGTCTTGGGCAGCAAGTCTTAACTAGAGTACAGTCTTACTACCTATAGACCTCACATTGTACAGAAGATTCTAGACCAATCTTCTAGACTTTGTATCCTGTGTAGTCACCAAGATTTGCACAGAAAGGAGTGTTTCAGCAGACTTGACAAATTATGCTGTACATATTTTACAGACCTAACTGACCTCCAGAGGAAGAAAAAAATTTGCCTATGTATAAGACTCCTGTTACTCAATATCTCTGCTTTGGCTTTTATTTCTGGTCAGATGCCCACAAAATGACACCTCCCAGGTTCATCTGCATCTCTTCATGTGTTGCTAATTATCTCCGCTCTTCTGCAAGCTTGAAGCATGATCCTAATTAGTCTTATCAATAAAACCAGGAGTCAGATGTTGCAGTGAAAACTAGAAGATCAAAGGACCGGGAGCAGCCACCAGTTGCTCCCATCCTCTCTGGTTCCTCAGTATCACTGGCTCATATCCTGTCTCTGTCCCGCCTTATCACTTCTCTCTACCTCCCGAGTGTTTGGATTAAAGGCATGAACCTCCCTCTCTGTCCTCTGATCTCCAGGCAAGCTTTATTTGTCAGAACACAAACAATACCACAGAACACAAGTTCTCTGTCACCATTCTAGAGGCCATGAGACCTGGGAGAATGGAACTGATAAATGAGGTAGACTAAAGTCTCATGTAGTAGCCAGCTTTATTCTTAGCATCAGACAGTTGATAGTCAAGTGCAAGCGACACGTGAAAACCCAAATAACGATAGTAATGAATCATCTGTAGTAAACTCACGCCTATCATCTGTACTAAACTCATGCCTGTCTGCTACCTTTGGGAGGAGCAGGAAAAGCAGGAAAACACATTCTCAAAACAATTCCGTATTTTGAAGAAAGCGAGGTCACATGACTCCTGTCTTGTTTTCTTGGAGTTTTCCCACAAGCACTTAGGGTTCTCCTCATATGACTCCTTTTTGGGGCCGTGTTCTGGCAGGTGTCAACTCACAGAACTTTCTTTCCTATAGGTTACTTGTATTCTGATTGTTCAATCTATTTGTGCTTATGTATAAAGTAGAAAGCAACCCTTTTTCCATTGTATATGTAGGAAGTTAGATATTTTATAATAGTTCCTTGCTATTTTCACTTGATTAAATGTAGCTAGCTTGCCACTGTCTTTTGTTACACAGGCTTTCTTTTTGTTATAGATACAGATGAGCCCCGATTTAATTATAGTTTAACTGACAAGTTTTCTATGTTGTAGTGGGGTGAAAGCATTATATATTCAGTAGAAGCCGAACTTAGATTCTGAACGTAGCTCTTTTCTTGGGCTGATGATATAAGATTCTTGTCCTGAGGTCCCCAGTTAGTTCCTGGGGCAGCTGAGGATAGGGAACCTGAAATGATCCTATCCTATAGCCATACTGATGAATATTTTGCATATCACCATAGAACCTTCATCTGGTGATGGATGGAGATAGAGACAGAGACCCACACTGGAACACTGGACTGAGCTCCCAAAGTCCCAATGAGGATCAGAAGGAGGGAGAAGATGAGCAAGGAAGTCAGGACCAAGAGGGGTGCACCCACCCACGGAGACAGTGGGGCTGATCTATTGGGAGCTCACCAAGGCCAGCTGGATTATGACTGAAAAAGCAGGGGATAAACCCGGACTCTCTGAATATGGCGGACAATGAGGGTTGCTGAGAAGCCAAGGACAATGGCACTGGGTTTGATTCTACTTCTTGTTCTGGCTTTGTGGGGGCCTAGCCAGTTTGGATGTTCACCTTCCTAGACCAGGATGGAGGGGGGAGGACTTTGGACTTTCCACAGGGCAGGGAACCCTGACTGCTCTTCAGACTTGAGAGGGAGGGGGAGAGGAGTGGGGGAAGGGCGGGAGGAGTGGGAGGCTGGGAGGAGGCGGAAATTTTTTTTTCTCAATAAAAAAAAATAAAATAAAAGATTCTTGTCCTGTGGTAATGTGGCATCAAGGCACAGCTTCCAGCTACCCAAGAGAGTATCTGGCTTGTGCGGTGGTGCTTAGCTAAGTTGGGTGCATATAATAAATTTTTTGTAGTAGATATTGTTAACTACTTTATTAAAATACTCAATATCAGCAAAGTTTGACAAACACATAAGAGATAAAGGTCTTTCTCAGTGGGAAGCATGCAGATCAGTCTTTCTATATTTGTTTTTTTCTTTTTCTTTTTTTATTAAAAAGATGATTTTCTCCTACAATATATCTTGATTGCAGTTTTCCCCTCCTTTACTCTTGCCAATTCCTCTCCACCTCCCCTCACTTCTGAATTCACTCCCTTTCTGTCTCTCATTAAAAAAGAACAGGCTTCTAACAACCAAACATGAGAAAATAAAAATATAATAAGGGGAAGGAAAAGCCATCAGGTCAGGACTGGACCAGGCAACCCAGTGGAAGGAACAGAACGGCAAGAGTAGGCAGAAGAATCAGAGAACTCTTCATTCACACGTTCAGGACTTCCATAAAAATACCAGAAGCTCTAAGACATCCTCAGAGGACCTGAGGCAGACCAGAGCTGGCCCCATGCTTGCCGCTTCAGAATTGTATAAGCCTTGCTCAGCTGATTCCAAGGACCTTGTTCTCCTGATATCCTCAGCTCCCTCTGGCTCTTACATTCTTTCCACCTCCCCTTCCAGGGGCTTCCCTGAGCTCTGAGGGAATGGATTTGATGGACAGATCCTTTTTAGAACTGTGTGTTTCAAGGAGTCTCTCTTTGCATATTGTATGACCATGGGTCTTTGCATCTGTTCCCATCTGCTGCAGGAAGAAGCTTCTCTGACAGTGACTGAATAAGACACTGAACGATAAGCATAGCAGAATATCATTAAGAGTCATTTTATCCTTCCTCCCTTCTTCTTTCCCTGCCTCCCTCCTTCCTTCCGTCCCTCCCTCACTCAACACTCAACTCACTCACTCCATCCCTCCTTTCCTTCCTTCCTGTTTTTTTTTTTTTTTTTTGGATCAGTAGTATTTGGTTTTCCTTTTTGTCTCTGGGTTATCTAGTCTCTGGTTCTTGGTCACTCAAGCAGGATCAGGTATAAGTTCTATCTTGTTGAATGGGCCTTAAGTCAAACCAGACATTCGTTGGTTACTCCCGTAAGTTCTGTGCCACCATTGCCCTAACATATCTTGCACACAGATTGTAGGTTAAAGGTTGTGTTACTGGGTTGGTGTTTACATTGCTTTTTGTAGCCTGAAGAGAACCAAAATATACTGAAACATAGGGTGAAGTTTCCATGTAGGCAAGAGTTCAATTTTTACATTTTCAGTGAGTTGTGTGGGTGTTGTCCTTAGCAATGTAATTTTGTGGAGAGCAACACATTGTTTTGGTAACAGCCTGAGTTGTTTGGGGATTTCCATGGGACCCCCTTAGCCAACACCTTAGTAGACTACAACCCAGTCCCAGTACTTGAAGTCTCATTTGTTGACAAGAGACGGCTAGTTGGAACTCTGTCTCCCCCATTACTAGGAGATTTTATTAGAACTGCCTTGATATAGTTTAGGAAGTTTCCACAGCACTAAGTTTCCATACAATCCCTCAAATACCCTTCAAGTCCAGCTGCTTCTCTCCACATTCCTTCCCTCAACCCTATCTCCCCTCACCCTCCCCACTTGATCCTCCCATCTGCGTCCCCTATCGTGCCGCAAGTTAACCCATAAAATCTATTCTATTTCCTTCTCCCAGGAAGATCCATGTGTTCTCTCTAGTCCTTTCCTCTATACCTAACCTCTCTGAGTCTACATACTGTAGGCTTTTTATCATTTATTTAATGGTAAAATCCATATATAAGTGAATACATACCATATTTATCTTTCTGGGTCTGAGTTACTCACTCAGCATGACATTTTCTAGTTCTGTCCATTTGCCAGCAAATTTCATGATGTCATTTTAAAAAGAGCTTATGAGTAATACTCCATTGAGTAAATTACCATGTTTTCTTTACCCATTCTTCTATGGAGGGCATCTATGTTATTTTCAGTTTCTGGCTATTATGAATAGAGCAGTAGTGCACATGGAAGAGCAAGTGTCCTTGTGGTAGGATGGAACATCCTTTGGGTATATGCTCAAGAGTGGTATAGCTGGGTATTGAGGTACATTGATTACCAACTTTCTGAGGAATTTTCATATTGATTTCCATAGGGGCTGTGTAAGTTTGCTCTCCTGTCAGCAATGGAAAAGTGTTCCCTTTAATCTGTTGTCAGAGGGCCATTTTTAGCTCCCACTGCTGAGCAGCTCAGACCTGAAATAATTACACAGAAACTGTTTTAATTAAATCACTGCTTGGCCCAATAGCTCTAGCTTCTTATTGGCTAACTCTTACATATTAATTTAACCTATTTCTATTAATCTGTGTATTTCCATGTGGCTGTGGCTTACTAGCTAAAGTTCTGGCATCTGTTTCCCACAGGGCTACATGGCTTCTCTCTGCCTCTGCCTCCTCTCTCCCAGCATTCAGTTTAGTTCCCCCCCCCCACACCTCTATTCTACCCTATTGGGCCAAACCAGTTTCTTTATTCATTAACCAATAAAAGCAACACATAGGCAGAAAGACTTTCCAGACCATTAATCTACATCCAGGCCAGCATAAGCTTTCACTTGCGTTTTTGATCTTAGCTATTCTGACAGGCTTAAGATGGAATCTAAGTGTCATTTTGATTTGCATTTCCCTGATGGCTAAGAATGTTGAACATTTAAGTGTTTCTCAGCCATTTGAGATTCCTCTATTGGAAATTCTCTGTTTAGATCTCTACCCATTATTTTTTGGTGTTGTTTTTTGAGACAAGGTTTCTCTGTAGCTTTGGTGCCTGTCCCAGAACTCACTCTTGTAGACTAGGCTGACCTCGAGCACACAGAGATCTGCCTGCCTCTGCCTCCTGAGTGCTGGGATTAAAGGCATGCACCACCATCACCCAGCTCAAATTAGACTATTTGCTTTTTTGATATAGTTTATTGAGTTATTTATATTTTGCTTATTAGAGCTCTATTGGATGTGGAGTTGGTAAAAACCTTTTCCCACTCTGTAGGATGCGTCTTTATCTGACTAATAGTGTCCTTTGCCTTACAGAAGTTTTTCAGTTTCCTGAGGTCCTGTTTATTGTTGATCTTAGTGCCTGTGCTATCAGTGTCCTGTCCAGAAAGTTGTCTCTTGTGCCAATGGGTTCAAGGCTTTCTCCCACTTTCTGTTCTATTAGGTTCAATGTGTTCTGACTGATAGTGAGGTCTTTAATCCATTTGGACTTGAGTTTTGTGCATGGTGATAGATATGGGTCAATTTTCTTTCTTCTACATAGAGACAACCAGTTATACCAGAATCATTTGTTGAAGATGCTGTCTTTTTCCCATTGTGTCTTTTTGGCTTCTTTATCAAAAATCAAGTGTCCACAGGAGTGTGGATTTATGTCTAGGTCTTTGATTCAATTCTATTGATCAATATGTCTGTTTTGGCATTAATACCATGCTATTTTTGTTTCTATAGCTCTGTAGTACAACTTGAAATCAGGAATGGGGAGAACTCTAGGAGTTCTATTATTAAGCATTATTTTAGCTATCCTGAGTTTTTTTTTTTCATGTGAAGTTGAAAATTGCCCCTTCAAGCTCTGTAAACAATTGTGTTAGAATTTTGATGAGGATTGCATTGAATCTGTAGACTACTTTTGGTAGGATGGCTTTTTTACTTTGTTAATCCCACTGATCCATGAACATGGGAAATCTTTCTATCTTTTGATATCTTATTTAATTTTTTTTCAAAACTTTGAATTTTTTATAATATAAATCTTTCACTTGCTTGGTTACAGTTATACCAAGGTATTTTATATTATTTGAGGCTACTATGAAAGATACTCTCTGATTTTTTTCCTGTTTGTCATTTGTATGTGGGAGGCTACTGATTTTTGTGAGTTAATTTTGTATCTAGCTACTCTGCTGAAAGTGTTTATCACTATCATCTATAGGAGTTCCATTGTGGAATTTTTAGGGTCACTTATATATACTATTATATCATCTGCAAATAAAGATACTTGGAGATTGTACCTTTCTCTTATGTAAAGATCCTTTCCTACTTGCATCACCTTGGTCTCCTTCAGTTGTCTCATTGCTCTAGCTAAGACTCTGAGTACTATATTGAATAGACATGGAGAGAGTGGACAGTCTTGTCTTGTTCCTGATTTTAGTGGAATCTCTTTGAGTTTCTCTCCATTTAAGTTGATGTTGGCAAGGGGCTTGTTGAAAATTGCCTTTATTGAAAACTCCAACCCAAGGAAGTTGGCTACATCAACAAAAACACAGACAATACATGATCTCACAGCAGCAAATCCCAAAGAAGGGGAAAGACCAAATATCATCACCAACAACAAAAACTAAAATAACAGGTGCCAGCAAGCACTGGTCATTAATATCCCTTAATATAAACGGACTCAACTCACCTATAAGAAGACACAGACTAACAGATTGGATACAAAAACAGAATCCATCCTTCTGCTGCATATAAGAAACACACCTGAATCTCAAAGACAGACATTGCCTCAGAGTAAAGGGTTGGGAAAAACTTTCCAATCAAATGGACCTAAGAAAAAAAGCTGGCTGGTCTTCCGACCGCGTTCCGCCGCCTGCGAGGGGTACACCCACACTCTGAGACAATGGGGATGTTCGTTCGGGAATTCACCAAGGCCAGCTGGCCTGAATCTGAAAAAGCATGGGATAAAACCGGACTTGCTGAACATAGCGGACAATGAGGTCTACTGAGAACTCAAGAACAATGGCAATGGGTTTTTGATCCTACTGCACGTGCTGGCTTTGGGGGGGCCTGGGCAGTTTGGATGCTCAACTTACTGAACCTGGATGGAGGTGGGCAGTCCTTGGACTTCCCACAGGTCAGGGAGCCCTGATGGCTCTTCGGGCTGATGGGAGAGAGGGACTTGATGGGGGGGGGCGGTGGCGGGGAGGAGGCGGAAATCCTCAATAAATAAATAAATTAAAAAAAAAAAGAAAAAAGCTGGCGTAGCTATCCTAATATATAACAAATTAGGCTTCAAACTAAAATTGATCAAAAGAGACAAAGAAGGACATTTCATATTAGTCACAGAAAAAATCCATCAGGTGGAAAATTCAAGACTGAACATCTATGCCCTGAATACAAGGGTACCCTAGTACACAAAAGAAAACACTTCTAAATCTTAAATTACACATTAAATCCCACATACTAGTGGGAGACTTCAACACCCCACTCTCAACACTGGAAAGGTCTGTCAGACAAAAAATTAATAGGGAAATAAGGAAACTAACAGATGTTATAACTCAAATAGACTTAACAGACATCTATAGAACATTCTATCCAAATGTAAAGAATATACCTTCTTCTCAGCACCTTATGGAACCTTCTCCAAAACTGACCACATACTAGGGAACAAAGCAAACTGATGTAGGAGGTCCTTCTGTTTGTGTGTTGCTTTCACTGGTTAATTAATAAAGAAACTGCTGGGCCTGATAGGGCAGAACTTATGTAGGTGGGGAGACAGAACTGAATTCTGGGAGGAAGAAAGCAGAGTTGGAGAGAGCTACCATGGAGCTGCCAGGTCAGACATTCTGAATCTTTCCCAGTAAGCCACAACCTTGTGGTGATATACAGATTATTAGAAATGGGTTGAATCAAGATGTAAGAGTTAGCCAATAAGAGGCTAGAAATAATGGGCCAGGCAGTGTTTAAATGAATACAGTTTCTCTGTGATTATTTCAGGTGTAAGCTAGCGGGGACTATAAGCAGCCTGCTCATTTCTGCAACAGCTAAACTCAACAGATACAAAAATGTTGGAATAACCCCATGTATCTTAAAGGATCACTATGGCTTAAGATTAGAAGTCAGAAGCAATACTAATTCCAGAAAGCCCACAACACATGGAAATTAAACAATGCTCACCTGAATCATTAATGGGTCAAAGAAGAAATAAAGGAAGAAATTTCCTAAAATTCAATGAAAATGACCACATAGCATACCCAAATTTATGGGATACAATGAAAGTAGTATTAAGAAGAAAGTTCATAGCACACAATGCCTAAAAAGAGAAGCTGGAAAAATCCCACACTAGTGAATTAACAGAACATTTGAAAACTCTAGAACAACAAGAAGAAAACTCCCCAGAAGAACTAGATAACAGGAAATAATCAAATTGAGAGCTGAAATCAACTAAATAGAAACAAAGAAAACAATACAAAGAATCAGTGAGATAAAGAATTGGTTTGTCGAGAAAATCAACAAAATACACAAACCTTTATCCAAACTAACCAAAATGTAGAGAGAGACTATCCAAATTACCAAAATCAGAAATGAAAAAAGGAACATAACAACAGACACAGAGGAAATCCAGAGAATCACCAGGTCATATTTTGAAAACCTGTACCTCACAAAATTGGAAAAGTTAAAGGAAATGGACAACTTTCTAAATAAATATCACTTACCAAAATTAAATCAAGACCAGATAAGAAAATTAAATAGACACATAGCTGCTGAACAAATAGAAACAGTCATCAAAAGTCTTCCAACCAAAAGAAAATAAAAAGCCCAGGTCCAGATGGTTTTAGCTCAGAATTCTTCAAGATTTTCAAAGAAGAACTAATACCAATATTCTTCAAATTGTTCCACACAATAGAAATAGAAGGAGCATTGCCAAACTCTTTTTATGAGGCTACAAATACCTTGATAACCAAACTACATAAAGACATTACTAAAAAAGAGAATTACAAATCAATCTCATTCATGAACATTAATGCAAAAATACTCAATAAAAATACTGCCAAACTGAATCCAAGAACACATCAGAAAAATCATCCACCATGATCAAGTTGGCTTCTTTTCAGAGATGCAGGGATGTTTCAACATAGAAAATCTATCAATGTAATCCAGCATATAAACAAACTTTAAAAAAACCCACATGATCATCTCATTAGATGCTGAAGAATACATCATCCTTTCATGATAAAGGTCTTGGAAAGAGTAGGAATACAAGGAACACACCTAAACATAATAAAGGCAATATACAGCAAGCCGACAGCCAACATCAAACGAAATGGAGAGAAACTCACAGCAATCCCACTAAACTCAGGAATACGACAAGGCTGTCCACTCTCTCCATATTTATTCAATATAGTACTTAGGTTCTAGCTAGGGCAATACGACAACAACAGGATATCAAAGGGATAAAAATCGGAAAAGAAGTCAAACTCTATTTACTGATGATATGATTGTTTACATAAGTGACCCCAAAAATTCTACCAAGGAACTTCTACAACTCATAAACACTTTCAGTAATGTAGCAGGATACAAGATTAACTAAAAAAAAAATCAATAGCCCTCCTATACACAGATGATAAATGGGCTGAGAAAGAAATCAGAGAAACATCACCCTTCACAATAGCCACAAATAGCATAAAATATCTTGGAGTAACTCTAACCAAACAAGTGGAAGACCTGTATGACAAGAAATTTAAATCCTTTAAGAAAGTGATTGAAGAAGACACCAGAAAATGGAAAGATCTCCCATGCCTTTGGGAATATAGAATTAACATAGTAAAAATGGCAATCTTACTAAAAGCAATCTACAGATTCAATGCAATGCCCATCAAATTCCAGCAAATTCTTCACAGACCTCAAAAGAACAATATTCAACTTCATATGGAAAAGCAAAAAACTCAGGATAACCAAAACAATCCTGTACCATAAAGGAACTTCTGGAGGCATCACAATCCCTGACTTCAAACTCTATTACAGAAATACAGTACTGAAAACAGCCTGGTTTTGGCATAAAAACAGACAGGAGGACCAATGGAACTGAATCAAAGATCCAGGTATCAATCCACATGCCTCACCTAAAAACACCTGATTTTTGACAATAAAGCAAAAAATATAAAATGAAAAAAAGAAAGCTTATTAAACAAATGGTGCTGGCATAACTGGATATCAACAGGTAGAAGAATGAAAATAGATCAATATCTATCACCATGCACAAAGCTCAAGTACAAATGGATCAGAGATCTCAACATAAATCCAACCACACTGAACCACATAAAAGAGAAAGTGCAAAGTACACCTTAACGCATTGGCACAGGAGACCCCTTTCTAAATATAAGCCTAATAGCACAGATACCGAGAAAAACAATTAATAAATGGGAACTCCTGAAATTGAAAAGCTCTGTAAAGCAAAGGGCATGGTCAATAAGACAAAAATGGCAGTCTACAGAATGGGAAAAAAATCTATACCAACCCCATATCAGACAGAGGGCTGATCTCCAAAATATACAAAGAACTCAAGGAATTGTTCATCAAAAGAACAAATAATCCAATAAAAAAAGGAGTGCAGACGTAAACAGAGAACTCTCAGCAGAGGAATCTAAAATGGCTAAAAGACACTTAAGGAAATGGTCAACATCCTTAGGCATCAGAGAAATGCAAATCAAAACAACTCTGAGATTCCATCTTACACCTGTAAGAATGGCCAAGATCAAAAACACTGATGACAACTTATGCTGGAGAGGTTGTGGGGTAAAAAGAACACTCCTGCATTGCTGTTGGGAATGCAAACTGGTACAGCCTCTTTGGATATCAGTATGGCGATTTCTCAGAAAATTATGAAACAGCATTCTTCAAGACCCAGCAATACCACTTTAGGGTATATACCCAAAGGATGCTCAATCATACCACAAGGACATATGCACAACTATGCATTGTTTGTCAGAGCTAAAACTTGGAAAAAACATAAATGCCCCTTGACTGGAAAATGGATAAGGGAAATGTGGTTAATTTACACAATGGATTACTACACAGCAGCAAAAATAATGTCATCTTGAAATTTACAGGCAAATGGATCTAGAAAAACATCATATTGAATGAGTTAACTCAGACCCAGAAAGACAAATATCATATGTACTCACTCATAAGTGGTTTTTATACATAAAGCAAAGAAAACCAGCCTGAATTCACAATCCCAGACTACCTAGACAACAGTGAGGACTCTAAGAGAAACATACATGGATCTACTCTACATGGGAATTAGAAAAAGACAAGATCTCCTGAGTAAATTGGGAGCATGTGGACCATGGTAGAGGGGAGAAAGGGAGGGGAGAAGAAGAGGAAGGGAGCAGAGAAAAATGTATAGATCCATAAAATCAATAAAAAATATTTTATAAAAGAAAATTGCCTTTATTATGTTAGTATGTTCTCTCTATCTCTTTTCTCTCCAGGACTTTCATCATGAAGGGGTATTGGATTTTGTCAAAGCCTTTGCTCTGAAGCTATCTGACCTTGAAGTTTCTTTCTTTCTTTCTTTCTTTCTTTCTTTCTTTCTTTCTTTCTTTCTTTCTTTCTTTCTTTCTTTCTTTTGTTGTTGTTGTTGTTGTTGTTGTTGTTGTTGTGGAGATTTTAATGAGTGCTTATATTTCATTAGGGGATTATAAGCCTTTTTAAATTGTTTATCTGATTGTGATTTAACTTTATTACGTGGTTCCTATTGAGAAAATTATCCATTTCTTTTATATTTCTAATTTGCTGGAGTACAGATTTTTAATGTAAATCCTTATGATTTTCTAGATTTCTTTGTTGTCCTGTTATCATGACCACCTTTTCATCTTTGATTTTGTTAATTTTGATATTGTCCTTTTGTATTTTAGTTAGTTAGTCATCTCTCCATCTTTTAGTTAGTTGGTCCCCATCTTTTTAGTTTAGTTAGTTATCTCTCCATCTTTTAGTTAGTCTGAATAAGGGTTTGTCTATCTTGTTGAGTCAAAGTACAAACTCTTTAAATTATTGATTTTTGTATTGTTTTCTTTGTTTCTATTTTACTGATATCAGCCCTGAATTTTTCTTGCCATCTACTCTTGTTGGATATAATTACTTTTTTTTTTGTTCTAGAGCTTTCAGGAGTGCTGTTAAGTTGCTACCATGAGATCTTCCTAGCTTTTTTTTAATGTAGGCACTTAGTGCTATGAACTTGCTTCTTATAACTACTTCCACTGTGTTCCTTAAGTTTGAGTATGCTCTTATTTATTCTCATTGAATTCTAGAAAGTCTAATTTATTTCTTATTCTTGTCTTGACCTATTTTCTATTCAGTAGAGAGTTGTTCAGTTTCCCTGAGTTTGTAAGCCTCTATTGTTTTTGTTGTTGATATCCAGCTTTAATCCATGGTGGTCTGATAGGATTCATGGAGTTATTTCAATTTTCTTTTATATGCTGAGAATTTCTTTGTGTCTAAGTATGTGGTTAATTTTGGAAAAAAGTTCTTTGAGCTGTAGAAAATACAGTCCATTATTTTGTGTTTGGATGAAACATTCTGTAAATATCTGTTAGGTCCATTTGCTTTCTAACATCTGTTAGTTCCACCTTTTCTGTTAAGTTTTTGTGTTGATGATCTGTCTGTTGATAAGAGTGGGGTATTAAAGTCTTACACTCTCAGTGTGTAAGGGTCAATATGTAATTTAAACTATAGCAGTGTTTCTTTTACAAACTTTGATGTCCTTGTGTTTGGGACATAAATATCAAGGATTGAAATGTCGTTGTGGTTGATTTTTCCTTTGATGAGTATGTAGTGTTCTTCCTCTTTTATTAGTTCCGATGTGAAGTTCATTCTGTTAGATATTAAAATGGCGACATCAACTTGCCCCTTAGGTTCATTTGCTTGGAATATACTTTCCACATTCTTAGCTACATTCCAACACTCACTGATTAGACTTTAAAATCCTGGAGGGACTGACTGTTGTTGCAAGTCTAAAAACTGTTTAGTTTTAACTGAAGTTTCAGCTCTTTGCCTCTTCTCATCAGCTATAGAGCAAAGTCCATTCATCGTTCCAATTCCTCTTTAGTTTTTTTAGCTTCATATTTTTTCTTTTTCTTTTTCTTTTTTTTTGATACAGGGTTTCTCTGTGTAGACATAACTGTTCTGAAACTTTCTCTGTGACTAGGCCAGCCTCAACCTCACAGAGATCCACCTGCTTCTGCCTCCTGAATGTGGAGATGTCCAGCAGCTCATTTCTTCTCTTGCTGCTGACTAATATTTTACTTCCTGGATACGCCATGATTGATACAGTCATTTATTCATTAAGTGGCACCTTGCTGACTCTGAGTAAAGTCTCCAGAAATAGCCATATTCAGTTTTAAATTCTCTTAGGTAAAAACAACAAGTAGCCAGCTGGGGAGATGGGTAAGCAGGGAAGGGTGTTTACTATGCGAACATGAAGACATGAGTTCAAGCTAAGAGACCCTGTGTTGAGAAAATAAGGCAAATAATGATAGAGCAGGACCCTTGATATTCTTCTTTGCCTTCTGTACAGGTACACGGACAGACAGACAGACAGACAGACAGACAGACACACACACACACACACACACACACACACAAGATGAGAGGGAGGAAGGGATGGAGGAAGAGAGAGATGAGAAAGAGAATTCTCCTGTTGTTCCTCACTTGCACATACATTGGGGGTTGTTCTGGATTTTGACCATTCTCATAGGTATGTACCAGTTATGTTTTTGGTGATACAAGAAGTCCTGTAATATTGGCTATGATTGTTTTTGAAAGATAGAAATATCATTCTGAACAATGAATTTCTTGTTTACACTTGAATCTTTGGCTAACTAGGCCTGAGTTCACCAGGGAAACACGAGAGTAAAGAAGTAGTCCTAGACTGAATATTACTTCCTTTGACTGGGTTTGTCAATGCCATCAGGAAACACTGTTATATCTACTTATAGAATGAGAAGTTGGCTGACTTGGCTAAACTCTGATAAAGCCAACAACTTCCCCCATCAGTTAACCATTTTCCTCACTCTTTTCTAAGTATTGCTCACTGGTTTCAATCCTTGGTTTTTTGACTCCAGTGCTGTGGGTCTGTAGTGAAGCAGAGCATCATGGAAGAGAGGATGCAGGAGAAACAAGCATCTCACATGGACCACTGTGCTAGTAGTTAACAAAGCTTTATTGACTAAAGATCTTTCCAGTATGGTAGGCTCACTGGGATGTAACTCCACTGTAAGTCAACGAGATCTTTGCTGGTCACCTTCCCCTTATGGCCATTTCTTATAATATTTAATGTAAGAAACCTAGACCTGTGGTCATGTAAAAATTAAAGATATAATTAAAGATTTTTGATTAATGAAGGAAACTATAGACAAAATTGACAGATGGGTAACAGATTGATAGAAGATATTTGCAAAATAAAAGAGGAATTGACAAGAGATTAATATATAATACATTTGTAAGGATTTCTTACAAGTCATCAAGAGAAAAATATTAGGAAATCTACTAGAAAAATGAGCAAAGGATATTAATAGTAATTCACAGAAGGGGAAACCCAAGTAGCTAACAATCTGAATAAAGAGACCATCAATCTTTATAACACATAATTAGAGAAGTGGAAATGAAAACAACGAACTGCATATTGGTTTACCAAAAAAATTAAAGTTATATAATGTGAGATCCAGTTCCTGACCAAAGAAATGAAGACTATCATGTATTGTAGCTGAACAGTTGACTGAAGCCATTGTGGCACATGTGTAGGACGTGTAGGTGTGAACTCTAGAGAAACAGGTACCCATTATCTGTGAGAGTGTATGTCCTTATAGCTCGTTGTGGCATCAGAGTTAAAGGCAGCTCATAACCACTTCTGTGTGGATGAACAAACTAAATGAAATAGCAAGCAAAGAGTCAAATAAATAGCATTAGAATATTTTGTAAGTATTTTCATACTATTTTAGCTTTAGGAAATATTAGTATTTCTTTTCAGGAAATTGTGCACGTACTCTTTTACACACACATGTACATACACGCACACACACACACACACACACACACACACACACACACTCATACACATTTTAAGACCAGACCTCATTATGCAGCCCAACCCAGCCTAGCCCCTCTGCTTCAAAGTTCCTAAATACCTTGATTATAGGTGTGCGCCACTAAAATCTGGTTCAATATTTTATCTCCTATCCTTGTGACTTTTATTTTCTAGATTAATTTTAAAGCATCACATAGATTTCATTAAAAATTCTGTATTGAACTAGGGAGATGCTGAAGTAAAGAGCTTGTTATGCAACGTAAGGACTTGATTTCAAAAGCCCAGAACCTAGATAAAACCTGGATGTAGAAGTACCTATGTTCATAATCCCAGTGTTCTTATGGGGAGAGGGGAGACAGAGACATGAGAATCTCAGGAAGCTCATGGGTCAACTAGTTTGGCATATGCAGTGGAAGAGAAAAGACACTGGCTTAGGCAAGGTGGAAGATGAAGAACAACAGCTGAGATTGTCCTCTGACCTTAATGTATACACTGTAGTGTGTCTGCACTCACACAAACACATGCACACTTGTATGCATACATGTACATATACATGCCACATATGCACACAATAGATAAAAAATTCTATAATGATTTTGATTTGTTCGACACAGGATCTTGCTATGTTGTGCAGGCTAGCCTCAAAGTTACTGTGTAACCCAGGCTGGTCTTGAACTCACAATCCTCCTGCTTAAACCTCCTGTGTACATTGATTATGTATTCTGCTACTTTGTTGAAAGTATTTATCAGGGGTAAGAGGTGTTTTAGGTGGTTAGTGTCTTCAGGGGTATTAAGTACAGGATCATTTTATTTGTGAATTGAGATAATATAACTTCTTTTCCTATTTATATTCCCTTTATTTCTTTTACTTGTCTTATTGCTCTAGCTAAGACTTTAAGCACTATATTAAATAAAAATAGGAGAATAGGTACTCTAGACTTGTTGTATTTTAGAAGAAATTTTCTCAGGTCTTTTTTTTTTTTTTTTTTAACTTTCCAGTTGGTAATCAGGTAATCAGTATGTTCCTTCAATTCCTGGTTTCTTCAGGATTTTTTCATGCAGGGATATTGAGTTCTGTCTAAGGGATTTTCTTTATTAATTGACATAATATGTGATTTTGTCCTTAAATATATTGATTATTATATAGGCTATATATACACATATACATAAACTATATATAATATGTATATTATTTTATATATACTATATATACACACATGCCCTATATATGCATATGATGTGGGAGTGATTTCTTATTAATAAAGAAACTGCCTAGACCCATTTGATAGGCCAACCCTTAGGTAGGCGGAGAAAACAGAACAGAATGCTAGGAGAAGCTGAATCAGAGAGTCACCATGATTCTTCGACTCCAGACAGACGCAGGTTAAGATCTTTCCAGGTAAGCCAGCTTGTGGAGCTACACAGATTATTAGAAATTGGTTAGATCGATATGTAAGAGCTAGCCAATAAGAAACTGGAACTAATGGGCCAGGCAGTGTTTAAAAGAATACAGTTTCCGTGTAATTATTTGAGGTAAAGCTAGCCGTGCGGACAGCCGGGTGCCGGGGACGCAGCCCACCGCTCTTATTACAACATGCATGCACTATATCTATCTATCTATCTATCTATCTATCTATCTATCTATCTATCTATCTATCTATGAAGTATTGTATACAATAAGAAGATAGCACAAATTCTTTTCAGTAGGACATGAAACCTTCTCTAAGTCCAAGAATCAAATCATACCAAATATAAAGAAAACAAAATTAAAGCTGGAATAACAAGTCTTCCCCCACCTTACCTGTCTCAGTTAGAGTTTCTGTTGCTGTGACAATACCCCATGACCAAAAAGCAAGTTGGGGAGGAGAGGATTTATTTGGCTTATACTTCAGCATCACTGAAGGAAGTCAGGACAGAAACTCAAACAGGGCAGGATCCTGGAGGCAGGAGCTGATGCACAGGCCATGGAGGGGAGCTGCTCACTGGCTTGCTTTCCATGGCCTGTTCAGTTTATTTTTGAACACAGGACCACCAAACCAGGGATGGCAGGCACCACCTACAGTGGACTGGGCCCACCCCCGTTGATCACTAAATGAGAAAACACCTTAAAGTTGTATCTTACAGAGACATTTTTTTTTTTTTTTTTACAGCTGAAGCTCCCTCCTCAGATGATTCTATCTTCTGGAAAGTTGACACATAGAGCAAGCCAGTACAACTGACCTCTTGTCAACTTAACACACAAATACATCACTATTTAGCCACAACCTTTCCTTTTTATTCATTCCCAAGGTCTCACATTAAAATCATAAATAACTTTAAAAGTCTCAGTCTTTACAAATTCAAACACATTGAAATTTCAGATCCTTTAAAATAGTCTCCTAAAAAATCAGAAGTCTTTTAAAATTCAAGTCTCCCAACTGCGGGCTCCAGGAAAATACTTTCTTATTTCAAGTGGGAAAAATTAGGGCACATTTACAATCAAAGCAAATCTAAATTCCAACAGTCCAGAATCTGGGATCCAAGTCACAATGCTCTGGAGTCCTCCAAAGGACTTGATTAACTTCTCTGGCTCTGTGACCTGAAAACTACACAGCTTGTCTTCTGTGCACGGGCTGGCTCCACTCCACCGCCACTCCTGTTCTTGATGGTCATTCCACGATATTAGCATCTTCGAAATGCTAGGGTCTTCTGCTGCCACTGGACTCTAACCAATAGCCTCTCATAGGCTCTCTTCATGGTGCTAAGCCTCAACTTTGCATGACCCCTTCAGTCCTGGGCCTTCAGCTGCCCCTGAGGCTACACCTTCATCAATGGCAATCCCCTCACCTTTCACAGTGCCAAAGCTTAGCTGTTCTCCAAGATCCCTTCATGCCTTCAATTCTTATACATTACCAAGTCTGGCTGCCAGCACGAGGTACATGCACAGTCTTGGTTGACTCTGTAACACAGCTTCTCTGTGCTCTCAGACAACAGTTTCTAGATTTCACCTCAGTGATGCTGGTCTCTTCTTAATCACCACTAATTTCTTATCTCCAGCTGACCAGCATGAATATCCCAGCAAAGCAAAAGTTTGCTTTATTTGTTTGGGTATCTTGTGAATCACAGTTTATTCTTCAGCCCCAGCTGACCAGAACCACAGGATGTTAATTCACAATAAAAAATGGCCATGGTAGAGTCTTTACTCTTCCCTCCGAGACTTCACAAGTTAGGCTTCCATCTTCTGCACTGCTCTTAACATTCTTATCGTCCAAACTTCTAGAGAACATCCAACAGAGTTCTTAACACTCAATGGTTCTTCTAGCCCAAAGTTCCAAAGTTCTTCTACGATCCTTCCCAAAACATGGTCTGGTCTGTCACAGTAATGCCCCACTGTACTGATACCAATTTGCCTTAGTGAGAGTTTCTATTGTTGTGACAAAATACCATGGCTACAAAGAAATTTGGGGAAGAAAGGGTTTATTTGGCTTATGCTTTGGCATCGCTGTCCATCACTGAAGTAAGTCAGGACAGAAACTCAAACTGGGCAGGATTCTGGAGGCAGGAGCTGATGCAGAGACCATAAAGGAGAGCTGCTTACTGGCTTGCTTCCCTTGGTTTGCTCAGTCCACCTTTTCATAGAACACAGGACCAATAGCCCAGAGATGTCATGACCTACCATGGACTGGGCCTGCCCCTATTAATCACTAAAGGAGAAAATGCCTTACAGCTGGTTCTCAATGAGGCATTTCCCCAGCTGAGTCTCCTCTCTCTGATGACTCCAGCTTGTGTAAAATTGACACACACAGCCATCTCAGCATTTTGGAGATACCAGTGCCATAGGATGACCACCAAGAATAGCAGCAGCAGTGCGGTGGAGCCTAGAAGACAAGCTGTGTGTATCTCAAAGGGCAGAACTGGAAAAGTGACCCAAGCCCTTTGGAAGACTCCAGAACACCATGACTGGATCCCAGATAGTTGGACATTGAGTTATCTATACTGTTGGAGTTTGGTTTTGCTTGGTTCATCTTGTGGCAGTGCTGTGGTTCTTCCCCCTTGACGAAGGTATTCAGTTTTGATTTTTAAAACAGTTCACAGATGAAAGACTTGAGCTTTTATAAGAGACTGGTTATTTTAAAGAGGCTGAAAATTTGAAGTCTGAATTTGTAAAGACTGTGGAACTTTTAAAATTATTTATGATTTTAAAAGATTCTGGGGATGCATAAGAAAGGAAGGGTTGTGCTTAATAGGTGATATATTTGTGTTTCAAGTTGATAATGGGTCAGTTGTACTGGCTGGTTTTGTGTGTCAACTTGACATAAGCTGGAGTCATCAGAGGAGGGAGCCTTAATTGAGGAAATACCTCCTTGAGATCCAGCTGTAAGGCATTTTCTCATTTAGTGGTCAATGGGGCAGGCCCAGCTCATGGTGGGTGCTGGCTGCCATCCCGGGGTTGGTATCCCTGGGTTCTCTAAAAAGTAGGCTGAGCAAGCTATAGGAAGCAAGCGAGCAGCTCCCCTCTATGGCCTCTTTATCAGTTCCTGCTTCAGGGTCCTGTCCTGTTTGAGTTCCTGTCCTGACTTCCTTCAGTGATGAACAGCAATGCTGAAGTAAGCTAAATAACCCCCTTTTCCCCAAACTTGCTTTTTTTGGTCATGGTGTTTTGTCACAGCAACAGAAACCCTAAGACACCACCCTTAAATAGGACTAGATGTCTTCACTGCCAAGTTCTGCCAAAAAAAAAAAAAACAAAAAAAAACAATTAATATCATTAATCCGCAAACAGAAAAGGATGAAGTCCTATCAAATTCAGGCTGCAAAGCCAGCATTACCCCATGTTTTAGGGTTACTGCTGCTGTGCTGAAACACCATTATCAAGAGCAAGTTGGGGAGGAAAGAGTCTATTTTTCTGACATATTCCGAATCACAGTCCATTGAAGGAAGCCAAGGCAGGAACTGAAACCAGACAGGAACTTGGAGACAAGAGCTGATGCAGAAGACATGGAGGGGTGCTACCTACTGGCTTGCTCCCCATGGCTTACACATGATAACCAAACACAAAACCAGCCAGTACAACTGACCCATTATCAACTTGAAACACAAATATATCTATTTGTTATAGAACCCAGAACCAGAAACCCAGGGATTGTACCCACTCAAAATGAGCTGGGTCCTTCCACATCAATCACTAACTAAGAAAATGCCATGGCACTTCTAGTTAGCCCTCTCTGCCTTGTGATTGTGTTACGTCTCCAGATGTAGGCTCTCAGCCACTGGCTGCCAGTTTCCGTGCTTGCCACAACAGTGGTCTGGACTC
>NC_022012.1:21779782-21793118 GCF_000317375.1 Microtus ochrogaster
GAAGGGTAGGATGGGGAGAACTTGGGGCAACGGGATGATTGGGATACAGGAAGGTTGGATAGGGGAGCAGGGAAGCACATATCTTAATTAATGGACTCACCCTTTGAAACTGTAAATCCCCAATAAACTTTCTCTAAGTTGCCTTGGTCATAATAGCTTAGTATAACAATAAAAAGGTAACTAAGACTTTTTGGATATTGTTTAATTCTGAGAATTTTTTTTTTGATTTTTAATTTGTATGACTTACCAAAAGAGGGCAGTGGGCATTAAAATCACCTACTATTATTGTATTAGAATTTGTTTGATCTTTCACATGTATTATTGCTTGTTTTCTGAAATTAGAAGCCCTACATTTGGGAATAATATTGGTAATTATTGCATCTCCTTGGAGAATTGTTCCCTTTATTAATATGTAGTGGCTTACTTTATCTCATCTGTCTAATTTAGGTTTGAAGTCTATGTTATCAAATATCAGAATAGCTGTGCCAGCTCCAGCTGGTTTTGGTTTCTGTACTGGCTAGTTTTTATGTAACTTGGCACAAGCAAGTGTTATCAGAGAAGAGGAAATATCACTTGAGAAAATGCTCCCATGAAATACAGCTATAAGTAAGTCTATAGGGTATTTTCTTATTAGGGAGGGCACAGCTTACTGTGGGTGGGACCACCTCTGGGCTGGTTGTCAGCAATGCTATAGGAAAGCAAGCTGAGCAAATCATGAGATTCAGACCTGCAAGTAGCACATCTCCCTTGCTTCTGGATTATCCCTTGGCCCCAGGTTCCTGCCCTGTTTGAATTTCTGCCTTGATTTCCTTTGATGGTGAACAGTGATGTGAAAATATTAACAAAATAAACCCTTCCTCCCCAAATTGCTTTTGGTCATGGTGTTTCATCACAGTAATACTAACTCCAACCAAGATATCTTCCACTAACTTGCTGGATTATTTTTCATCTTTTGATTCTTATTCAGTCTGTGGGTATTTTTATCCATGATGTGTGTTTCTTAGAGATAACAGAAAGTTGGATAGAGTGTTTTAATGGAATCAGCAAGTCTGGGTCTCTTCATTGGTGAATTTAAGCCATTTATATTTAAAACTATTATTAAGAGATGTTTGCTTATTATTGTAATTTTGTTGATTGTTTTTCTGGTTGGTTGGATTATTGTTTGTTATTTACTCTCACTCCATTAGTATTAGGGACTTGCTGATTTCATGTTCTGGGTGTGATGCATTTATTTCCAGATGTCCTTTGTTCATCTGTTTTTCACTTGCAAATTATTTTTTCCTCTTGTTCTCCTGTTTGAGACTGTCTTTACTTCTCTGTATCTTTGTGCTGGCAGGTTGGTCATGAATTGCCTTAGTTTGTGCTTATCCTGAAATATCATTATTTCCCTGCCAATTTAAAAAGGTATCTCTGCTTGTTATAGCAATCTCGGTTGGCAGTTATTTACTTTCAAGTCTTTTTCCATCCTTTCCTGGCTTTGAAGGTTGCTGATGTGAGATCTATATTATTTTGTTGTTTCTGCCTTTTTAGGTGAGTTGGCATTTTTCTCAGCAGATTTTAATATTTTTGTTTTGTATTTTTGACACCGTGACTGTAATATGTCAATGGTTTTCTGCAGTCATGACTACTGGGAGTTGAAAATACTTTTTGTGCCCAAATCTCTATTTCTTTCTTTAGATCTGAGAGATTTCCTACTATCATTTTTTTGAATATACTTTCTCTTTTAAGTGTTTATCTCAGTTTCTTTTTCTGTACAGTGGGTTTTAAGATTTGCTTTCTCAGTCACATCCTAGACATTTTGGGTGTTCTTCTGGCAAAGCTCATTTTCTTTTGTTCCCTCACTGATGTTTAAATGTTAAAATGGCATTTTGCCAACCCCGGCCTTCGTGCTCTTTTTTTCTACCTGATTGAATCCTATTGGTCATGCTTTACATTGTGCTTTTAAATTTGATTCATTTACTTTTCCTTTCCAAAAATTTAAAAGCATACTTTTATTTATTGCATGAGAACTTCATGTAAGTACACCATGTGTCTGGTCAAATCCACCCTAAGCCCTCCCCTCTACCTCCTCCCAAACCCTCCTCCACTTTTTCCAAACTATATTCACTGGATTTTTTGACCCATTATGTCAAATTAGTGATTTCTGTGTATGCTTTGGGGGTAGGGTCATCACTGTAATGTGAACAACCTATCAGGGGTCACATGACCAAAATGTTTCTTTCTTTCTCTCCCTCTCTTTTTCCAAAACCCTCAATTTCCTTGTTGATTTTTTTATTCTAATTTTTCACCAATATTGTTGATTTTCCCTATGTTCCACTGATGTTTCCTTCTGCGTTGTTAACTTTCCTCTCGGTCCTTCTGAGTTCCACTTCTCTGTGTCCTCTCTCATGTCATGGATCATTTTCACCTATAAATTTTTGAGATCCTCATGTGGTATTTTACCCATTTCAGAGTTTTGTTGAGTTGAGGAGTTATGTTCTTTTAGAATTCTTGTGGCCTTGCTTTGGAAGTTTCTCATGCGTCTGTTCTCTGTTTTGTGTATCTGTTGTTTGGGGAAGAATCTTCTCATTGAACATCATACTTTTCAAGCCTCGACACCCAGTTCCATTCTGTGAGGATTAAACAAACTACTGTATTAATAATATCATCAAACCATACAATAAATAGAAATTCAACTAAAAATCAAATTCAGCCCACCAGTGTATTGGCAATGATCATAATACTGAAAATGGCAATACTTCCGTAGAATGTGTCAGAACTTAGATATTATTTAGGCTGAGTGTGGAAACAGAAAATGAGGGAGAAGAAGGAGGAAGTAGGTAGGACATGTGAGAAGTGGACAAAGGAGGTTAAATCAAAGAAAGGAGATGAAGAGTCGAAGGATGGTATGAAGGAGAAGGGGCCAGAGCAAGAGATTAGAAAACAAAAACATTCCAAACCCCTAAAGATCTCCCAATAATGGAAAGTTCAAAATGTTAGATAGATGTAAGGGAAAATGTTGTTCAGAAATGAAAATAGTCAGGATGTACATAGGGGAACAACAACTCCCATGAAAATTAAACAAGTATAACAAAGTAAAATGCTGCTTAAAAGTAAAGCTCAAGGGAACAGAGGAGTAGTAATGGGGGAGAAGATGAGGGGTTGATACAGCTGTTTTCTCAGTCCTTGGGATCTGAGGCTGTCCTGACATGAAGGAAAGTCCGTTGAACATGGGGACTCCTATCTTTCCTGTGGTTTATGCTGTCACTAAGACTGTACTGGACACTTAAAGATAAAGGTGTTTTTTGTTGTTGTTGCTGTTTTCTTTTTCTAATTTCCTAATCTATTTTTAAAGTAAAAACCATGCCACTAAGTTTTGTTGTGTGAAGTTTCTCTTTTAATTTGCTTGATTTTTCTCCACAGCTCAGTGAGGTAGCTGATCTGTACCACTTTGCAGAGCAGAAAACTACAAAGCTGTTCAAGGTTAAACAGTAGTGGTATCCTGGGCGCTCAAAAGTTCTGTTTCTGTGAGCTGTGGGAGCCAGGGCTCGCCGTCCTTTCTGAAGCAAAGGCAAGGACTCAAAATGATCTAATGTGCTATATTGTTGTATGCACTTTTGAAGATGTAGCCTAGGAGAAAACAAGGTGTGTCCAGAATTCATAAACAATGATGTTTATAGCATCTCAAGTACAAACAGATAAAGAGTTAGCTGAAAGGCAAGGTATCTGCCCCAACACAGCCAGCAGATGAAATATTAAAATACTGCATTCTTTATTTTTCAAGTGTTAACGGTAAAAGATGCTCATGCTAATGTGATATCTGAATAAAAGCAGTAAGTATAAAGATGTGCCAAGAACGGAAAGGCTCCTCCTTGCCAGGATTATGGCATCATTTTGCCTCCCCTGCTCAGTCTTCTCAGAAAGGACGCTTTCTCAAAGAGGTATCCGGCCAAGGTCATTTGGGGGCTGCAGGAAGCTCTTGCTGATCCCATGCCTGGGTCTGGTCCATACAGGCACAGCGTCTGCAAAACACTGGCGTCATCAGTCTTGCTTTAGACTCCCTTGCCAACTCCCCTTAGCCTCCCAGCAGCCGGCAGCTGTCGCCACCAGCTCTGTCTCAAGAGCCTACCACCTTTCATTTTAATGACCCTCCAGACAAGGCAAATGAGGCAGCACCGCGGGTTTCTCCTCTTCACCTGGAAAGGAATTAGTGGTCCATTAGCGTGATGAGAAGCACCTTCCTCCTCCCACGAGGATCAGGGCATTTGAGAAAATGCAAAGGATGGTTTGGACCTGGGTTGTAGTGTGGCCACCTGGAAATGGTTTCCATGGTTCTAGCTTTCTACGCGGTCCCTGTCTGTCAGCCGATTTATCCCTTGCTTTGGGCAAAGAACTTGTCATTTGATCTGAATTTAAAAAGCCTTGGCTTTCCTGGTGGGGTGAGAACAGGTCGTAGGTGGTAAGTAGCAAATGCTTAGCTGACATGAGAGCCAGGAAGAAAGCCCCTTTCCCACCTGCCCCTTGCTTTTGCCTGAGTCTTTCTAAGGCAGGGAGCAAGCGGGCCTAAGGATTGACTCTCTCAGGACCTTTGGGTCTTTCATCATACTGTTGGCAAGATCTTATGACCCGCCAGGTGCTTGGCTATAATTGTGGTATTCAAAGCACACCATAAGCACGTTTTTAGACACATTTTCTATCATCATCTTAGAGACAGCAGTATTGAGACCTAGAGGGGAAAGGGAGAGTGGGCGAGTCTCTGTAACTGGAGCATGGTTGAGCACCGTGGAAGTTCAGTTTCCACTTGCTGGGCACCGAGCTTCTGAGCTGCTTAAGTCTGCCACTCATCGCTTCCTGGCAACTGTGTGGAAGTGGCATCACCAATGCTGTGCTTGCATTGGAGAAGCAGGCTCAGGTTCTGACTTGCCTCCACTTAAGTTGCAGAACTAAGGCTTGCTTCTGATGGGTCTGCTTCCAGAACTGCTAACGCTCTCATCCAATTCAATAGCTGTTTGTTTTGTTTTTGTTTTTTTTTTAAATTAAATCACTGCTTGGCCTGTTAGCTCTAGCTTCTTATTGGCTAACCCTTACATATTAATTTAACCCACTTTCACTAATCTGTGTATCACCACGTGGCAGTGGCTTACTGGCAAAGTTTCGGCATGCCTGTCTCTGGTGGCTGCTCCATGGCTTCTCCCTGATTTCGCCATCTTTTTCCCACCATCCAGTTAATTTTCCCTGCCTAGCTCTGTTCTACACTATCAGGCCAAGCCAGTTTCTTTATTTTTTTTTAATTTATTTATTTATTGAGGATTTCTGCCTCCTCCCCGCCACCGCCTCCCATTTCCCTCCCCCTCCCCCGATTAAGTCCCTCTCCCTCATCAGCCTGAAGAGCCATCAGGGTTCCCTGACCTGTGGGAAGTCCAAGGACCGCCCACCTCCATCCAGGTTTAGTAAGTTGAGCATCCAAACTGCCCAGGCCCCCCCAAAGCCAGCACGTGCAGTAGGATCAAAAACCCATTGCCCTTGTTCTTGAGTTCTCTGTAGTCCTAGTATATGCTCAACTATGTTCATAGCAGCATTGTTCGTAATAGCCAGAACCTGGAAACAACCTAGTTGCCCTTCAATAGAAGAATGGATGAAGAAAGTATGGAATATATACATATTAGAGTACTACTCAGCAGTAAAAAACAAGAACTTCTTGAAGTTTGCGTACAAATGGATGGAAATAGAAAACACTATCCTGAGTGAGGTAAGCCAGACCCAAAAAGAGGAACATGGGATGTACTCACTCATATTTGGTTTCTAGCCATAATTAAAGGACAGTGAGCTTATAATTTGCAATCCTAGAGAAGCTAAATAAGAAGGTGAATCCAAAGACAAACATATAGGCATCCCCCTGAATATTAACCTTCATCAGGCGATGAAAGGAGACAGAGACAGAGACCCAAATTGGAGCACCGGACAGAAATCTCAAGGTCCAAATCAGGAGCAGAAGGAGAGAGAGCATGAACAAGGAACTCAGGACCGCGAGGGGTACACCCACATTCTGAGACAATGGGGATGTTCTTTCGGGAATAGCTGTGTTTTTGGTGCTGACTACTTAGTAGGTTTTCTGTTGAAGTCTTGAACTTTCAAGTAGAGTGTGATGCCACCAAAAGAACACAATGCATACACACACACACACACACACACACACACACACACGAATTAGAAAAACAGCTTTCAAATCATATACTAAAATCCTACATAGATTTTTATTTCTAATGAAATATGTATGTGAGCGATGCAAAGCTTAATGGGACTAAAGCATACATAGGCTACAGAGTAAGCTCCATCCTGGCCCTGACTATTATTATCCTGTCTTCTGTGTGCAAAGCAGCTAGCTGCCCAAGCTCATATAATCCCAGTTACTCAGAGGCTGAGGCAGGAAGAGCCTGAGTTCAAGGTCAAGTTAAAGGTCAGCCTAGTAAGACTTGTCTCAAAATTAAAAGGAAAGAAAGGGGGGGGTGCACTTGAGATTTAGCTCAGTGCTAGATCATTCCCAGTTACTTTTCAAAAAGAGTAAGTGCATTTCCAGGGTGGAGGGTGGTGACCAGAGTGGTGGGCAGCAAGACATCAGTCGTCTGCACAGAGTGGAGTGGATAAGGGCCTGAAGGGGCTTGGAGCTGGTGGCAGTTTTCCTGTCTGTGTTTTCTCTAGGTAGGTGAGTCTTCTTTGAACCATATCGGTTGTGTTATTGAGTAGCAAACACTCCCTCCACATTTGTTTTGGGTCCAGGATTGGGTGCCATAGACAGCTTGGTCTAACTCCTCATGCCACTCAGCCATCCTGACACTATGGGTAACATGGGAAATAAAGAGTTTCCCTAGGCTCCTTTAGGTTTTCGTCACTAAAGTTAAAATTTGTCATTTCCTGATTTGGTTACAAGGAGGTCAGTCTGTATCCTCTATGAACTGATAAAAAAGGAGGTAAGAAATCCCTTCAGCTCAGTTCACACAGAGCCCAGTGCCACCAGCATCAGAACACAGCTGCTCTGAGCCTGCCTAGCTGCTGTTCTGAAGCCTCTGCTCAGAGACTAATGTCCACTGGGGAAGAGCTGGGCTTAGGAACTCCAAATCATCACAAATCTGGTTCTTTCAAGATTCCTTAATTGCACTGCAAAGGGAATTCCTAAGAAGAGTAGGTCAATAAACGGGGCTCAGGAGAGGTGGAGAGGTTGGGGGTTATGGCCCAGGAACATGTCCTGAGGATACCCCATGACCCATGTTGCCATGTGGTAGCTAATTGGTGAAGTTTTTATAGTAGCAGAACAAACGTAGTCATAATAAAGGTGCTGTGTAAGTTTATTGGCAGAGGCAGTAAGTAGATGGTCAAGTTGAAGCAGAGAAGTTTCAGCTGTAGGCTCGGATGCTATCTGACCCTTACTAAGCCTTTTGGTTGGTAGAGGCTAGGGTTTTAGTAAGTTAGTACATTCCAAAACATTTCTATCTGTTTGTTACAGGATGTCAGGTCAGACACAAAAGTGGCCAAAAAAGGCTATTTAGGGGCTACAGATAAACTGTAATTAGACTCCAGACCTATAACATCCCACCCTCTCCCAGTCCCTGAAACTCTGGCCAGTTGACTGACCTTGCAGAAGGTGAAGCTGGAGATGGCGCTTCTTAGGGGCAACTGTAGCTCTCAGAAAATTCCTCTGGGGGAGTGACTTCACTTCAAAACCTCGTGGCTGCCTCTGGCTGAGTAAGAAAAATTAGAGGTATATGAAGTAGTCTCTTATTAAAAGATTTTTGAAAGCTGAGCATTGTGGCACATACCTGAAATCGCAAAAATCTGGAGTCTGATGCATGAGAATCGAGAGTTCAAGGCCAGCCCTGGGCTGCACAGCCAGACCTGGGCATAAATAAATAAATTCAGACTGAAAAATAGTTTGGGTCTAACTGGTTTTCATAAAGCTATGTAAATTGAGAGAAATATGCAATTCTAAAGAATGGCAGAAGAAACCAGCACATTTTTCAAGTGAGACCTGCTGCGGTGGATGTGTCAAATCCTGCTTTCGGCTTGAGGAGATGGTACTGTAGGTAGAATCCTTCAGGGTGAGTGTAAGGACCTGAGTTTGGATCTCCAGCACCCTGTAAAAAGCTGGCAATGCACAAGCTTGCATCCCAGCACAAGAGATGTGAGGTTAATGACAAGAATAAGGTGGAGAGTGATCGAGGATACAGGGGATCGTTTTTGGCTTCCACAAACATGAATGGGCATGTGGACTCTCACATATCCATGCACATATGCCACAAACATACCACCGCCACCATATAAGTTATATAAAGTTTCCAAAAGTAGATTAAAACCTCCAAATGGATAGAAGTAGGTTTTTAGTTCTAACTAGATACATATATGTACATGACATAAAATTTAAAGGGACTGGAGGATGTTGTTCTTCTGTTGGCTTAGTGGCCACACCTGAATCTACTAATATTTTAACTCCTGTCTGTACCCCCACAGCTCCACAGATGGCACCCTGCTGCTCAGACCATAGCCTGGTGACATATCCAGTTCTGCTGGCAGGCATCTGCTTGACCATAGCTGCCAAATGTAGATTTTAACTAAGTCTCTATCACTCTGTTTACCAATAAAGATTTGGGAATCAGATGTTGGGGTGAAAATCTACTAGCTCAGAGAAGCCAAGAAGCAACCAGCTGACTTTTCTTTTCTTTTCTTTTCTTTTTTTTCTTTTTTTTCTTTTTTTTTTTTGGCTAGAGACTCAGACTCAGCCAGAGAAGAATCTCTCCACTTGGCCCAAACCAAAAAGACTACAAATCCCTAAGTCCCTCCTTACTTCTTCTTGTATATCTCTCTGTGCATATATTTGGCTCCTCTGTCATCTCTATAACTAATTTCTGTCAACTAGCCACTGGCTTTGCCCCCAATCTAAGATTAACTTTATGAATATAGCCTTGGGATTTTACACTGTGATCAAATATCCTGCAAACAGAAGTATACATAGGATACAGAGGAAAGCTTCAGCCTTGTCCTGTCCACCAACTTCGTGTCCTTCTTCATGGGGAGGAGCTTTCCCCAGCTCCACTGTCAGACAGGTCAGACATAGATAATTTTACAAAGATAACATGTGCCTTTATTGTGGGCATTTGTGTGTATCTGTATCTTTAGGCCTCAATACAAGACACTTCATGTATTATTTCTAGCCTTGCTTTTCAGGAGTGCCATTTTGAATATCACAAACTGCAGAACCAGGGCTTTGATTCAGTTTGTTTTCAGACTATTTGCAAAGTTCCTCATACTTCAGAATATTTATGAGCTCTGAGCTTGAAATGACATTAGCAAATTCTGACCCTTCAGCTCCAATTTCTCCAGACTGATGTTTTCCCTCCTAGCAACCAAAATTGATTGTTTGATTTTATAGCTGAGAGTTTTTTTTTTTTCACTTGTCAATGAACTAAAGAAGCCCACAAAGAGAAAAACAAGACTGGGTGGACTATACAAACAGTTACCAGTTAATTGGAGAGGCCTGGTTGAGGGTGGGAGAGAGAAGACGATGGCTCAGTAAGAACGGAGTCAGCACACTTGTGGGAAAGAGTCGCGTGGCAAGAGCAGTTTATGAACACTTTGAGATTTGAAAGGAACAAATGTTTATTAATCTTATTCAGTGTATTAGGGTACAGTGGCTGCAGAACTCAAAGCCAATTGTTCTGTGTCCAGATTGCCTCCTCCAGCTTGAGGATCAGAAATCCCTGGGAATGAACAGCTTGATGGAGCATTGACTGCCAGTTTCCAATCCTAGGGTGCCGGTGGGGTTTGCTGTGGAAATAAGAAGGCCAATTTAGCCTCATCCATATGTGCTGTGCACTCAGGGTTAATGTATTTTGACATGTGTATTTCCTGTAGGATCGCCTTTCTCAGCAAAACACGCGATTCTAGAGAAGTAATTACAAGGATTACATAGGCTATAGAATATTAATTAATGTTCCTTCTAAGTGGAAATATTGCTCCTTCTGTGAGTTCTCTCTCAGTAGCTGACATACTTTTGTAATTCAGTACTTGTTTCCTATCTGTGCAGAATATATTCTACTCCCCACCATGATAGCTCTCAGTTCCCTAGGATGGGATGACCCCTCAAATATCCAGGGTTGTATGTGAGCTTTTGGGTTGTCAAATATCATCTTCTTGTAAGCCAAGTTTCAAATTCCCATTCAGTTGCTAGGTGCTTGCAATCTCTAATATTAATTCTCATTAATGCTCTGGGCTGCCAGCCACATCTGCTCAGGATCTCGCTAGCTATTGGCCTGCCATGTGCTGGCATGAATTGGAGCTATACGGGAAGTGTGGCTGCCCCTTGTTTGCTCCATGGACCCTGGGAAGAGACATGGCTAAACATATATTATGAAAGGTCTCTACAAGTCATTGAATCATTTTTCCCGATTAGATTTCCAAATGTCAAAAGATACAACAGCTCATTAAAACTGCAGCTGTAAAATCTACCAGCACCACACGTAGAAAAGTGATTACAGAGCAGGCTTGATTAATTAGGTGTGAAAATTTAGGACCAGCGTGGTAATAAATGATAGAACTCACACAGCAGTCTGCTTCCCGTCCACAGTGTTTTTCTGAATGGCCAATTTTCCACCTGCCTGTTGTGCAGAGCTCACATTTTAGAGCTGGTAAAGTCTACATATAAATAGGGAGCCAGCAGAAGACCTTTGCACGAGCAGCAGACAGACCCTGACTTAGGCTTCATTGTCCTTTTCTTGTGGCCTTGATACATGGCTAGATTATTCTAAGTCTCATTTGTTTCATCTGTAGAAGGTGGCCACCTCTTCCTGTATACCTTTCTTCTGAAGAGAAACATATATGAAAATTTGAGCAAAATAAATGACATGATATTGTATGTGACTTTGAGATCCTTGTGGGTAAGAGACCTTATGATATGTAAATTTTATGCTCATTGGTCAACATAATTTAGAAATCAGATGTTACAGTTTATCAATCTAATCTTTTGAAAGGAACAAAATAAGTTGTAGAAGTACCTAGCTTGGTACTTGGGACATAGAAGGTATTATATATAGTTAGTTGATGAATCTCAAGTGATTCAAAGAATGGCAGTGGAAAATAATATACTTATTAGAATAGACTTACTGCTGAAAGTACAAAAATATGCTTCTTTGATGATTCAGAAGGTAGCATTATACCATGCTTCAAGGCTATGTGAATCAGCCAATACATGGTACTATAGTGCTGACTGAATATAGTCCACTTCTTTCTAGCTCCAAACAATCTGTGACTTCCAGCTGAACACACAGGGAAGCCTGGTTTCCACAGGCTTCAATTCCAGAACACCCATTATCTGGTTCCAATATTATTTCTTGCTATTTATATTTTGAGGTTGAACCAGCTAAATTCCATTACCCCTTAGGCATTTCTCATAATTCCTCACATCCAAGCATTTGCAACCCATGAAATGATGTGTTGCACGCTCACTCAGTCCCAAGCACTGTGCTAGTTCACGGTGAATAGGAACTTTTGAACATGTATGTTCCTTGAATTCCAGTAGCTCTTTGCCTACTAAGAACAGACATTTACATTTATAGGCATTTATAGCCTCTTGCTATTCTACAAAGATGAATGCTCTACTCTGCTGTCTAGCTTCACAAGTTTATGATTTCCCTTCATCCAGTGCTTTGACCTGTACTTCGCTTGAACTATGTATTCCAGATGACCATAGCTGCAGTCATGTTTTAGTTACCTCGGTTTCTTTTCCAAATGTGACTTTAAGTGTGGCACCTGCTCACTGTGGTTTTTCTTTGCTGAGACATTATTAAATCTCACTAACACTGTTATTATTTTGATTTTACTGTTTCTTTCTATATGTCTATGTTTTCTTTCCAAGCTTCGACTCTTCCATGAACTATACATTAAAATTCCAATGACTGCCTAGACAGTAGCCTGAGCTCTCTGTTATTCTGCCATACCAATCCATCCCCATTCATTCTGCTCTCTTATCTTCTATGTGGTGCTGAGGACATCAAGTCAGGAAGAGGACACTATAATAATCACATTCTTTCAGTTCATTTGTGCCATTGTTACTGCAGAAATCATTTCTGAGTTCCACATTGCTGCCAAGTGGCTATTTCAGAATGTCTCAAATGGCAGACCATAAAGGGACTGTTCCATGTTAAGGAGCCTGAATATTATTCCCAAGAAATAGGTTGTTGGTGGATTGGTGAAAATTTTCAAGGTATGTGTGTATTCATGGGGGCAAGGGGAGGCAGAAACGTAGAGAGGTGACTGTTTTTGTAACTCAGCAACTCAGCTCTGTTCTCTCTGGAAGGTATCTGTAGGTGAGTTTGACAAGGCAAGACTAGAGTCCAGGCAAGGCTGATGAGATACTGAGAGACGGCCTTGTATGGGTGACAGGAAAGAGCTAACACATTTATGAAATGAAGACTGAATAAAACCTGCAAACTCTAATTGAGGCAGAAATTCAAGAGGAGGTAATTTGTAAGGAGGAACCCATGATTTTAGTTGCTAACATGTTGAGGTATAGTAGGCTGTAGAATAGGGACTCGGATACGTGAATATGAAACACACAGGATGAACCCCACACTGGAAATATAGATTCAGGAGTCATTGGCGTAGAGATGGTAATGAAAATGATGAGAAGGACTATGGTTCCCCAGGGAGCATGTGGAGCGAGAAAAGCAGTGGGTGGAGGGCGGAACCCTGCAGAATGGCAGCCTTCGCTGAGCAGATGGGAGAAGACGAGCCCGTGGTGGGGCCAAAGAAGGAACCATCCAAGGTACAAGGAGAGCCAGGGAACGTGGTGTCATGGAAGATTCAAGAAGGAAGGAGTGATTAATTATTTCAGAAGTAGCAAAGAAATCCAGTAAGATTAAGATTTGAAATTGCCCATTACATGTGACATTTAAGAGCTCCTAAGTGACATTTTCTGAGAATACATTCAGCTGAAGGTGGGAGCAGCAGCCAGATTACTGAGGGCTCTGGAAGAGGAGAAGAGGTTTAGTGAGAGTGAATTTTTCTGGAAGATGACCCATGAGGAGGCATATGGGGGACCAGAAGACTACTACCTGGGTGGTTACTAGGGGACCAGGGGACACTGTATTGCTGAGACCACTTTGTAAGAAGAGTTATCATCATTCCCTGCTTCATACCCTCATGCAGGACACTTCTTTCTTCCCTCCCTTCCACCCTCTCTCTCTTCCTTCCTCCCTCTCCCACTCCCTCCCCCTCTCTCCCTCTCTCCCTCCCTCTCTCTCTTCCTTCCTTCCTTCCTTCCTTCCTTCTTTCCTTCCTTCCTTTCTCCCTCCCTCCCTCCCTCCCTCCC
>NC_022012.1:21793218-21802480 GCF_000317375.1 Microtus ochrogaster
TCCTTCCTTCCTTTCTCCCTCCCTCCCTCCCTCCCTCCCTCCTTCTCTCTCTCTCTCTCTCTCTCTCTCTCTCTCTCTCTCTCTCTCTCTCTCTTTTAGAGACAGGTTCTTAATATAGAATCCTGGCTTGCCTGGTGATTCCTCTGAGGCCAAGGAAGACTTTGAATTCATGGCAATTCCCCTGCATCAGTCTTCTAATGTTGGGCTTATGGGTGTGTGTCAGCCTGCTTGGCTTCCATGGGATAACTGAATTAATAGTTAGACAGGAGATTTCTGAACCAAGGGATGTGTTATTTTTCGATCTCATAACTCTCCAACACTAGTCCTATAGGTTCTTAATGACAAGCTCATCTCATTTTATTAAAACCCAAACTACAGTTATCTATTTATATGATAGATATTAATTACTTCACTAAGTCTTAAGTTTTGTGCACTATATAAGTATAGTGTATTTTTAATATTTACTTTTCTGTATTCTACCTGCCTATACTTCTGAATATAAAGTATACAGCAGAATGCTGCAGGACCTGCAGGAACTCAATAAATAATTGCTGAAGGAGTACAGAAATCTCAGTACCAATCACAGTTGTGTAAAAATATTTTGGAACTTGAGTTAACACTGAATTTTCTTTTAATAGAATCAATTAAATGAAGGTGACCTGGAGGTGATATTTTTACTCTGATTGTTGACAGATGTCTCTAGACCAGGCTTCTGTTATACATAGGTGTTGGGGAAATTGAAGCTGGCTTTCCGAACGCACTGTGCTTTGGTGGCTCTAAATTGTTGCGAAGTGAATTTAATGGGAAGAGCTCAATTTTGCTTCATCTCTCATGTCTCTGATGATGAAATTCTGTACCTTTCACAAAACATTTGTAACTGCTAAGTTGAGTCCATTGTAGGAAGGGAAGGCACCGGCTCTCTAGTTTGTGCCATTTAAAGGGAAATGGATGTCATGTCTGGCCGCCATGTTTAATTGCTATGAAGAACTACATGCGTTCTCATTCTCATGTGACTTCTCCAGAAACCTACAAGCAGCTTTATCCCCAGGCCCCGAGAATATGGGGAACAGGAATAATAATTCCCATGTTTCCCTAAAATCCTAGCATTGAGGTATTCTTCTCTTGATAAAGAAAGAATTCTGGAGATTGACCGGGCGCCTGAGAATTCAGATATTTGTGCTTCCTTGAAGGCAGTCAATTGGGCCTCTTTACCTGGAACAAGAAGAAACACTACACTCATGTCCCTGGGTAAGCACGGCAGCTTTCATACTTGAGTGTCTCTGTTGACAGTCACTCATCCAGGCCCACATTAGCAATGTGGCAATGTCCCTCCACCTTATCTCTCCTTACAGTTAAAACAAGAGCAGGGCAGGCTTCCTGGGCTTGTGGACCATAGATAGACCATAAGTATAGACAAATAGACCACAGTTACCGATATGAAGTTCTTATAAATCGTGACATCTGTGCTAAATGCGGAATAGAACTTCATTTGTTCCCATGGCTGGAAGATGCTCCCAAGAACTGCTACAGGTTTGATTACTTCATCTCAGGGGACAATGACTGAGAGAAGAGGACTGGCCAAGTGCTATCTGCTGCTACTCTAGAAACAATTCCTAGCATCCACAGGCTAGAGGGATCCTCTCTGTATATGATAAAGTGGACATTTTATGTGCCTAATGAGACTGTTGGCAGGTCTGTTCCAATTACTTTCCTAGGGAAAAGGAACAGAACATGTCGGCATGAATGAGTAGCGGCCGAGTGTTCAATTAAAAGGTCAAGTAGAGTCGGCCCCTCCTCTGCTAGAGACTCCTCCTCCTCTATCTCTTAGTGTGTTTTTCAGATGCTTGCCTCCTAGTGCCTTGGGGTGCACTCCGGGTTTGATAGGGTCAGTACAGTGTGCATTTATTTGTGTTAACTCTTCCTTTTTAAGGGCTTCTTTCCAAAGAACTTTCTGTAGAACAATGGAGAATGAAGCTTGTGCTGCCATGGCACTGGGAGATGTGAGGGAAGGGTTAACTGGACAAAAGCCCCCTCAAGAGAGCGAATTCAAACGAGTGAGCTGGAGCCTGCTTTGGGAGTGACGGCCTCAAAACAGCTGTGACAAAATCTCATGCGGATGCAAAGGAGCTGTCCAGAAGCCTGCAGCTACCCTCCTTTCCGGATGACCATCACTGACTGCAAATCTCTGTGCGAAGTTAAGAGCTGCCAGCAGTGACATGAAACTTATGGAGGAAGCATAATTTGCGGGTAGACAGGGATGGTGGAGCAGAGCATCTTGATTAAGTTAATATGTATTGATATTTCGCCTGTTGTTTTGACTTCCCAGGCTGTTTAAATTCAGTCTTGTCACAACAAAAAACAAAAGAGGCTGCTGTGACATTGATTTTTGAAAGCCTTGTCTCGGAAGGATAGTGGTTTATTTTCTTCATTGTTGTTGTTGTTCTGTTTTGGTTTTTGTGTGTGTGTCTACACTCTGGGGATGATAGTCAAGAAGGTAGGAATGTTAAAACTGCTAAATTGTTGAACATAAATTATCAAGGGGAATGCATTCTGATTGTAAGCACAAATCAATTTTATGGGTTCCCAAATTGCCACCGTTTGAGTTTGCTGACGTAACCTATTTTCAGCAGCCACAAGCACAATGATGGAAAGAGAGGGTCTGGTGCCTGTGGACCCCAGGAGCCTGTACCCATTGACTCTTGGGAGCAGACCACAAGCCAGGGGGGTTGTGTTTATGGAGAAGTGCCCATTTCGTACTCTGTAACCCCAGTTACACAAGCTTTAACTCTGGAGCCTTACTTACAGCAAGGCTTTCGCCATCAGATGTAGCCTCTTCATTTAGTGCTTCTAATAACCGCACTTATAATTCAGAAGCAAATTTAGCTGCAAACTTCCAGCCTATTCTTGCGCCATTAAATCTGCCTCATCATAATTCAAAAAGACTTGTTTGGTTTTAGCAGACAGACAATACACTATCATCTAGCCATCTCTCTATTATCTACACAGAAAAGAACCAATAATTTCTACAATCAGAGTATCTATAAACCAGCATGTTGGTCTCTGGTGTTCATTTGTGGTATTTTTGAAGTGGTGGCGGGGGAGGCGTTATCACATCTGAATGCAGATGTTGCTAATCTGGGAAATTTCAATGCTCAGAAATGACTGGTGTTAGCCGGGCGGTGGTGGCGCACGCCTTTAATCCCAGCACTCGGGAGGCAGAGGCAGGCGGATCTCTGTGAGTTCGAGATCAGCCTGGTCTACAAGAGCTAGTTCCAGGACAGGCTCCAAAAAAACCACAGAGAAACCCTGTCTCGAAAAACCAAAAAAAAAAAAAAAAAAAAAAAAAGAAATAAAGAAATGACTGGTGCTTCTTCCAGGAAGCCCTCGCCACCAGAGGACAGAGACAGTCTTCGTAAATGTTCAGATTGTTGACTGTGCTCAGTGGCTCCTTTTTACCCACAGACTGTGTCATTTTGGATGGAAAGCATGAGGCGTCAAGGTCCACTTTCCCTTTCCTGTCTCATTCTTTCCTTGAATGTTTTTTGAGACAGCATATAGACTAAATTATTTTAGCTTTAAGAACCTGCCAGTTGGAGCCAAGAGAGTGGAGACCAAGACAATGATTTTTAAGGGAATGGTTGGGGCCTGTGCTACTTCCTCGTGACTGCAGAAACTAAGCGGAATGACACGTGACAAAACTAAACTGCCCAGGAAAAGCTGACCCCTCATTGCCATCAATAGTGCAGCCATTTTACTTTTGATCATTGCTATGTATTTTGGGACACAGGGTAGACAGCATGGCCTTGACACCACAGGGCCTAGGGGTTGGATGTCATGGGTGTCATGCCTGACTTTTGGAAAGTTGTTATCTTCCTCTTGCCTCAACTTCCCCATCTTGGCATGGGGAGAATAGTGCTCATCTCAAAGGTCTACTAGATAAAATGATATCTGTAGGAAAAGGTTAGAAGAGGATATGCATGTGCAAAGCGGTGCATGCTTATTCTTGATACTCATGTGTGTGTGCGCACACACAACAGAAAGCAACACTCATCCAGGGAGTCAGAGAATGCAGTACCATCAACTTCACACCTAAATCCATTTCCATCACTTGTTTGAAAAGGAAAGCTCTAGTATTCCATTTATGAGTTGGTTTAATGGCTTTTATTTCCCCCTTTTGCAGAGTGGGGTAGACATTGTAGAGAAATCTCTGAAAATGTTAAAGGACTCTTTAAAGTAAACGAAGATGTGCAGATGCCCACTCCACACACAGAGAGAAGCAGACACGCTCGTGTCTAGGATGTAGCCACCATTCAGTTAAACTGAAGGCAAATATATCTGAATCAAAGCAGATACTTCAAAATGCTTCTAAAAGCTTAACTTTAATCAAGTGTGTGTGTGTGTGTGTGTGTGTGTGTGTGTGTGTGCGTGTGTGCGTGCAGGTGCCTGTGGAGGCCAAAGGCATTGGATGCCCTGGAACTAGAGTGACGAGTGATTGTCAGCTGCCTGACATGGGTGCTAGGAGTTGAACTTGGGTTCTCCAGAAGGGCAGCAAGTATGGTTAAACACAGAGCCATTTGCTCAGAGCTTCAAAAATGCTTTTAAAGGGAAATAAATACAAGATGAAATCAAAAGTTTAATGCTTGGAAGATCTGAAATTGACGTGTTTTCAATAATATGTTCAATTGCAAAAAAGAGTCAAAAAATCAAGCCAGTATAGTAGAAAAGGCTGGTGACACCTTCAACAAAACATCACCCATAAGAGAACACAGCCTCTCTATGCTGGTATTAACAAACTAGAATATTTAAACAATCTAAAGAGCCACCTGGAACACCAGAAATTTAAAACAAAGTATGTTGTTAGAGACAAGGAATACTGGAGATATCTATGGGAAGCCCTAAAAAATTCTATTATTAGTTATATGACAATAATCTAAATATATGTTGGTTGGATAATTTCAGATTCTCAATTGGATAATTTATCATAATAAAGACATTAATTTTTCCAAATTGTTTTGTAATTCAGTACCCTTTCAATGGAAATACTATCTGGATACTTTTGAAAAGGACTTAATATGCTTCTAAAATTATACAAAGATAGAAAATAGCATGCAAGACTAGGTCAAAATTATAAAAGAAGAGCATTGTTCTTCTCATGTGAGATTTGCCATGAAGTCATGGAAGTTAAAATAGGTCATCCTGAGTCTAGGAGCAGATACATAGACTAGAAAAACAAAACAGAATCACTCAAGATAGACTTGCTAACCATTCTATGGGTAGCACTGAAAAGCAACCAGGAGGTGAACAGCTCTTTAGCAGGTGTCATGGCATGAACTGGCTTGCCACATGAAGATGAAACTAGATCCCTTGCTGAAGCTCTGAGCAGTGTTGGCCTCAGCTTAATTGCAGATGTTATAAAGTTACAGAAAATAACATTAAGACACAAAAGTATATAAAAGCAAAAGTTTGAATATAGTCATACATCATGGGTGGAATTGATAAAGAAGAGTGAGAATGTGTGTGTGTTTGTGTGTGTGTGTGTATATATATATATGTATATATCTTCCTCACTTTAATACTTAAATATTAATTTTACTAAAGATTAACAAACACTCTTATAGCTCTGCAAGAGAAAGACATAAGTCCTGTATTGCTGTGATAGACACCACAACCAAAGAAACTCATGCAAGGAAGAGTTTATTTTGCTAACGGTTCTAGAAGGACAGTTCAGAATGAGCAGGTGGGGAGGCATGGCCCCTGGCATCCAGAGCAGGAAGCCGACATTACATCTTCAACTGCAGACATGAAGCAGACAGACAGTGTACTGCTGGCAGAGCTTTCTGCCCTGCCTGGTACCACAGCTGTTCAGCCCCAGAGAAACACACAGAGGTCTACACTGATCATAAACTAGTTGGCCTATTATCGCAGACTTCTTATTAACTCTTACATCCTACATTAACCCATACTTCTTGTCTGTGTCAGCCATGTGGCTTGGTACCTTTTATCATCAAGGCATTCTCATCTTGCTTCCTCTGCATCTGGGTTACAACTGATGACTGAGCCTTCCTCTTCTCAGAATTCTCCTGTTCTCATTGCCCCATCTATACTTTCTGCCTGGTGGTCCCACCTATACTTCCTGCCTGGCTAATGGCCAATCAGCATTTTATTAAAGCAATACAACTGACAAATCTTTGCAGAGCACAAGGTCATTGTCCCACAGTAGTGGACTGGAGGAAGGGTGAGCTTATAAATTCTGAAAGCTACACCTCTGTGGTATACTTTCTCCAACAAAGCCATACCTCCTGAAGCTTCCCTAACCACCCACTGTAGACCAAGTATTCAAATACCCTGGACTGTGGGAAACATTGCTCATTGAAGCCATTATAAGCATCCATGTATCAACTGGATATGAGTAACAAATATAAATCAGATGGAGCTCAGTGAAATCCAAGCAATAACAATACAAGAAAAGCTAGAAATGGATTGAAATATTTAAAAATAAACTACTATTTTATAATCAGCAATGATTTGAGTACTATAAGAATTGGAGATGTCTGTGGTGAGGTGTGGAAGTTCAGGAAACTTCATATTAAGAGCATAGGTCAAACTGTCTGTTTCCAAGAGCAATTGGCTAGTATTTGCTTCTATTAACTACACACATGCATGTGCGAGTGTGTGCGCACGCGCGCACACACACACACCTGATCAGTCAGTTTTCTCCTTGGTGTATATATCCAACAAGTTTCCCCATGGGCAATGTGGGCACATGGGTCAGGATAATCGTCATAGCACTGTTCATGACAGTGGAAAAAAAGGAGAAAACCTGAATGTCCCAGTGGAGAAATGGATAAATAAAGCTTGATGGAGTCACACTGTGAGTTACAGTGGCACATTTAGAAGCAACAGAACAGACCTGTCTAGCACAGCATGACCAGGTCTTAAAATGACAGTGTTTAAGGTGAAAAGAAACTGAGTAAGGTCTGATGTACAAAATCAAAGAAGTGAGGGAAGATACATACAAACAAGTCAAGTCACATGCTTTACGAGAATAGGTACAAAGGGATTTCTGTGTATACATGTGCACATCTTTCTATTGTATGTACTTATTTTGTGCATCCATATTGTATAAGTCCCATTTTCTTCCTTTCTCACACAAGTGCAAATGGTGTCCAAGTGAAACAAGAGAGCAAGTGACACACCAGTGAAGGATGGCAAACAATGGAGACACAAACGAACCCTTGGTGTAGTGTGACCCTGAGTCACACTTCAGATGAGTGCAGTTTTCTGTGCCAGAGGACAGCATCCCTCCCTTCTCTTTCTTCTGCCTCCTCCTTCTCCTCCCCTCCTCTCTTCCAGCCTCTTCTCTACCCCCACCAAACTCCCACTGAAGACCACCTATGAAGACCACCTTAGAAGCCACCATGAGACTCGGGATGAGTCTGTTTCTCTGATATCCCCCTGCACTGAGGTTGATGTCACTTTATTTTTGGAGCCACTTTCCCACAAGTGGAATATCAAGGCGCCCCTCTTCAGCACTGCAATTGGGAATTTCATTTAGTTTCATTATGATAAAACTTCACTCAGCCTAAGTACATGATAAACAGCTCTATTGCATTTCTTATATCCACGCATCTAAGGAAAAGGCAAGTTGGGCTCCAAATGTATGCAGATGCTAGGATTCTAAGATGGAAAATAGAGTGTGGGGGAAACAGCTCAGGAGTCTCAGATGCTAAATAACAGCAGCAAGGATTCAAAAACTATTTCCAGATTTTTCAGAAAAATCTTTAGCTTCATCAAGGGATAAATCAATTTGCAGGTGCTATTGACAGCCTACTTAAGTAAGAGGACAGAGCATCCTGATTAGGAAAAGAAATGAAAGGGGAGAGCTAATTAACCCTTTATAAAAGTGTACATGCCAGGCTTGGCATGCTTACTTTCTCTCTAGGGAATTAGTTATTGGATGGCACTATTTTTTTTTCAATCAAATCTTTTCTGTTAATATCCTCGAATTCACCAACAAAGAGAACAGACAAAAACATAGATGGAACCAAATCCTTTTTCAGTCTTTCTAGGAACTAGCATTTGTTATCCCTCTGTCTGCCCATGTACCTACTGATAACAAGTGGTACATATTTATTTATGTACAATGAAATAGAAAGGTAATTGAGTTCAAAGGTTAATGAACTTCCATAGTAGCATTTTTCCTCCCAAGAGCATTTCCTATGGAAGCGATTTGTGCTCATTATTTTTATAGTCTCGTTCATTCCTTCTCAAATCCTTCACCTGGTTCCTTTTCCATGCCAGGGATGTGCTGGACTTTGCTATGTCTGTCTCTAGCTTGCTCACTCATGGTAGGCACTCTACAACTAGAAGAATTCAGGAAGGGCAGGCTGGAAGAGCTCTAAAGAGCTCAGTGGTCCTTTCTCTAGATCGATTAGGAGTAGTCTGTTTTTCTCTGAAGACTATTGGTGTTCTTCCCACTTCTTCAACCTTATCTCCTTTCCTTTATTCTATATCTTATCATAAAGAAGATGGTTTATTTAATATCTTGTGATAAAATATAGTTCTAATTATTCTTCAGCATCTAAGCCAAAATAATGAGAACCAGTATAAATGGGCACTGTTCTCAGAGTTTACATGCCTTTGCCATGGGGATATTCAGTCCAATCTCTCGGACTAAGAAACAACTAGTCAAAACTGCTTCTAGATTTTCAGAAAATCCCTAACTTTATGAGACTCCCTAGACTATGGGGGAGGACATCCCCCATAAGTCAATTTGCAAGTACTGTGGTTATCTATTATTATGGTAATTATTAACCCCATTTTCCAATTACTTGAAGCTCAGCTAGTTTAAGTGAAGAGCCTAAAGGCTTAGTATTTGGCATGTGAAGGAGATGTGCATCCTGCCATGGAACGTCTTAAATGAACTCAGAACTTTGCCAAATGAAGCATTGTTTCCTTATATTTGACCCTGAAGATGGAGGGTACTTCCTGGGTAAGATCTGCTTCAGCACAGATGGAGCAAAGCAGGCTCCAAGGTCCGTCATCTCATGTTCTGGAAGGAAAGAGGAAGGGGAGAAGAAAAAGTCTGGGGTGTGGAAAGAACAGATCACACAGAAATAAAAGTACTGAAGAAAGGAGTAGAGATATCTGGCCATTAAGAACAGGTCTTGGGCCGGGCAGTGGTGGCGCACGCCTTTAATCCCAGCACTCGGGAGGCAGAGGCAGGCGGATCTCTGTGAGTTCGAGACCAGCCTGGTCTACA
>NC_022012.1:21802710-21850874 GCF_000317375.1 Microtus ochrogaster
AGAGAGAGAGAGAGAGAGAGAGAGAGAGAGAGAGAGAGAGAGAAAGAGAGAGAGAGAGAAAAGAAAAGAAAGAAAGAAAGAACATGCTTTCTTTGGGGGAAACATGCATTAGTGCTGATCTGAATAGCGTAGTTCATGAGAGTGTGAGTGTGCAAGCTGTCACGCAGAGAAGGGAAATCCCAGCCCTCCTAATATCTTCTTCCTTTGCTGTTTAAATGCAAAACCCCAAAGTCTGCTTTCCTCCCTTTCCTCTCCTCTGCCTGGGATTTTAGGGAGGGAACATGCTTCATTTCCCAGTTTTCTAAGGGCGGGCTGGTTAAATTGTACCGCCCACTACTCCCCATGGTTTGTTTCAATGACAGTGGGGATGGCAACGGAGAGTCCTAATTCCCCCCCATCCCTTATGCTTCCTTTTACCCAAAAGCTCTCTTGGCTGTAGAATAGCTCTCGTAAACTACATTTTGATGAAATTACAGGCATCCATATTAATGCCACTTGTTTTTCTACATTTCCCGGAGTCTTGAGCTGTTGTAGGTTCTGCCAGACTCACATGTCAGAGAGGAGGGCTGAAGAGCCTAACTTATTAAGTGAATAGCCCCTCACTCTCCCCCACACCACCATTTATTCATACTTTTCAGTCACGCTTAGAGTCTGCTAAGCCATCCACAGTGCCACTCTGTCAGAAATCCTGCCTGTATCTTTGGCTCATGATTCCTGATTGAAGTGTGTGGCATATGTCCCCTATATATAGAAATGTACACATCTATACAGGGCTGTGCAGCTACAGATAAGCACACTGGCACTCCCACATGTGAATCTCTGCAGTTTTTTTTTCTTAACTCTTTCCTCCAACCCAATGATTTCCTAACGATCTGTTACCCATCTAAGACAGATTGCTTTTCATGGTTCAGCGGTCCCTGCACAGACATTCATTTTAATCAATAGAGCAGTCAAAAGAAAGAATAGATTTGCTTGTTTTTTTTCTTTCTTTACATTTAATTGAAAAATTTCAAGTGATTTCCAACTTGTGTGGATCTTAAAGTTTAGGAAGTCCTCACAGGTAGACGCAAGAGAGCGAACGGAATCTAAAATGCCCTCTGTCAAGAATTGCATGCTCAGTGCCAGGCTTGGGGTGGGGGAAATGCTGCAAACTTCTGCACAGTAGCCCACCTTCCCCTCTCCGTTTCCTCATATCTCACCTCCAAGTGCTCCCAACACTTAGGCGCAGCGTGTCTCCTTCACCCTCACTACTAATGCCTTCTCTCAGGTCTGTGTCACCAACCCCTGGGCTGCCACGCAACTGGTTTCCCACCTTTATTGTTCCCTTGACCTTTGAAATTGTGTTTGAAAATACAATCCTGCCCATGCCACTTCCTTGGCCACCGTGTCACTTTGAAGTAGTAATTGAGTCTGTTGGATTTGATTTGCTTATTTGTAAAAATGGAAATGCTTTCGCAGAGCACAGAGTTATCCTCTCTTGAATCAGCTAGTCTCAGAACATACCTCACTTTTTCCCAACACTCAAAAGAGTTAAGGGCCTCCCAGTCCTGAATTCTCCATGTCTATTTGCTGGCCACATGCCTATTGGTGGCATTCACACTGTAGACTCCATTACCCTGACCTTGTGTCTCCTCTTTCCACCCTCTACCTGGTACAGAGCTATGTAACCAGTATGAATAAACATGCAAAGAATATCAGCTGGAGACAGTTTGGTTCAAACAATAGCATCTGGAAATTGCTCTTCTTTGTGGCAAAGTTTGATTCTTCTAGACAACTTCCACTTAAAGTTACCCTATTGGTTGGTGGTGAGCTGACATCTAAAGGTTTCCTAGGTCCTCGTAGATATAGTATTCAAAGAAAAAAGTATACTGTGTGTGGGCTAATCTTGGAAGATTTTGGCACATTTCTGAATTTCTCTTCATGCATTTAAAATGTGTTTATCATTTCATTCCACCATATATATATATTCTTATGCATCTTATTTTACAGGATTATATTTATATAAGTGGCATATCGTCACTCTCATTTCATAAAGGGAGAAACTGAGGCTTTAGGGCAGTTACTTCCCAACCACACTTACAGGAAGTATCATAAGAAAGAGTGTGTTTTTAACCTTTAGTACGTTTTTGAGAATTTCATATGTGAGTACTGTATTTACACCATTTTCACTTCTCCCTCTCCATAACACCTCTTGGTTCCCACATGACTCCTAAAATCCATGACTTCTTTATTGTTGTTTTACATAACACACACACACACACACACACACACACACACACACACACACACACGAGTATAAAACCTGTGAAGTTCATTTGCTTACATGCTTAGGACTGACCATATGGGATTGGATAGCCTATCCAGGGACTTATCTCTGGAGAAGACCGAATCCCCCTCTCTTAACAGTCATTAATTGCCTTTAACTCCTCATCAAAAAGTAGGGCCATATGATATTCACCTTCCATGGCATTTTGGGGGTGACAATACTAGTTGGCGTGTCAACTAATGTTGTCTGCCATTGTGCAGGTTGTATTAGATGACCGTATTTTTGAGATTTCATGGATACCACTCTTTGTAATATTTTGAAGACACCATCTTTTAAATGTTTTATTAAATTAATTAATTTATTTTTCCAGATGGGTCACAGTTTTCCCTCCCTCCAGCCTCTCCTTCCAGTCCCTCCTGGCCACCTCTGCTATTTCCCCCTCCCCATCTACTCCTTTTCTTTCTCTTCAGAAAGAGGCAGGTCTTCCATGGATGTCAGCCAGTCACGGCATATCAAGTTGCAGCAAAACTAGATACCTCCTCTCCTATTAATGCTGGACAAGGCAACCCAGTAGGAGGGAAGGCTCCCAAAAGCAGGTAGCAGAGTCAGAGGCAGCCTCTGCTTCCACTGTTAGGAGCTCCGCTGGAAGACCAAACTACACAACTGTAATGTTATGTATGGAGTGCCTAGGTCAGTCCCATTTGGGCTTCCTGGTTGTTGGTTCAGTCTCTGTGAGCCCCTATCAGCCCAGGTTAGTTGATTCTGTGGATTGTTTGGTGATGGCCTTGACCCCTCTGGCTCCCACAATCATTCATCCCCCTTTTCACGGGATTCTCCGGGGTTCCTCCTACTGTTTGGCTGTCGGTCTGCATCTGTTTCTGAGAACCAACTATCTTAAAGCAGACACCCTGGTCTTCTGGCTTCTCCAGTACTTCCACCCACTCCTCCACTATGTTCCCTGGGCCTTTCGGGTTGTGTTATCTGTGTATCAGTTGGGGTTGGGCACTTGGCTTTTTGGCCAGCTGTGGTTTCTGTGATGGTCTTCTGCTATAAGCAGAAGCTTCTTGGATGACGGGTGGGAGCTCTATTGATATGTGGACATAAGGATAGATATTAGGATAGAGTTGGGAGTTGCACTATTTAGGAAAGTGGCAGTAGTGGGTTCTCCTCTGAGGTCCATGACCTCGCTAGCCACAGTGGTTAGATTTACCATACCAGGCATGAGTTCCCTCCTATTGAATCATGCCTGTTAGTTACCCCAAACATACAAGTGCCACTACTTCACTGCATATCCTGCCATGCTGGTCATTATTGTGGTTCACAGGCTTTACATCTGAACAAGAGAGAGTCTTAAGAACTTCCCCTCCCTAGGGTTAGGTTTAGGTTTACCAGAATACAGACAAGGGCCTTCGGTAATTTTTTTCCCAATCTCTCTATACTATTCCAGTTCTAGCCAGATTTTAAGTACTAGTCTAGAGCATTTACATTCTGTACTCAGGGCAGTGGTGAGGTGGTGGGATGTACGGCTCCAAGTCACGGGACTTGTCCTGTGTCTTTATCATGACCTCACACTGCCTGCATGGAAGAGTCCAGTTTCAAGCCAGAGCAAGCCTTCTTCCTCTGTTACTGTGTATCAGGCCTTCCCATCTCGTCTGCCTTGTGTGTCCCTGGAGGCACGGATGATGAGACAATTCTTTATACATGGGAGCATTTTTTATTTTCAAATCAGAGGGCTACCAATATGACCCGTTTAAGATTTTAATTACAAAAATCGATTTTTGAGAGTAGGTTGGTCAGCTACTTATCGACTCAGTTTAAGGGTGGAACTTAAAATCCAGAGGCTGAAGGACAAAGGGCATAGGGTCATTTCCTGCATACCATCTTCTAGGGATGGCACTTTGCAGCTCAATGCTATCTGAAGCTATCTAGTCCATGTCTTGTTTTTGCCAGAGTGTTCTCTTAGTATGTTATCCCAGTCAGCTTTCTGCCTCAAAGTGTATGGTAATTTGTCTACCCCCCAAAAAGAGACCAAGCACAGCCTGAGTGTTCTGGAGGCAAAATCATACTTAGAGAGTCTCAGGTTATCAGAGTAAGTGGTAGTTGTCTGATTATAAAGTGGGAAGATATTATTCAAGCATGGCTCTATCTGTAATCAGCAATGATGAAAAAGGAGGAATACAGTAAGTACACGGTAATTAAAGGAGGTTTAGTGGTCTTGGGGTGGGGGGTATATGGAGTCTCTTTTATACCTACAAAATGTCCCACTGCTGTGATGTGTAGGGTTCCTAACGGGCATTGCCTTTCTTATACAGCGTGTGTGTTGGGGCGGGGGCGTATATTGGTTTTGGAAAGGATTTGGCCTTAGCATTCTTGAAATCATCTAATATGTCTGCTTACTCTTTAGAAAAAAATTCTACAGCAAAGATAGGGCATTTCTAGTGGTTACAGATGAGCATTAGGCTAAAGTTGCCCTCCTATTAGAAGGCCAGTCTGAGAAGTCTGAGAAGAAGGAGCCAAAATGAACCGAGCTACCGAAAGAAGGAAGACAGAGGTTCAGTGTACTTGTGGGAGTTTCCACCTGAGACCATAGAGACCTGTCTTGCTTGTCAGCTACTGGTTTCTGAAGCCACCCTTCTGTGTTCAAGCCTGCTTAGCTCTTCCATCCCTGGACAGACTCAAACTGAGGATTGGAGAAGCAAATGTCATTTAACTGCACTGAACTCTGACAATGGAAAGTTAACACAAAAATATATGTCACTGCTTGTAAGAGAACTCAGCTTTTCTATTCCCAGGCTGTGACCTCTCTGGTGAGAGTCACAGGGCTCTGAGAGATAAGGACTGACGTCTAAACTACTGATTCACCCTGTGCAGAAAGCCACCTGCAACCCCCCTTGCTCCTTCGGCGTGTACCCTGGCAGCGAACTGAAGCTAGTTGCTGAAGATCGTTTTCTTTTACCGGGTACAGAAGGAGACAACCTCATTTCAGATGCAAATTTCAGAAAATATTCCACCTGTCTCCGTAGTTTCCAAGACTCAGAAAATCATTCATAACCATGTTACTCTCTAGGGGGACATTCAGGGGTCCTTCTCGTCACTTCAAATGGATGTTATTACGCTTGGAAATGGCATTGCTTCCACAAAAGCCAACACTTGACAATTAGAGCCCGTTTCCTTGGATGAGTAAGAAGGTTTGAAATAGTCCAAGAAGACCCCTGCAATCCCTGCTCAATGAGATTTGATTTCTCTTTAAGCTGTTTTTAATAGCTGAATTAGGGAACATTGCTGTTTACCAGCTAATAGGTTTGAGCAGGCAGCTCGCTCTGTGCTTGTGGTGACGGCTCTTATACCTGTATTCACCGTCTAACCTCTTGAGTTCATGATCTTTGCACGAACCGAAGCTGAGCTTATTCCTCACTGGATTTATCCTCGCTCTGTGCCTCCATTTCTGCTTCCCTGTCACATTTTGTCCCAGGCTCTCTCTTTTTTATACGTCTTAATTTTCTGGGTTTTTTTTTTCTTTTTTAAATTTTATTTTGGGGGGTGAAGGAAGGAGTCAAATCCTGTCTGTAGTCTGTGTGTTTTGAAACCGGGTAATGGAAGGAAATGAAACAACCCTAAACAATTCGACTGTGATAATTAATTAAGAGAAATGTAAGCCCCAGGCAGGCTGCACTTGGATAAATTCCAAGAGCCCAGGTCTTCCTTTGTACATTTATTATGTGATCCAGATCACATACGGATGCCTGGGAGGAAGAGACAGCTATCAGAGAGGCTTAGGTCCCATAAGAAGAGGCAATTTGCTCTCTAAACCTGTGTCTTCTGCCCCCCCCCCACCCAAATATGAAGGACAGTTAAAGTTACTGCTATGGTTTGGATAAGTGTCTCCCAAAGGCCTGTGTTTTAAAAGTTTAGTTTCTCCTCTTGGTTCTTCAGTAGAGCCACTGAAAGGTGGAGTATAGTAGGAGACCTTTTGATCACACAGAAGGTACCCATAAAGGAAAACTTGAGATTCCATCCTTTCTTCTTATTCCTGGATGCCATGAGGCGTATAGCTGGACCCCATCACACACTCTCCACCATGACTTGATGATTCAACAGAGACTCCAAAGCCCTGAGGACACTTGAACCTAATGATGGTTTGAATGAGAATGGCCCTCATAGGCTCATCTATTGAAAGCTTAGTCACTGGGGAAGTGGCATTACTTGAGAAGGATTAGGAGGTGTGGCCTCGCTGGAGAAGGTGCAGCCTCATTGGAGGAAGTGTTTCACTGGGGGTGGACTTTGAGTTTTCAGTCTCTCTCTTCCTGCTCCCTGAGGACGGATATAGAACTCAGCTCCTTCTCCAGCACCATGTCTGTCTTAGTGCCACCATGCCCCTTGCCACGATGATAATGGACTAGCCCTCTGAAACTGTAAGCCAGCCCCATTCTTTCTTTCATAAGAGTTGCAGTGGTCATGGTGTCTTTATAACAATAGAAACCCTAACTAAGACACACCCGAACTAAGTAAGCCCTCTCAAATTGTGAGCCCGGATGAACCTCTTTCTCTCTGGTACTCCCCCAGTAATTGGACTACTATCTCACCGAGGTGCCATAAGTAAGACTGTAATGTTAATTATTATTGTCGCTGCTAGTACTGTACTGAGGCCGTGACAGTGCACCAGGTCCTGAATTTTATATTTCTTGTCACTTGCTCCTTGCGACTGCTTTTGAATATGGATGCAATCATCTCCCTTTTATTGTGGAGAACCCAAAAAACTTCATCAATCTGAGCCTGCAGACAAAGCTGGTAAATGACTGGACCGGATCTGAACCCCTGTGGCTCAAAGGAGATTCATGGGAGACTGCTGACAGCAAACAGGGCCCAGTATCAACTGAGTGCTCGGGAGTTTTCAGAGCCCCTTGCCTTTAAGGGACTCAGCTAATTTCCACAACAATGCTGCAAGAGATATATGTTTATTGTGTCCTATATTCCAACTGAAGAGGCTGAGAGACAAGGCGCTGCATTCCTTGCTTCCATTAGGAAGCCCAGTTGTGAGGGGTGGCACTTGAGCCAGAAGTAGTGTCATTCTGGGACTTTGCCTTGTGCTGTGTGTTTCCAAAGCCACCTGCATTCACTCAGCACACTGGTATGAAATTACTACATGATGCCAGTCCTATCCCTCCCAGGGTCACTTGTGTGTGTTGGGGGGGTGAGGGGCAGTCATCTCAATGGGCTGTCCATCCCCCTAACACATATCTTTTAAGTTGTCTCTGAAATCCCTGTGCCAAAAATGAAAGTTGTTAACTGTGAGGTTGCCTTTGTAATGTCATTCTTTTGGCTGAGTCTTTTATTACCCAGGATGTATTTCTTGAGACCTCGTGCCTTATTAAGGATAGTTCTGATCCTTGTACTAGAGAGAAGAATCCACAGAGCCCTGGATAAGCCAGCAAATGCATCCATCTCCATCCATCCATCCATCCATCCATCCATCCATCCATCCATCCACCACCCATCCAATGCATAGGCTTCTGCCTACCCGTGTCAGAGGTACCATGTCCGAAGCATAGTACATACTAGATGTGAAACAAAATCAACAGAATGAGAGGCTTTATTGGAAGGAAAAAGGTTAGAAATGGTTATAGAGAAGGTTCTGTGGTCTCCTGCCATCTCCTAATAAGGTCAGATAGCAAAAAGGTCCACAGATATCTAGAAATTGTGCAAAATAGTGGTGCTTCATTTTTGCTCCAGCTTGCATGGACCTTTCTCATACTAGCCCATCCATCAAGGCAGCCCCATCTCTCCCTTTACCCACCTTGTCAAGTTTTCCTTCCTCATTCACAGCGTGTTGTTGCAATGTGAGAAATAACAGACACCTCAAACAGTGTGAAAGCATATTAATAAATCATTTTAAAGTATTAAAATTGATATCAGGTTTTCTGCAATATTTTATCATTTATAATTTATTAAGCATGTTATTTGTCACCTGGTTAAGCAAGAACAACCAATATTCTATTGGGAGACCTGATTTCTCAAAGCCTTAGCCATCATGTAATGGGAACAACAATGTCTTTCATGCAGAGAGGTAGCAGGGTACAGCCAGCCTGGAGGTCAGTAAGCAGAATGAACTTGTGCTTTCGGAATCTGTTTATATGTTGTAATATGGAACGGCGGGGCTGCATCCCCGGCACCTGGCCGCCTGCACGGCTAGCTTTACCCGAAATAATTACACGGAAACTGTATTCTTTTAAACACTGCCTGGCCCATTAGTTCCAGCCTCTTATTGGCTAGCTCTTACATATCGATCTAACCCATTTCTAATATCCCTGTAACACCACGAGGTGTCTTACCAGGGAAGATCTTAACCTGCGTCTGTGTCTGGTAGGAGAGCCATGGCGACTCCTTGACTCAGCTTCTTTCTCCCAGCATTCTGTTCTGTTTACTCCGCCTACCTAATTTTATGTCCTATTAAATGGCCAAGGCAGTCTCTTGATTTAACCAATGAAATTAACACAAAACATAAGACTCTCTCCCCATCATTTATAGATCAGGATGGCAGTCCAAAGCTCCCCGCACAGGCAGGATAGACAGAGACTTGGAAAGTGCACGTATTTTCCTTGCCTCATGCACCTTTCTTCTGTGAAGCAAGTAGTGGAAGGGTGAATCCACTCTCTAGTTTCCCATGCTTGCTGTCACTCACCAATGGTTTAGAGGCTGCTCTGGTGGCACTACCAGAAGCAGTTGGGATGCATTAGTCAGCAGAACAGACCATAAGACCCTGCTCTTGTAGGGCTTATCTGCTAGTAAGAGGAGATAAATAACCAAAAATAAATGCAATAAATAAGCTAGTAGATGAGTAGGTGGTAAGTGTGAGGTCTTTGCTTGGCCTTTTTCTTTAACAAGTTGCCACAGACTTTGTAATTTGTTACACAATACACACTTCTCACAGTTCTAGGAGGAAGTAGAAGACACTGGTTGATAAGGTGTCTGGTAGTCCATTGAGTGCCTGGGTTCTGGTTTGCAGATGACCGTCTTGCTATATTCTAACATGGACAAGGAAGAGAAGAGGATGGAGGGAGAGAGGGATGAAAGAAGGAGAGAGAGAGAGAGAGAAAGAGAGAGAGAGAACCCTTCTGAGGATTCTTAAAGACCTTTTGTATTCGTTCTAGGCCAACCTATCTTGTGCTGCCCATCAGGAGCCCATGGTGTAGAGGCTGTGCTAGCTCCAAGGACTCACCCTCCCTTGCCCTTCTACAGCATGACAGAGAACAGCAGGACCATACTTGGCAGTGGAGTTGGGGAACCAAATCACTCATCCTTGGCCAGAGAACATCAAATGAAGTCAGACACCAGGGCTTAACAATTGTCATCCAGAGATGTTGGAGAAAATGCTTAGCAAGCCCTGATCCCAAATGACTGCATTTGGGAAACTGTGACCACTTGGCTGTCTCCTCCTGAGCCAGGACTGACCATTCCTCCATGGCTGCCTGTGGGGTCTTTTCTGACAATGTAAAACTAGATATTTTATTCATGTGAGCCATGGATGAACCTGATAGGGGGACAGTGCAAAGCCGGTCCCTTGGCGAGAGTTCAGCTGATTCAGACCAGGACTCTGAAGTATCTAATTGTTTTCTTCTAAGAGTTAGGCTGTGCTGGTTAGTTTTATGTTAACTTGACACAAGCTAGAGTCTTCTGAAGGAGTGAGCTCTAACTGAGAAAATGTCTCCATAAGATTGGGTTGTAGGTGAGCCTGTAGGACATTTTCTTAATTAGTGGTGGTTGGGGGAGGCCCAGCCCTTTGTGGGTGGGAACACACCCCTGGGAAAGTGGTCCTGGTTTTATAAGAAATCTGAATTTTACATGAGGAGTGAACCCATAAGCAGCACTCCTCCATGGCCTCTGCCTTAGCTCCATCTTCTCTGCTTGGTTCGAATTCTTGTCTTGACTTCTCTTAACGGACTGTGGTTCAGAATATGTAAACTAAATAAACCCTTTCCTCCCAAAGTTGCTTTGCATCGTGATATTTTGTCACAGCAACATTAACCCTAGCTAACACACAGAGTATCTCAGAAATCAGGGAATTAGGACAACTGGGCAAACCTGCAAGTCTTGTGTTTATTGTCCACTAATGCCACGTAAGGGAGAGCTCTGGGGACAAGGAGCTACTAAGGATCAGTGAATGAGAGAAGGAAGAAGTTTATAATTGGTATGTAGAATTTGTACTGACATTAAGTTCCTTATCTCATCATAGTTTTAGGGGTGAAAGTCTAGAGTCCCTGGTGGAGGTACACCATTCATACACATGGTCTGTACCATGTATGTTATTGACAGTCACTGACTTAGGAGGAGGCAGGGGGTGGGCTAGGGAGAACTAGGTTTTTCAGAGGCAGCTCAGTGATGCCAGACATACTTGATCCTAAGAATCTTTTGGGGCAAGTGATAGGAATATCCATTTCTAGTGGATATGATGGTGTGCTTCTACATTCCTAGCACTCAAGAGGCTGAGGCAAGTATGATTGAGACCAGTCTGGACCTCAAAACAAAACAAAACACCAGTAAAAGCCATCATAGGAGCTCATGCCTTCAGATCAGCCAATCAGTCCTGTCCAGAGAAGCTGGTGGATGTGTTGTTTTAACCGGTGCTGGGGATTCTTACAGATGGAGTTTGTAGTTCTTGAAACAACAGGTTAGAATTAAACCCCGGGGTGTTTGTACCTGCCAAGCCCCAGCCTGCAGAATCTGCCCCCATTCATCTGATCAGGGCTGTGCTGTGCATGTTTTGAAGCTCTGCAGCGAGTCCGGTGTGCGATTCAGGTGAGGCCCCTGCGCAGACTGGACAGTTCAGGTTTCTGCACACAGGAGCTGAGCTGGAATCCCTTCCTCGCCCTGTGTCTCTGGGCGGCTGCCTTCTGCCTGTGCACACTCACTGCAGGCTCCACTCAGCCTCATGTGTGGCTTCTGTGCAGGGCTTGCTAGAAGCTCACTGTGGACACAGATTTCCACAGCCATTGGCTTTGCGGAAGAAGTGGTCAGTTCTAGAGAACTTACAGACCAGACATTTCTCTTTCCCCAGCCCTGCTTTTTCTTGGAGGCCTGTCCCTGCCTGAATGAGAGATACAAAGAGCATGGGGAGCGTATGTTATGCCATGGCCTAGCTGATCCTCTCTGCTGCTGTGCGTCCCTGGTGTCTCAGGTAATGAGGAGGGCGGCGCTGGGCAGGCAGCCTGCATTAGTGCCGCCCTGTCCACCCCCACATTATCCTGACTTATTACATTGTAATAAATTGAACCATTCCACTTCATTATTTCATATTTGAGGAGATTTATAGATTGTCCTGGTGGCTGAAGAGGCGGTGATTAAAGAAGCAGCGTGCTAATGAATAAGACTGCACACAAAGCCATTTTAATTAATGCACAGCCCAGGGGCTGTAAACCACTTGCTGATAACAAACCTGCCCATTGAAGAGTTGAACTGACAACTTCCCCCGGAATAAAGGCAGACAGGGTGACATAGGTATGCCATTCAAGTGGCAATTAGGGCTACTGAACTGCGTCTCCCTTCCCACCACTAGACTCAACATAATAGAACTGTCCAACATGTATTCATCTTTCCAGGCAAAAAGTTTCTAGCCTCTTGTTCCCTGGCACCCCACTGTCTTCCGTCCTCCTTCGACTAGCATCTCCACTGGATGCCAACACAGGCTCACACCTGAACTTTCTGAAGGGTCGGTCCTGTGTGGCTCAGATTTCTTGAGTGGAGTACAAACTTCTCAAACTTTCGGCTAAGCACATTCCCTCCGAAGTTCTTTTCAGAGTTCTGGAGACAGAGCCACGTCTTATGCATCTTGGTTTCTATCTCTTTCATTCTTGGTGGAGAATTAGCATCCCACCATCTCCCCCATAGCCTAGCTGCCCAGTCTCCCCATCTGTAGCTGCCCAGGGCCTCTTGAGAGAAGCCTACCTTGTCATCTCCATTCCTGTCACATTGTTCCGTACCCCTGGGGGCTTTCGGTAGATGCCGTTTTCTGACAAATGAAGTTCAAAGGGTGACAGGCAGCACGGTGACCTTTCTCTGTTAGCTTAATGGTTTCCTGTCGGGATTTGATGTTGGAGACCAAGAACACAGTGATAAGAAGACCGTTCAGCAAGTTGATAACCGTGGTGTTTCCTGCCATAAGACATGGTTAGGAGAAAGTAACACAGGTGATGGCGATTCTCCTACCGAAAGGAATGTAGCTGCCTAAGAGATAAAAATCCCGGCCACTGCAGTGATGTGAGAAAAAAAAATCTTGATAATGAAGTGGAGTTTATTGAATTAACTGTTCCATTTAGCAGACATATCGGCAGAACCAAGGCGTGGAAGGACATAATCAAGGGTGTAACTGGTGATGGAGTTGAACCGAATGTAGAGATCGGGAACCACAGAATCGATTGGACTGCTACCTCTGTGCTGTGCTGCCTCTCAGCGAAAAGACCCCTCACATCACAGAGGGGTTTTCAGATGGCTTACATATACCCTGGATAACTTTATCTGGGCGGTAAGTCAAATGGCTTCTCGTTTCCTACCTGCTGGCAGTTCCATATGGGAAGGTCAACCTGTCCCAAAGTGACTCAGTCCTCCCAGGTCTGGAGTCTTGGAGAGACGTAGTACTGAGGCAGACTTCTAGGTTGGGAGTAGCAAAGCCACAGTCCAGTTGAGTAGCCCAAAACGTAGAAGCAAGTGGCTGAGTCATTTATCTTGTCCTCTTGAATAAAGTGTGTTATTAGTGCATGTTCATACCCTAGCCCCACACTCTGCCATTTGGAGAATGCAATTTCTGTGTGACTTCAACCCAGCTCCTGGTCTATGATGTCACCATGTATCTGTCTGTTCTGCTGCATCTTCTTCTTCCCTGGATCCATCTTCTTAGTTCTCTTTCATGCCCACTGCTTAGGCTGTCTCCATGTTCAGGAATATATTCTTTTCTCTCCTGCTGAACAAGTCTCTTGTAGGACTTTGTTCCCCTGTATGTATGAGCATATATGTGTGTGTGTGTGTGTGTGTTTTCACATATGTGTAGGTGTATGTACAGACATGTGTGCAGGGATGTCTGTGTGGAGGCCAGAGAGAAACCTCAGGTACTGTTTATCAGAAGCTGCTCATCTGGTTTTTTGAAACAGGGTCTTTCAGTTGGCTTGGCACTTTCTGGCTAAGGTAGACTTGGCCAGTAAGACCCAAGGATCTCACCCTCTCTTTCTTCCTGGGCTGAAATTAAAGTGAGCCTGTTTTTGTTTTGTTGTGTTTGTATTTTGGTTGAGAAGGTTTCAAACTCAGGTTCTTAAGATTCTATGGAAAGGACTTTACAGAGGAGCCATCCTCCCATCCCCAGACATGGTTGGTATTTTATGCAAACTAAAGTTAATACCAAAAAACTCTGGGTGAGTTAGATGGTTAGTATTATAATAGGATGTATGAGTGATGTATGGACCTCACAAGTGGTACTACATTGATACAAGTGGTTTGCATTTTCTTTTGAGTTTCGTGGACTGTGGCTATATCATATTATCTACCTGTTCTTCATGTTATCTGCATTGACATTTAGAAGCATCTAGTAGGAACATGGTTAAATCGGGTGTCAGTGATACAATAGAAGGAGAATGATAAGACTTGGTTTGGTGAGACGGTGCAGTGGAAAAAAGGCACTTGCCACCAAGCCTGATGACCTGAGTTTGCTCTCCAGAGTTCACTTATTAGGAGGAGAGAACCAGCTCTTGTAGGTTGTCCCCTGACCTCCACATGTTGGCCGTAGTATGTGCCAATCCCTTCATGCACACAAAAATGTAAGGGTTTGTGTTTTTGTTTTAATGTGAGATTCCAAGTAGGAATTCAACTACTCATGAGGTCTCCCACCTTGGTGAAATCTGCATTGCTAACTTCAGTTTTGGTAGAATGATTATACCTCTAGGTATTTCATGACCAAGATGAGGAAAAGCCTGAAGCTGAGAGGTTGGGAAAGGCGATGACGGGCAGAATTATGTAATTATCAGCGCGATTATCCTAGACCCAACTTTTTTGCAGCATCCCCAAACTGTCAGTCATCTGTAAAATTTATTTTTGGAGTTAAACTGAGCAGTGCGCACCCAAGAAAAAGAATTCTCAGTTCATATATTAGCACAGTTTTTAATGGTGGGGAATGTTGTGTATGCAACATTTGTAAATACTGCGGATTGAGCAAAGCAAAAGATAGGAATTTCAGCCAGCAGACCCTATCTTACAGACCTTCCAATTTTATATTGAATTAAGGGAAATGATTTCTTCACTCAAGTCCCACCTTCAGAGCTCGCGGTGACTCAAATATGAAAATCAAGACTGAGATGAACCACCCTCTACCCTTTGCACATACTATCTCAAGAATACTGAGTAGGGAAGGCGGGCTTTCAGATTGGAAGAGTAGCGTTGCTCTTGGGAACTGCTATGAGAAAGGAAGAAAGGGGGAGAAATAAGTTTATAACAATATGAAAATTATTTCCCAATATCTATCTGGAAAGAGCAACTTTTTGGCCATTGAGATTTCCTAAAGATATATAAAAATGGTCTCTTTACCCTTACATTCACACATGCCAGCCAGAATGTCAACTCTTTCTGCCATCTCTTGTCAGTTTCTCCCACGTATTCTTTTTAGAGAATGGGCTTATTTATTCTACCCTGCTTGGTATACTCGTATATGAGGTGCACTGGCTCTATGGAGTCATGAGACCAGAGAAAAAAGCAGGTTGACATAGAATACTACAGTGTGTAACTTATTGGGAATTTGATGATAGAAGTATGGTTCTCAGGGGCAGCAAGATAATAGTTTGGGTCATTAAAAAAGGATGTACTGATGGGTTAAGACAAAAATAACTATTTTGGCCAGACTGTCTCTTATGCATCTTAAGACATACACGTCTGTTCTTGTCTTTCTCCTTGTGGTCAAAGGTACTACCCTCTGTGGAGGAGGTTGGTGTACGTAATATACTTCTTAGCATTTTCTTTGGTTTCTTGTCTTATTGAGCTAATCAGAGGAACTAAATCAATATGGCATCTGCTTGAAAAGGCATAGAAACCACCATTTTGAAGGGACTGTCATAGGTTAGTCAAAAGGGGTGTCACACTCACAAGCTCAGGGGACAGGTATGTTATATAAATGAGCGAGATGATGCCATCTGATAATAGTAAGTGTCTCATACTGAGATCAAGTCTCATACTGTCTTCAATTACGTTTACAGTGCACTTAGAGGCCAAACCAATTGGCTCCAAACCATTCAGATGACGAGAACTTAAACCAAGGGCAGTTAGTTTGTTTGTTTGTGACACTGGTGGCCACGAGCTTGTGAAAAAGTTCACAACCAAATTGCAAAAGCAATTTGGCTTCATGAACAAGGGAAACAAAGGGATGGTACATTTTCCTGAAAATCCATGTTCTAATTTGCACAATGAAAGGCCCTGAAGCTTGGTGCTCAGCTTGTGGCAATATTAGGAGGTAGGGCATAGCAGAAGGAAGTTAGATCACTAAGAACGTATCCTTGAAGGGATAGTGACACCTTCACCTGTTTCTGTCACTTTTTTTCACCTCTCAGCCACCATGAAATGAACAGGTTTTCACTACATCATGCCCACTGTCATGATACTTTGCCTTTCCACAGACCCAGAGGTGACAGGGCCATGGGGAGAATTCCAGATAATTTGAATCATAATAAATTCCATTTCCATTTAAGCTGACTTCCCTCAGATGTTTGCCACAGTCCTGGTGATCTGACTAACCTGATCACCAATCCGATGTATATCATTTATTATCTTGCCTCAATCAACTTTGTCTGTTACCAACCTTGTTTTCCTTCTTTTGTTCCTGTTCTCTTTAATAAGCCCTCCTCTTCCTCTCTGTTTTTCTTATATTTATTTTTCTAACGGCATGCTTAGACATGGGAAGCCATGCCAGAATCATTTGTAGCATCTAAAAGCATAAGTAAAGAAATCCAGGGATCTCTACTTGGGATGATCTCAGGTGGATAGATGGGACCTGTATGAAAAAAAGGAGATTATGTGAGCTCTATTAATGTCTGCAACCACTAATGCATTGCATTTGAGAGGTGACTAGTCCCTTGCCCAGGTCATTTTTATTTCACTTTAAATAGTTCCTTTTTATTTAGACACTGCAACACTCTGCTGTAATTACTACTGCTGTAATTAGTCTTCATACATCTAATACCTGTTAACTTTCTCTGGAGGCTCTATTTCCTAAGTCACAAGTGAGTTACATAGAAAGAAGTCATAGATGGTGTTACAGAAGCCAGAGGCTTATTGGAAGTCCTCTTGGGTTCAAACCCTGTGATGATGGAGTAAGAGAAGCAGGGTCAGGTAGTAGAAAAAAAAGTTGAATAACTCTATAGTCATAACAAAGGGCTTATTTGATCTTACAGAGAGTTCTAGTAGCTGAGATGGCTCCTTCAGTGTGGCCCCTCAAGGAGAGCTAAACCAGTCCAAGATTTTGTTTGAGACTCTGATGAAAGGACAAAGGGAACTTTAGTTCTGTGTCATTGTCCAGGAGTGGACGTGGCAAGGCTGGTCTAGGGCTGGAGCCAGTGCCTCCTCAGAAGAGTCAAGATTGCAGCTTTTGGGAACCCAACTCTTCCCCTGGGATATTACTGTCAGTCTATATGCAGTGGTATCTGAGGTATCCCCTGTTCTCCTTGCTGACATTGTATGACTTAGCTCTCTGCTGACCTTGGCCTTCCCCTGCAACCCCTGCAAAAGGTATAAATGCTGTCCTTTTAAATGAACTTCCTTGGCATATGTCACCAGCTTATGGAAGACCATTGGTCCCAACTATTGCTTTTCTTTTCTGTATTTCTCCTCCTTAGTCCTCTTGCCCAACATCTTATTGTTTGGGACCTTTATTCCTGCTGATTGGGAACAGTCTCTAACTGAAAAAAAAAGGTATAGTCCTTTGTATAGTTATCTTCAGTCTGTGGAGTTTTGATTTTGGATTTTTTTCCCTCTAGGTTAGTCAATATAGTCTTGATCCTCCCTTGAGACTGTCTACTAGGCAGTAGCATTCAGCTCCAGCTTCCAGTCAGTCATTGATGGTGATAGAAACAGCAGGAACTCTACTGTGCATTGTGTTGCTAAGCTGTGATGTTTAGTAGGTTAGGTGTACTTAAAACACTTTTGACCTATGATATACACAGCTTCTAAAGGACCTAAAAAAGAATGTAATCCCTTAATAAATCAAGGAAGTTGTGTAGTACCGTATCGATCCATTAGCAAGGCTGTTCCCTTTGGCTGAGGGAAATTCTTAAGGAGGGAATCAGTTGTGAGTCAACAAGCTATGGTTTAGAGCGTGGGTGCCTCTGTCTCCATAGAATGAAGGCAAAAGGACCTGGTCTGCATACTGGCAAGTTTTTGAAATAAGAATCCCAGAAAATTTTCCTCTGGTCAGCAGAGATTAAATCTTTGCATTGAGAGTGAGGGAGAATGAAACACCAACTTACCTATTAGATATGAATGAAACTTCCTTCCTTCCTTCCTTCCTTCCTTCCTTCCTTCCTTCCTTCCTTCCTTCCTCTCTTTCTCTCTCTCTCTTTCTCTCTCTCTCTCTCTCTCTCTCTCTCTCTCTCTCTCTCTCTCTCTCTCTCCCCCCTCTCTCTTTTCTGTTCATGGAGGTTTCTGTCCCACCCATTCCAACAGCTATTCAGTCCGAAAGAAACACACAGAAGCCTACATTAATTATAAACTGGTTGGCTTATTAGCTCAGGCTTATTAATTAACTCTTACATATTACATTAACCCATAATTTTTGTCTGTGTTAACCACATGGCTTGGTACCTTTCATCAGTGAGGCATTCCTATCTCACATTCTCTGCATCTGTGTGACAATTGCAGACTGAGCCTTTCCTCTTCCCAGAATTTTCCTATTCTGGTCTCCCAGCCTATACTTCCTGCCTGGCTACTGGCCAATCAGCATTTTATTAAACCAATGAAAGTGATAAATCTTTTTTTTATCTTGTACAAGGGTACAAGACCAATGTCCCACAGCACTATAATTTTGTTCAAAAGACAGAATTATATGCTATTCTCATGGTACTAAGGGACTTTAAAGAACCTCTCAACATAGTTATTGATTTGCAATATGCAGAAGAGTTGTCTTGCATATTGAAACCGCTGAATTTATACTAGATGATACAGAATTGACCTCATTATTCATTTAGGTTCAAGGTACAAACAGAAATAGGCTTTGTCCCATAAACATAACATATATCTGATCCCATACAGGTCTGCCAGGTCTTCTAGCAGAAAGTAATGCAGAAACTTATTGATTATTGATTGGAAATGTGCTAAAGGCCTCAGAATTTCAAAAAACATCATGTCAATAGCACATATTTAAAGAAAGAATTTCCTACTACATGGAAACAAGCTAAGGATATTATAAAGAGATGTCCCACTTGCTCTTTCTATAACCAAACACCACTGTCTACAGGGAGTAACCCAAAGGGTACTCAAAGGAATGAAATTACACATTTATTAGAAGCTATGGCCATCATGGCCATAAAAATAAAGACAGATAATGCACAAATAAAGGCAGATAATGGTCCAGCATATGTCTCTAAAAATGAAATAGTTTTTTGCTTATTATATATAATATAAAGCATGTTACAGGTATACCGAACAATCCTACAGGTCAGACAGTTATAGAAAGTTCAAATCAAACTATAAAGGATATGTTAAACAAACAGAAAGGGATGGAAAATACTCACAGAAATAGATTGCATAATGCTTTTTTAACCTTGAATTTCCTTAACACTAATGAGAAAGGAACAATGGCAGCAAAGAGAGATTGGATAATAGAAAAAACTTCTGAATTAAACCATCAGGTGTATTTCAAGGATGTATTGACCTCAGAATGGAAACCAGGAGATGTGATATGTTGGGGAACAGGTTTCTCCCTTGTTTCCACAGAAGATGAAAAGTTATGGATAACATTGGAATTAATAAATATTTGATTTGAAAAAGAGAAGCCTCTTGAGAAAGAGAAATGATAGCTCATTCACAGAGATGACAATCATACAGGTGGTAAGATCTCATAAGTGTTAGGGCAGGGGTCTGTTCTTGTCTTTACAGGAAAATATTCATCTTCAAAAAGTCGAGAGACCTTGGATATCTAGATGCCTAAAGATCAAAAGATAGCTATCCAGAAAGAATCACCAAGAAAAGAGAAATCTGATTTATGATGCTATATTATCTGCATGATAAAATTTGATTATCTGAACGTGGATACATCTCTACTTAAAAATCAAAGCTGGCTTTGGAGTTGGATGATGGCTATCAGTCTCTAAATACAAGCATGTTGTTAAAAGGAAAATTCTTTTTCTGTTTCATGTCAGAAGCCAACTAATACGGGACAGAAAGAAGAAAAAAATTGAAAAAAAAATTTACTTTTACCCATACCTGTTTTTGTCTCTATTATACCTTTTGTTGAATTTATGTCTATATATATAATGTTTAAGTTTTCCACAATGAACAATAAATTTTCTGGCAGTAAACTTTGAAGTTTCCAGGAAGAAGATGGGGCCCCACAACAATGACTCCACCTGGTTGATAGGACGTCATTACATTGACAGTACTACTTTAAGACCGGTTTTGGGTACCAGCTGCTCAAAATAATTCCAAGTTGGTTAGCTGAAATGGTGTACCTTTTTACAACATTCTGGCCATAGCTTTAAATAAAAACTTCAGAAAAACCCTACCAAGTACTCAGAGACTATTTGCAATGATACCAGACAGTAATCTTGAAACTTAATCATCATTTTACTACACAGGATCCCATAGAAAGAACATCACCCACCAGACAGCTGAAAGTAATTCTAGAATATGACATCTCCTCTTGCAACAAAGTTATCCTTAGGGTTAGGGATATCAATTAGAGGTTGATTATAACTGGTATAGGGTTGGGAGTTAGGGTGGAAATTATGTAGGCTCAGGGAATCTCTTTGAAATAAAAGGGAAATTAGATGGGATAACAGGTAGCATAGTGTGAGCTTATTTACACTAATAATAATAGAGAGTAATAGAGTGAATACTTGTGAGCTATTATTTATAGGCAATTTACATTGTTACAGATTTTTGTATATTGATACAAATTAAAATTATATCAAATATGCTCCAATTTCTGTTTATAATATTTGTATACCTAGCAAATTTGTTTTGTCATATTGTATGCATACATGTCTCTGCCTCCATCAGCAAATCCTACGGGCACCAATCTGTAGTTGGAGGCTGCTCATTCATTTCCCGGTTCCCCAGACTCCTGAAACAATCACACAGAAATCTGTATTAATTAAAACATTGCTTTGTCCATCACTTAGGCGTATTGTTAGTTAGCTCTTATATCCTAAATTAACCCTTTTCTATTAATCTATGTATTGCCACATGGCTGTGTTCTACCGGTAAAGTTGCAGCCGACGTCCAGCATCTGTCTCCTGCGGCAGCTCCATGACTTCTCCCTGATTCTGCTTACTCTCTATCTCTACTGCTGTTTGGATTTCCCACCTGGCTTTACTCTGTTACGCCATTGGCCAAAAGCAGTTTTATTCATTAACCAATAAAAACAACACATACACAGAAGGACTTCCCAAACTACTTTTCTTTTTATATGCTCTGTTTTCAGTCTTCTTACATACATTTTGTACGTTCTTGTGACAATATGCTCACTTCTCTCCCCACAAAACCTTTTCTGGCTTCCTGACAACATATTTTATAACCATTTTTAAGTGACATATAGATTCTGTTCCAGAGAAAACAGGAAGATTTGCCACTGTATTTTGGGCATCTATTGAGAATCTTCCCAAAGGCTACACCAGGGCAAACAGCTTAGAAATGCTTCCTTGCCCATGATGCAGATATTCACAGATGCACAACTTATTTCTAATCCATGTCTGGAAGAAACAGGATCATCTGTGAAAGTACCACCTGACTCTGAATATCTGCCACCATCCCCCTTCCCAATGCACACGGGATACCTGGTTCCACCTGTTGTCGTGTGAGGGAAGTACAGAAATGAGCCACAGCGCATTAAAGAAATCCCACAGAAAAAGAGAACACAATGCCAGAGGAGGCCTGTGGTCTGTGGTGTTGATGATATTTACTGGTGATGGATGAACATGGTGAGGGAGGTGGCGTGGACTGAGCAGGGTGGACTGCCTGAGCAGGGAGTGAATCAATCATAGGGCCTCCTCCACCTGCCCACTGGGTTCATCAGTTTCACGGCCTCTTTCAACAGGCTTATAAATTACTCCTGATGGAGGCGGGCATGTTGGGCCTGGCCATGGGGACTTCTCCAGCAGAGATCAATAGGCGCTGGGGAATAGAAACTACAGAGGTCTCGTAGGATGGCCGTGATGCCCTGCAGTGTGATTTCATCAACTATACTTACTTTTTAAAGTTTGGTCCCTAAACCCAAAGGGAAAAACAAGCAGCAAAAACAAAAGATCTAGACTTAATTTTATATGTATATGTATGTGCTTCATTGTTTAGAGCCGGGATCTCTGGACTACATCTTACCCCCACCACTGCTTGATGATTTACACAATTTGCTTAAGTAGCCTCTTGGTACCTTGGATACATCCTTCAAAATGACAATAAGAGAAAACAATAGCACCTATGTCCTATAAGAAAACAGGTTTGGGCCTGGAGGTGGTCGTGGGTTCCTTTAATCCCAGCACTTGGGAGGCAGAGGCAGGAGGATCTCTGTGATTTCAAGGTCAGCCTGGTCTACAGAATGAGTTCCAAGACAACCAAGGCTACACAGAGAAACTCTATCTTAAAAAATAAAACAAAACAAAAGAATTTTCAGTTCCTCCCAGTATTAAGCTAGCTGTTATTTACCAGTTAGTATTTAATGACTTACATGCTCAATTCTGTGGTCTGGTCAACTGTACCTCCCTTTTGTTTCAGAAGGTTTACTTGTTTCTTTTATTACAGACAGAATTTACTTGTTTCTTCCTTTACAGATAGTACACTATCCTGTACTTCACTCTAAACTACATAAATCCACATTTGGCCTTGTTTCCTTCTTTTGTCTGAATGACAAAGGTGTCTTCTACCCCAGGACAACCCTCTATCAGGGCCTGACTCCACCCTGTCCCGTGTCTCCGCCCTACTTCCACACCTTAGGTTCCCATCTACAGTTCCTTCCCCTTAAGCTTTTGAACACAGTAGTGTCTTTCTTTCCTTTTTAATGGTCCTGTATGCTTACTTTATTTACATAGCTAAGTCTCTCCAATTAAAAAACAATGTGCAAATGAAGTCGTTGATCCTGCATCCTACTCTGGGACAATGATGGTCACCCACCTCAGTCACAGTGATGGTCACCCCACCTCAGTCTCAGTGATGGTCACCCCACCTCAGTTACAGTGATGGTCACCCCACCTCAGTCACAGTGATGGTCACCCCACCTCAGTCACAGTGATGGTCACCCCACCTCAGTTACAGTGATGGTCACCCCACCTCAGTTACAGTGATGGTCACCCCACCTCAGTTACAGTGTGATGCTCTTCCTCCACAGGAAAGCATCTCTGGTTCTGGGATGGGTTTGGCTATAGTTGTCAGCTGCTTCTAAATTAAAGATCCAGGCGTATACTATCTCAAGTTCTGGATGCAAGAGAGTAGCCAGATGACCTTGACTTACTGGCTTTTGGGAATTCAAGTTCTTTATCTTAAAATTATTGAGAAGATTAAATAACTTGATATAGATGGAAATTGTTTCCTTTTTGAACATACCTGAAAAACGATTCTGATAGCTCATTGCCTGATTTCGAAATTTAATGAACACACGGGTAGACTAGACCTAATACTGAAACATGCAAGACTATCTTTGATGTATCTTTTTGTATCATGGGACATTGGCCCCTGATTTCCTTAAAATCATGACTTCCTTATTTTAGATGTTTGGCCTCTCCTCATTTCTCTCTCCCTTTGATGAATCACCCACATTCACTTAACCTTTTCTGAGTTTTCACATTCCACCTCTTTAATCATTTTCACTGCTCAAATGCTCTGTCTTGGACCTTCTCCAATTTCTCTGTGCCTTTTGGAAAATTGGAATCCCCAAATTGAACAGAACTCCCCAATAAGGAGTCTAAACCAAGTCAAAACCAAATATAGCCCATGACACTCTTTCCTGTCACTTGAGTGACAGACAACACTGCTAAGACTTCTCAGCAGCTCAGCAGTTAGGAAGTCACAGAGCCACACTGCAGACCCCACGGCCGAGCTTCAAGGCTGTGATCAGCATGCACCCATGGGGGGAACTTGGCGCTGCTATTGACGATCCCTGGAGAATGAAGAGATGAACCTGGAGATTTTAGAGGATGCAGCCTCTGTGTCTCATGCACAGGGCTGACATATCTAACATACACTTAGAATTTGGGAGAAAAGACGTGTGATATTTAGACTTAAACATTTTTAATAATAATAGGGACAATCCTGCTAACCATTTAGATCTTCAACACTTTTAGGTCATCGTAATAGAGTTTCAATGACTCTCGTTATTCAACTACATGACTACTTCAAGTTCTCTTCTTCCACAGAAAGAAAGCATTTAACTTCCTCAGTTGAAGAGATGAGGGATCCACGGGGACTATTGAAAAATGAAATTTGGAGCAGGAGGCAAATTAGGGCTGATAAGTGGTCCAATTGGTGTCCTGGAAAGTCTGAAATATTAGAGACTCATTACACAGCGAGTGTGGCGATTCAGCGAGGTATGGGACAAATGATTTAGCAAAGGAAATTAATTCGGGAGTAGGAGAGGCAGAAGATCTAGGCCTGGAAATTTTGAGCAGGGTTGGAAGTTTAGAGACATTTGCAGGGAAGACAGAAAGTGCTGATTGCTAGTGAAGAGAGCGTTCAATTCAGCAGAGAAGCAGCCTGCAAGCGTGTCTTTCCTCCAGTCTTCCTCCTATGGGAAGTAGCTAGACCGCGGAGATCCTGAAGCCTGCCATGCGTGTCTTCAGCAGCATAGGCATGCATGTGGGCCTTTGTATAGCACTTGTGGGGAAACAGGCTTCCAAAATAGTCACATGCCATCGGATGTCACAGACGATTATTGGGTCAACTGTTCTTGTCACTTGGTTTGTGACAGGAACGGAAGCCCTTTCTCTGTGCTCTCTTCCCCTGGAAGAGAGTGAGTCCAGGAAGAACTGGTTAAATGTCTACAGTTTAGAATGATGGCGAGTGCATTGTTTTGGCTGGAACTAAGTGAGGACAGGTGTTGCCACCTGTCACAAGTGATTCCTTTCCAGTTGGCTCTGGAGCTGCCATTCTTGATATTTTTGCAGTTTTGTGGGACTCGGGTAGGGGAGGAGAGAGAGAAGTTGGTGGATGAGGGAGGAGGTTGGAGGTATTCTGATGGGCTTTCACAGGATGGCAATCCCCTGCATTATTGCAGCAGATGCACTGGCATTGAGAGATGGCTGGAAGGACATGTTTGAATTATTGATGTTCCAGGATTCCTGTGGTGGCCTTTTGCTATTGCAGATGCCTGAGACCTTTCTGTGCTTCATCAAGGTGACAAAAATTACTTGTCCTTTTTTAGAAAGGTGAAGTTTCTTGGTGCCAAGAGTCCTGACAGGGGGCCCTCTGAGAGCCTGCCTTCCTGTGGCTTATCTTTCTTGGAAAACAGCTCCTCTACCACTGAGTCAGGCCAGAAATGAGCCAACAGCTACCTCTGGGTCTTCAGTAAGTTCAACCACAGCCAGCAATCTTTCTCTGGAGGAGGAGGATGAGGATGGAAATGGGCCTCTAAAACTATCTTTGTTAGCTTCTCTATGTGACAATATATTTTTTGCAAGTTCTGCTGGGGTCTGGAAGTCCATATTTCCTAAGAGCAGCCCAGTGTTTGAATACAGACTGCTCAGCATTGGAAGGGATCTCTAGTGGAACCGCTGTGCCCAAGGGCAGCTTGCATATACTGACTCTCTAAGTCCCCTCCCTTTACTGACTATGGGGCTATCCTGGTCACCTGTGAGCAGGAGAAGTAGGGGCAGATCTTTCAGATGTCTCTGAAGCAGCTCGAAGTTGGAGTGGCATGCTGATCACATGTCCTTATGGACCACTAACTAATCTGGGAGACTTCCTTGCTTTTGAGGACTGTATTGTTGCTAAGGGGCTTCTTGGCATTGCTCTGGCATAAATTCTGTTGCTCTTGACTGCCTTTATACACCTCAACCTGTCTACTGTCCTACATGACACGGAGAGTGAGACAGGATGCGGCCATCTCAATGGCTGTCATTTATCTGGTTCTCCCCTCAAAGTATATAAGCTAAGTATTTTTGCATAACCTTCAATACCCACTCTGTCCTTTAGGGTAAATATAATTCCCATACCACCTTGGAGAGAGGCGACCCCAGGATAGGGGTAAGGTTGAGACTAGCAACCACGAGAGGAAAGTTATAAGGGCAGAATAGCAAGAATACTCCCAATGGGGATAAATTAGACAGGAATGGCCGGTGTGCATTGTATGTGGTCTCGGGGCTTTTGAGGAAGACGCCTCTGCCTGGAGTAAATCCAAGCAGGTTTTGTTTTTCTGGCTAATTGGGCATTTGTTCACAGTGTATCCTCATTCACAGAACTAGGCAACAAAGAAGTCTGCGGTGTCCACGGGAGGGAAACAAAGCAAAATGAAGTCCAGACCAGTGCAGTGCTATTAATTCAAATTAATGACCCTCCCCTGCAAATAAAGCTGGTGTCTGACAGATTGCTGGCTCATGGAGGGCGGCAGATGAGAACAAACGAGGGGCCCTGCCGTCTGGCGAGGGAGCTCTGCCACTTCCTTGTCCCTGGCTGCCCACGGTTATCTCTTACAGGTGTTCTCTGTCCACTGCATATTTTCCTGCCCGGATTCTCTACGGTCCCAGGGGGCCTGTAGTTCTTGAGGTAGGCCCAGGGGAACTGCATCTTAACAAGAGGCTGACTGCCAGTCCCCAGGTGCAAAGTCACACTGCATAGCAGAGCTAGGAGGTCATCCAACTGAGACTTGTCTACATGGGTGGCAGCTAATCTATGGGCTTCACCAAGGGGGTGCCTGATTGTCACATTTCTGTCTCCGTCTGCAGGCTCTTATTTATCTCTGCCAAAATAAAGCTGTATTTGATTATGAAGGTCTCTTCCATTGACTTGCTCAGTCACTCAGGCCCCAGAAATTAATTATTCTTGAGCTATTAAGAGTTGATTTATACATGCGCACGCGCGCGAGCACACACACACACACACACACACACACACACACACACACACACACACACACAAACAACAAGAAAACCCAGGAACCTGTAGAGATGATATGATTCTTTGTACTTGGGGAGGTTCAGAGATCTTCTGAAGATCACTCAGCAAAGGCATGGCAAAGACAGGTCTCAAATGCAAGTCTGATCATTCTAATGATTTATTTTAACTTTACTGGAATACCTGCGCTGTGTCTTCTTCCTTTGCCCTCTTTAGCATAAAGGCTGAAAATTAAAATAACTGATTTTCAGAGGATCAAAAGAGCTAGATCTGGAGTAGTCCTTACAAATCACCCTGTTTACCTCCCTGAATTTGAGACAGATATGAAAGCCCAGGCCAGGGGCTATGTTTCTTCCCTGGCTGCTGCTGAGGGTCTGTGAACCCTTCCTTCTCTTGCAGCCTGTACAGATGCCCAGGAAGAGAAAGGTGGAGGCTTGTGTATCCCCTTACCAGCAATACACAGCCACATGCAACCCATGGCAGCATTTACTCTGTGTGCACTTGCCTTTCACCCCTCTGCCCTGTTGGAGCTGCAGGGGATCCCGAAATAGCTTGCCTGGAAGCCTGTCTCTTTGTTTTCTACTCTAGGTTGAGGGAGAGAGCTTTTCTTTGAGAAACACAGGGAAATGCAGAGGATCCCATCTCACTTTTGACCCAGCTACCCAGGACTAGTTTTGAGAAAAATACCGACTGATTTTCTCGATTGTAGCCTTGGGAAAGAAAGGCGTTGCCGTTTCAATACCGTTCTTTCTTTTTAGAGAAGGAGCTTCGTTCTCCTCAAGCTTCTCCATACATTTCACTGTGAATACAAAAGCCCCTGGGAAGTTATGAGTTCACATTTGTTACTTGTTCACTAATTGCCAGAGACCTTCTACTTAAACAAGTGCCACTTTCATTGCTGTCTTTGCACAAACACCGTTTTGAAGAAAGTTTTTGTTTCTAGGGGCAAGCAAGAAGCTGTGTATTTTGTGCTACTGGAGACTATAGGTGAGGCAGAAACCTGGCTGGCAGGCATGGCTTTACTTTGTTATACAAATGCTTCTCTTTGTTATATTATTCTCCATCTATCTACCCATCCATCCACCCACCAATTCATCCATCCATCCATCCATCCATCCATCCATCCATCCATCCACTCATGTATCCATCCATCCATCCACTCATGTATCCATCCATCCATCCATCCATCCATCCATCATCTGTCCATCCATCCATCCATCCATCATCTGTCCATCCACCCATTCATCCATCCATCCATCCATCCATCCACCCATTCATCCGTCCATCTACCTATCCATCCATCCACCCATCTATCTATCCTTCCATTATTCACTCATCCCATATTTCCATATTGAATATATTCTATTAGCTAGGTATCATGAAAATTGCTGGGAATATGGATGAGACATAATTTTTAAACTATTCCTTGGAAAACCTCAAATTCTCGAAAGAGCCAAAGGGTGACTGACATCATACTGTAGTGTAAAAAGAGTCCATACAGTACCATGAAGTCAACAAGCTCTTGGGTTGTGAAGGGAAGAGTTAGAGAAGACTTCAGGAAGAGGGGGTTTGAGTTCTGCATTAAAATAAGGAACAGACATTAGCACTGAGGGGAAGTGAGTCAGTGCAGCTTAAGACAGAGAATGTTCATAGAAAAGACTGAGTAACTGTGGAGAGTTTGCTTTGATTACCTGGCTCTGGGTAACAAGGAGAGGCAAAAAAAAAAAAGCTTCGGCTGGACACAGGTGGAGAGAGATCAAGTGATGAGCCTTCTAGCTTAGAATGCCCCGCTAAAACGGGCAGAGTAGGTGCACATCTTTAATCCCAACTTTTCTCTGTGAGTTTGAGGCCAGCCTGGTCTACAGGGAGAGTCCCAGGACAAGCTCCAAAGCTACTGGAGAAAAAAAAAAGGGGGTGGGGTCAGGAAGCCTAGCTAAAGCAGGTGATCATGATTGTGCAAAAGTAATAGAGTGCCCTAAGAAGACTCAGAGTCTGAGTGGACCTTAGGCCATGGACATTTTAGGAAATAAAAAGTCACTCTAGTGGGTCACACATGGTGAACACACTAGAAATAGAAAGAGCACATTAGGAGATGTGTGGAGATAGTGGCTGGACAGATGAGAAAGAGGAGACAGCAAACAGATTAGATAAGCCCAAGTGATCTGTGTGCTGACATTGAGCGAGGAGAGACAATGCTTTGGGGTCAGTGGTGTGGTAAATTTGTAAGAACTGAGATGTTGGGGATGAGCAAGAAGCCATTTCTTAGATCTTCCTCAGGTCTGAGGCACTTTGACAACATTCCCGTGAAATGTCTAGGTCTGGAACTCGGAAAGGAGACCAGGTGAAGATTAGGGCTGCACACAGCTGAACTAGTCCAGGTATTTGATGAAGAGGACATCATGAGCTGCACTAAAACCTGGCCAGTTGAGGATGGGAAAAAGGCAGGCTGGACACGGAAGTCAGACAATGGCAGAACTTCAAAGAGAGGGTTGGTGGCAGCACTGCCTAAGTGCACAGAGATAATGAAAGATAAGAGTTGAAAGTGCCCGCTGGTCTTGAAAATGGGAAAATAGGCAATCTTCAGGAGGGAAAGCTATAGAGAAAATTTTGAGAAAGCTAGACTGACCTTCAGAAAGGGATGTAGCACGAATCCTAATTCGTCTTACAATAGAAACCCAGAACCAGATATCAGGGCAAATGCTAAAAGATCAGAGAAAGAAGGTAGCATGCCACAGCCAACTTTTACCTTGCTAACTCCTTATTGGCCAATGGTAATGAAACATATTCACAGCCTACAGTAGGGCATCTCACATCCCCACGTCAAAGAGGTCAATAGCTAGAGGAGCTTGTAATACTAGGGTGGTGGATCACTCAACGTTACCTAGTTTGATTCGGCCATTTTGATGTAAAAAGATGGTAAGAATGTTAGGACCAGATGGAGGTCAAAGGTCTGGTAATTGGTTTGAGAAAGAAGATCTATGGAAAATTTCAAAGCTGGAATCACTCACCGAGAATAGTCCCTAAGTCTTATATCAGAATGCTTTTTCTGATTATGAAATTCATTTTTTATAGAGTGTGATTAAGAGTATGGCTCTAAATTCAAATGGCCTTCATGCAAATTTCAGATTTGCCACTTACAAGATGGGAGCTTAGAATCATCACTAACATATTTGGGCTGCAGGGTCCAGGCTTGTGAAATGAAGGTGGGGGATACAGGGTGGGTGTTAGAGTCTCTTCTGTTGAATCACTACAAACAAATATACTTTTAAATACTTTGCAGAGTTTTCAATTTACAGGTTTTGTTTAAAAAAGATGGTTATTATTCTATGATGTTTTATGTTTACATATGAGAGAGAATATGTAAGCATTGAGGTTTCTGTGCATATTCGCTAAAGAATGAAATAGAGAAAGAGCAGTAACTCTGGACATAGTGCAGTATCACATATGCATTGCTCTTTCACAGAAACAAAACAAAGCAACAAACACCTGCTGGGAGGATGAGATCTGGGGGCTGAAGTGAATTGTTCCGGGTGACAGCCAATGGGTGGAGACACAATGAATGTTTAATGAATCTGCTATTACTCCTTGCCACAGAATTATAGATGTCAAGAGAACTTTTGGTTAGTTATTGAAAAGTAAGTTGCTTATTACATAGCACAAAAGTGGGTTTATTTTTTCAACTGCTAGTTTTGTTTTTGTTTTTTTCCCCTACATTTTTACTTTGAAAAATTCATAACTTTCAAAAAGTATCTCAGCATACTTGCACTTTTCTTACTGTACCTGGGCAGTCGGAAGCCCTTCTCCTTTCATCGCTTCCCCCTCCTTCTCTCATCGTCCCTTTTCTTTATTCAAGATTTTATTTTCATATTTTGGCTACACATCTGTGTGTGTCTGTGCGTGTATCTGTATGTATGAATCTGCGTGTGTACCTGTGAGTGCAGGTATCTGTGGTGTCCAGAAAAGGTTGGTAGAGCTGAAGCTCCCTGTGGCTATCAGCTGCCCTGTGCGGGCTTCAGGAAGTGAACTCAAGTCCTCACGTTCCTAAGAACTGGCCTCCATTTTCTTCTCATTTTTTCTTGTTTGTCTTGGTTGTGTAGTTTCAGTGTCTGGGATCAAACCCAGGTAGAATCATATGCTAAACAAGTTCTCAACCAGGGAGCCTTACTCGCAATCCCCTTCTTTCTTGCTTCCTTGATCTCATTTTCTGAAAACAGTAATTCTCAAACTTAGTATTCATCAGACTCTCTTGAGAACCAGGTTAAAAGGGAGAGTCTCAGGCTTTAGATTATGATTAATTAGCTATAGTGTAAAAACAAGACGGAACATTTTTAAAAATAAATATCACCATTGATTCTTTCACTGGGCAGCCTTCCCTTGGAAATAGACTTGCTTGGGTGATTAGGTTCAATCCACAGAAAGAATCAAATTGCTGAATGGGAGTATTTTCATACAAAGAAAAAGCTTTTACAAAACACATGGTGGAATTTTTGGCTCTTTGGGGCCCAGGAGAACCCAGTCCTGATGACTAGAATGGGCCTCACACTTGAGATTTACTAGTTTTCCTTGCGAATCTGGAAGCCAGCTGACTACAGACAGATGAAGTAAAGGGAAGTGGCTTCTGCTGGGAGAAGAAGAGAGGCTGCCTTTCTTTTGGCCTCTTTCAGATAGACAGATAAAGTAGCTTTGCTTAAGGTCTGTTCTAGTGTATCTGACCAGCCAACTGACTGTTCTGTTCAATAAACATTTACTAAAGGGGACATTATAACATGCAACAAGAACATAATGACTAACAAAAACCTAAACTGTTATCTAAGGGAATCACAGTGGTGTGTGTGTGTGTGTGTGTGTGTGTGTGTGTGTGTGTGTATGTTTGTGTGTGTGTGTGTTTGTGTGTGTTTACTTGTGTGTGTGTTTGTGTGTGTGTGTTTCAATGCTGGGGATGGAATTTAGGACCTCATATATATGCTAGGCAAGAATTCTCCTGCTGATCTACATTCCCAATTCATAAATCACTTTAGTGGCATTGGGATGGGCATGGGGTAAGCATTCTAAAGAGGCAGAGACCGAAATAAAAAGAGATAAACAAAAAATTCCTAGAGAGAGGGGCATCATTACTGTGCCCCTGAGTGCTCCTTGGGAGCCACAGAAAGAGGCTGAAATTAAAGTTTGAGACTAGACAGGAGTTTCCGAAGGGAAAGACTCTTGTGACAGATGGGACAGCTTGTCACACACTCTTAACAGAAGAAATGTTACTAGATTTAGTGGGTATTATAAGAATCCTGAACTCTTATTTCTTAAGCTGCCCTCCTTCTCTGTCTTTCAAGTTCATGGAGCCTTGGTAGTGAGTTACCTGCTTCTCTAGTTCATTCTTCAGGCCTCAGTGGCTGCTGGTTCTTGGGGATCATCGATGGTTTGTAGGCTCCCTGAGTCTCCAGTCACTCTTTTTCTTTCGGTCCATACTATCCATCATCTTTGCCTCACCACAGCGTTTCTCCACCTTCTATCCACTATATTTGACTACTGGAGACAGCATCAGCCTTTCTGTTAGCCTTCTCCCAGCCTCTTTCTAACTCAGCAAAAATAGCTAAGTCGCCTCAGTTATCGATGTTATTTTCTCAGAGTAAAACTGTTAAGCTTTTTCGGAAGGTCAGCTTCTGAGGAAGGTGATGCGGAGGTTGTTGAAGGCAAGGGACTAGTAGGGAGTCTTGACTGATGGGGTGAAATTCCAGAGTGAAATTCCAGGTAATGGCATTACCAAGCAATGGGATTTGAGGAGCATCTCAAAAACTACATGCAACTGTGTGAAAGTAAGTATGCTAAGCAGCAGGCTTAGAAATATTGCTGAGGTTGCATCTCTGGAAAATGCTTGGTTTCAGGAAAATTGGGGTCTAGGATAAGAGGGTAGTTGTTCTGGCAAGTCAGCAAACGATGAGGTTGGTCTCTCTGCGAATGTGGGTCTCTGGCCATTGCATCTTTCCACTTCTTCACTTTTCTTCCATTTTCACAAGGCGTCTATGTTCTGCTTTAGCCTGCGAGTGTAGCCAACCTACAGTTGGGGACCACAGTAAATCAGACAGGAGGAGATGGTGGAGCGAACTGGCCATGCTGCTAAATGTTATTGAGATGCCTCATTCCCCTTTGAAAGGGTAGGTGATGCTGTGTGCAGGATGTAGAAGCTGGTTTCCCAAAGGCAAGGAGCAAGGGAGATGCTATTGACTTTGTGCCTCTGCCTTTAAAGCAAAACCAGGAATGGCCAGGCCAGGTCCCCTACTCCTTTAAACACCAGATAAAGATACACTATGAAAAGACAGTTTATTGCCTAGTAAATTTTCTATCATGCTATTATTGATGCTGGGAGTGTAGTTCAGTGGTATTAGCAGGTATGAGGACCTGGGTCCAGTCCCCAGCACTTAAAAAAAAAAAACAGAAAAGAATAGTGTAATTGAAAAATATTCATTTCCATTCACTGAGTACGTCAGTGTCCCAGGGATTATTCTCTGTTCTTAGCAAACAGTACTGGGTATGCCTAGGTTCACTGGAAGATGGGGAACCGAGGCATGGAGAACTCAGCACACCAAGGGCTTCCGGCTATCACCTGGCAAAGCTCTGACTGCTTGGATTCTAAATTAGTAGTTTCTGGTCACTGCTGCCCATTCTTTACTGGATATCTTTAAGAATGGAAGAGTAGACTGGCCTTCAAGGCACACATTCCATCATGGATCTTGAGATATTCACGCTTCATTTTAGTCTGCTGAGTGGCAATAGGAAAAAAAAAAAAGCAATGTGTAATTGTGATTTTAAAGAAAAACTGTTACCAAGTGAGCTCGTGAAACAGTTTTGGTGGTTAACGAATTATTCTTTAATTCATCTTTCCTGAATTGTCAATTATTGTTATTTTTCTCTATGTATTTTTCTACGCTTCTGTTGTTGTCTCTTATATGGTGTAATTTCCGATGGCTTATACATAGAGAATCACCTTTCTTTTAGACCAAACTAGTGTCATCTTAGTCTCTTTCTCTCTCTTTGGCCATTGAACCCTAGAACTTAGGGCCAAGAGTCAATAAATTCCATCTTTAGAATCCCACTAATAAGATCTCAGACTTGTATACTTGTGGGCACTGTTTGGCTGTGACCTCTAACATTTAACTCTTTGCTGTGTAGATTGCTCTTTGCATTCTTCACATCACATGGCCTACCGCGGCTCTGCCATGCTCTTAGTTGAGGCACTGAATAAAGTAAAACAGGTCCAAAATATTGTCTTTATTCATCTGACACAGCCATACCTGATCTTTCTTCTCAGATACACCGATCATAGGCACTGCCTTGGCCTTTGCATGTTTCCTGTCAGAATACTCAGTGTTCTATCCCAGGATTCATTTTTTGTTTAAATAATCTAGAAGCAGAGTCCTATCTGCAACCAAATAACCTTAACTGGCCATTTTTGTTTGTTGGTTTGTTTACTCCTGATAATTTACTAAAGGAGAATGGTTATTGAAGATTGAGTATGTTCCATGTACTTGGTAGAAAGTAGCAATACAACTGTAGCCAAGTCACACAGTATCTCTACCCTCAAAGGATTTGTCCAGAGTAGATGAGAAAAACAGAATGAGAGCATCTACAGAATTCTGAAGGGAAGAGAGAGAATATGTTATCACGAAAGCAAATGCATCTTGACTTGCCTACTACATAGAACACAGAATTCAAATGAAGGTGGGGCAAAATTGGGTTGAATATATGCAAGAATGGATATGGCGTGATTATGAAAGGTCTTGTAGATACTTTAAAGAGTTTTTATATTTTTTTCATTGGAGCTGAAAATCAATAAGGAGCTTTGTAAAAATCAAGTGACAATTATAGCTTTGTGATTTAGAGTGACATTTCTGACCATAGTCAGAAACATACAGGTTGGCCTTGAGGAAATCGGTAATGGAAACCTTAGGACAGAAATGGCAATGGTTGAAGGCAGACTTGGATCACCAAGGATGGAGAGAAGTTGTCAGGGCAGTATGACTTGGCTCCCAGAGAGCATAGTGTCTATTGGAGTCGGGGTGTTGGGGCACGGAAAGCAGAAGGCAGAGGATGAAGACAACCTGTGCACTTTGAATGACCAGGAGGAAGGTTGATAGATCTGGGGTGAGATAGTGAGTGTACTCCCTAAAAGTCACTTGTGCCTTTTATGACCTCATAGTCTAAACATATTAGAAATTATGAATGGGATAAAGTGTGTGTACTTATGGATGAAGAAAATCAATTTCTTCATGCCATTGAGAATTAGGTTGGAAAGAACCTAGACTAAATGGCATGCTTGAGAAGAAAGCTTGCAATCAGCTTGTTTTGACCACCTTACAAAAACGAGAAATAATGAGGATCCTGGGTGAAGTTTACATCCTTCAGGGAGAAATTGTTCTTGGCCACAGCAGAGCTGGTTACGCATTCAGTTAGGAGTAAGGAGCCCCGGTGTGTGTACCTCAGGGCTGTTTGTCTCACTGAGAGCTGGTGTGTGGACTATTTATACCGGGGCTACTTCAGCCCTGGCTGGTGGATAATTAATGAGTTTGTTTTTGAGTTGATAAGTTGGAGCTAACGTCGTGCCTGAAGGTGTCTTTGTCTCAATCCCCTCCATCCATCTTTATCGGATTTGCCAGCCTCCCTCCTTCACTCTTTTCTTATTTCTTACTGAGGATGGCTGGGCTTGGAACTGCAAGAATGTCTGGGACAGTAACGATAGTGGGATGTCCTCTGTGTGTCTGTGCCTTTCCTGGTGATAGTTGCGCACCCTCCAGCCTCTACCTTCATCTACTATATCTCTAGCCAACTGTGGAGAATTGCCTTTTAGATGTTTCCCGGGATGATTTTTTTCCAGTAATGAGCTTAAATGGTTATTCAGTTTCTCTTGCTTTTGCTGTCTGTGGTTTTCAAGTCAGGGATGAGAGCAAATGTTAGTGATTTTAGAGGGTCTCATGTGAGATTCATAGGGTACACTATCTCGTACCTATCTGTGCTTTCTCCTGCATCCCAAGTGCTCCCCTGTTTAACTAGAAGTCACCCCAGTGCCATCTTCTGACCACACTCCCCCACTTTTTATTCTACCAGCATTCATGGTTCTAGCCGTAACCATGGATGCTCACTTTCCTTGACTCTTTATTCTCCATATTTAGCTAGTGGCCAGTCTTGACAGTGTTTCTGCTGTATGTTCCTTATTGCTTTAGCACATACATATACTCTCTTGTTGCTCTTTCAGGTCACTATCATTTTCAATCAGTTTTAAGCATATGTCAAAATTTATAGGTAGCTGTGAAGTTCTAGGCATTGTTATCTTTCATCTGAATTATTCTAACAATATGCTAATGTGAAGCTCTGCCTCTATTTTGGTACCATTTGCACTTTCCTAGCTTGTGTTTAAAAGATCTGAAAAAAAAAAGTCTGACCATTTGTTGTCCGTTTGAAATTTTTCAGTGGATTCTTACCGTTCTCAAGACTGGCCTCACTGCCAAGAATCCATGATGAAAGTCCAACTGGATGTTTCGACTGTAACATTTGCACTGCACATTAAGTATATCGTCCCTAGAATGTCTTTGGACTCTTACTTCTTCCTTCCTTTCCTTTGCATGAATTCATTTTACTCTCTGTTTTAGTGGTTTCTGTTGCTGTGAAGAGACAGCATGACCACAGCAATTCTTATAAAGGAAACATTTAATTGGGGTGAATCACTTAAAATTTTAAAGATTCAGTCCATGCTCATCATGGCGCGGAGCATGGCAGCATGCAGGCAGACACGGTGCAGACAACCAAGAAACTGGGTGGTATCCCAAGCATAGGAAAACTCAAAGCCCGCCCCCACAGCGATACACATCCTCCAACAAGGCCATACCCACTTCAACAAAGCCACACCTCCTAATAGTGCCACTTCCTATGACATTATGGGGGCCAAGCCAATGACATTCAAACTGCTATGCTCTCATTCAGTTTACATGACATGCCAGACATCTTTGCCCAGTCTCTTCTAGCCTAGGCCATGTGCCCTCTCCATGTTCTCAAAGCTCCCATCTTGCCATTTACTGCAATGTAGAACAGTCTCACCAAGCAATGCATCTACATCAGAGAGTCTGGGTTTTTAGTACGGGGACTGCATCACACTCACTTCTGTCTCCCTCTCAGTGCCTAGGCAGGGGTACCAGGTAGTTAGCTATTAGAGGACCACAGGAAGCACTCTTTATTGTTTCCCATGGGTTCTTTGTGGGACACCTTGTTTTTATGTATATGAAGGTATACAATTCTGCCTTATCTATTCCTTTCTTTGCTTATAATCCCCTAGTCATGTATTCCTCTCTCTGCACAAGTTTCTGGGCCATAGCAGCATCTACTGTATACTGGCTTTTGTTAGACAGTGAACACATTCATACCCTCTCAGTGTTTACATAGTACACGTCCCTATCATTGATTAGCTATATTCTAAGGAAATAGCCTTCTTGTATATCAAATAAATGGTTCCTAGAGGATCTGTAAGGCACAGGGCACCACCAGAACCAGCTTTCCAGTTCCAGTTATTTCACTTACATGGAAATTCTTGAGATACTTTGGAATATAAGATATTGCAGCACATGGTCCGTGGTCTTTCTTCCTTGATGCTCTATGGTGTAGCTTTTTCCACTCGCTGCCTACAGCTAAGGCTGCTTTAGGAAGCTGAGATCTACTGCTTGCATGTAGTCTTAGACTGTAATACAGTTCCTCTAGAATGCCTAGGTTAAGCAGCTTCATGTGGTAGGCCTGGGAATCCCTGGGGAGTTTCCATGGCATGGACATTGTCAGTGTTATCCTGCTTTGATGTAGAATTCCCCTCTGTATGCTGTAAATATGTTTTATTGCCATTGGTTAATAAATAAGCTACTTTTGACCAATGAATTAACATAATATAGCCAGGCTGGAAAAGATATATAGAGAGTAGGTGGATTTAGAGAGAAGCCTGATGTAGCTGCCACAGGAGACAGACATCAGAGGCTGAACAGAACCTTACCTGTAAACCACTACCACGTGGCAATATACAGATGAATAGAAATGGGTTAATTTAAGATGTAAGAGCTAGCTAAGAATATGCTAAAGTCATTGGCCAAAAAGTGTTGCAATTAATACAGTTTCTGTGTGGTTATTTCGGGTCTGAGTGGCCGCGAATGAACAAGCAGCCTCTGCCTACACCACATAAGGCCAGAAATGACATGAGATGGGAATCCTGTTGGTGCCAAGGGACTGACAACACTTCTAGTGCATTAGAAGAAGCTGAGACTCTTGGTTTCTCATTTCCTTTCCCAGTGTGGATGCCGAGTATGGGAAGACAAAGCAGGCTGTTTGCACTGTCTTTTCAAGCCTGCCAAGTAGTGGTGAGATGGAGAAGCTCGTTGGGAGCCTCTTGGCAGAAGTTAGTCCTGTGTGGTTTCCCCAGATCTTAGTGGATAACTCTGAAAACCAGGGCCTTTCCTTCTTGGACAGTTCCCAGTGTTTGTCTGTCCTGCTTCCACTTTCTGTTAGTACTGTGGGCGCCTGGAGACATAATAGTGCTACACCGTTCATCTCACCTTCTCAGCAGATCAATAAGTCATCGTGCAGCCTATAGCTTATCAAGTCTTCTATTCTCGGTAGCATCTCATATCTGAATGCCAATTGTTCAGCGTTACCTCGTTGGCTGTCGGAAACACTTCCTCACAGTGTTTCGTAGCCTGACTGGGAAGCCACATTCTGCAAATCCATTTAGGGAAAGAAAAGCCTTTTAACTTAATTTCTTTCTTCGGCATTATTTATGTCTCTGGTCAAAGAGAGCTCGCGTGCCCTTGCAGTGTCTTCTAAATGATGTCAGGTGTTACAGATGGAGCCCAGTGGCAGGATTCTCCAGCTGCAGGGTGCTTAATGCTTTGGAAATGATGTAAGGCCGAGAGCCGAGTGAGGTGCAGCGGTGGGGAAAGCTTATTTCCAGACTTCAACATCCCCAACCCATCTGAATTAGGGAGACTCGTGAGTTATGGCAGCAGGACAGGCTTTAGAATGGATGGTTCCTTCAATTGCTAACGACAGACCTAGGAAGTCCCATTTACCAAAGTGCCCTCCAGTGGCTTCTTTCTTAGCAGGCACTAAATGTATGGAAAGAGGAGCTCTTGGGTAATTTTCTCCCTTTCTGACTTGGGTTGAAAAAAAAACCAACTCTGTGGGAGGTGCGTGGTTCCTAATGGCCAAGGGCTGGATTAAATGCTACTCCCCTGTTAGAATGCCTGAGGGAGGTTTCCCCAGCTGGGAGCAATTGTGCCCTAAGGCTAGACATCTTTACTCATGGCCAGAACAAATTTCTTAAGTTGGTTATTTGGGAGGAGGAGAATTAGGATGTCAGGTGATGGAGTGGGAACATTAGTCTTTGCCTGTCCTTTCCATTGTCATCCCTGATTTTTTTAAACATCCCTTTATGATTGCTCCCTCTCCTCCTTTGCTTACAGGAGTTGACTTATTCAACAGTATTGCCTAAAAAGAAAAGTCAAAAGCTGCCCAGGAGGTTTAGGTTCAGAGCACCCCAGTGGAGGGGGAGGAGCTTCAGAAAGACCCCAGCCAGCATGGGGATTTCCCGCTCATTGTCTGATTGAAGCTCTTGAAGCCTTGAATAGAGATTTGAGGCATGGTTGTCCTCTGTCCTTCTCAGGGCTCTTTGTAATAAGTCAACTTTCTTCCATGTTCCTACCCAAGCTCTTAACAAGGGGATAACAAAAACTCTTTCTATGGAGAGTTTTCCATCTTTGGTACTTTGTATAGCCACAGGTTAGGTGGATGGCAGTTGGCCACATTATAATTTTCACATCATCCTGCTTATTATCATCGTGTGCCCGGCAGCTAGACAGGCGTTACTGGGCTTCGGGGACATTGAAGACTCCTTTCTTATAATTGACTTTGGATCCCATCTCCCATTTCTTGGTAATAATAGAGAGGGAAGTATCGCAATTGCTTCTAAGATTGAAAGTATCACATGAAAAGTGGAGGTAACAAACGGGCTTTTGCTGAGCTCCGTTAAAAGGAAAGCTTCTGGTCAAGGGACCAGAGTTCTAGCTCTGGCTCTGGGTGGAGATGTGACATTCTGAGCTTCTGAAACACCACATACTCTCGTCTCCTCACTTAAGAGTCAATCCAGACAGGCTTGAGTCCCCTGGATGAGAGGACCCAGAAAAGCTGATGCTCATCAAGTGACAGTTCTCAACCTGTGGGTCATGACCCCCTGGGAGTTGTATATCAGATATTTACATTATGAGAAATAATAATAGCAAAATGTCTGCTATGAGGTAGCAATGAAAATAATGGTTTTAAAAAGATGGTCGGGGGAGGGGGGCCACCACAACATGAGGAACTGTATCACAGGGTCACAGTGTTAGGTAAGTTGAGAACTACTGTCTGAGAGACACACTGAGGAGACAGAAGGAACAATCAGCACTTTGGGAGACAATGCTCATGTAATCTCCTGAAGGCCCTCTCTTGGTGTGATTCTTTGCAGATTGTTATTGCTTAGCCTGCCTGCTTTTCTGAGTTCTGCCTTGAAAACTGGAAATTCAGGGGCCAGGTGCAGTGAGTAACATATGCTTTTAAAACCAACACTCAGGAGCTAGACACAGATCTCTATGAGTTTAAGCTCATGGTTTACATAGGAGTTACAGGACAGCCATGGCTACATAGAAAGACCCTGTCTCAAAAGTCGAACATAAACAATCTAACTTTTTCTTTTCCCCTGTTATCTCTTTGAATATTATCTAAAATCCTAAGTAAACTTTCCCAATTCTCCTGGCTTTCTCACAGTTTTGTATTAAGAGTCTCAGCTGTAATGGTCTGTCCTGTCCCTTTAAGAGACAGGCCCCTCCCCTGTCTGTCTATGCAAGAGGATCTTCCTTCTACTACCAGCCTGAGGTATTTTCCTTTTCCCTCTCTCTCCAGAAGAGGTAGCTTCTCTTCTATTTTCCTCTCCTCCCCCTCCCCCCTCCTCCCCCTCTCTGCTTCTCTCTCTCTCTCTCTCTCTCTCTCTCTCTCTCTCTCTCTCTGTTCCTCTCTCTGCCCTTCCCCCTTCTCCCCTTCCCCCTTTTCCCTTTCCTTTCCATAACCCACTAAATAAATACTTACTTTCTCTGCATGGTGTGCCTATCCGTCTCTGTCTCTTAACCTGTGGCTCTCAACCTGCCCTGCCTGGGATCCACTGACCCTCATGGCCTATGGGCCACTCCAGGAACCACAGGGTTTTATCTAAACCATTACACCAGCTCCTTTTACAAGACCCCTATTGCTGACCCTAAGTCAAAGGCCTGACTTTCCCTTTTTTTCTGTCCCTCTCTTTTCAGTAGTTGCCTATTTTGCAACTTTGTCTGCCTTGTTGGTATTTTTCTCCCAAACTCTAATAAAACGACCCTTGAGTTTTCTTCTGATTCTACTTTTAAATTTTTTTATTGATAAAACCAAGTTCCAACAAAAGGGAAGCCCGGTTTCCTGGTAACAAGAACATGTATCATTATCTGTGCTTGCTTTGTTTAGTATTTGTTGGTAGAACATTGTCTGCTCTTCTCACTGTAACACCTATACAAATGCAAGATCCAGTGTGGTGGTGGGGGGTTTCTATTCAGATTCTGACTGTGACAAATTAAAGACCTCTTCTCAAGGTAATTAAAAGTATGGAGAGAAAATATCCATTTGAAAAAAATCAGAGACACACAGAGTATTGAGGACTGAAGGTCTAAAACACCATAAAAGGGGAAATCCTAGGGATAAGACCCAGCACTCCATTGCTGCCTTTTTGCTCCTGTATACTTGCTAATTCTGGGGCTGAGAACTCAGATGAATGCTGTTGCTAAGATGCAGAGAGGACAGCAGAGGTTCTGTCCATCTTTTGGAGCCAAAGGTGCAAGATTAGACACTGGGGTGTCTAGGATCCTAGTCAAAGGCTAAAGAACATAGCCTTAAATGGGGTCATTTCTTGCTCAAGATGCTTGTCAGTCTGAGCTTGCTGAGACGGGACACTGAGGAACTTAGCAGAAAGTCCTTGACAAACAAAAAAATAGACTTTGATAGTTCAATAATAAAGAAGAGACAAGACTTAGAGTTAAGAACCTCCTGGTGTGACTGGCATCTGGTTAAAAAAAAATCTCATCCCGATGCCCTCAGCTAGGTTCACTGAAGGATAACCAGAAGTAGACAGAGCTTTGTCAATGCTATAATCCTTTCTCAGAGGTATTCTGGTAGGCTCTCAGCTCACTGCCTCACACAGAAAGGGAAGAGCCTCTTGAAAATAACATACTGCTATGATTTATTTTTTTAGTCTTAGAAAGTCAATAGAAAAAATATTGTCAGACATTACAAATAGGACTAAACCAAGACAATCGAGAGATCAGCCAATCCTTCCAATGTATACACTTCTTATGGGTCTTCTTCATCAGATGCATACAATTCAGGGCAAAATAAAAACAGGAGAGAGGGACAAAATATAATTTCAGCAGAGAAAGAAAAAGCAAGTAGTGATCATTAAATCTGCATATGAGACAAAGTTTCAAATAACCACACATATACAAACACGTAACATACACCTAATCTGAGTAACTTATTTCCTTAGTTAATAGTTAATGGTGGCTCACGCCTTTAATCCCAGCACTTGGGAGGCAAAGGCAGGCTGATCTCTGGGAGTTCGAGACCAGCCTGGTCTACAGAGCTAGTTCCAGGATAGGCTCCAAAGCCACAGAGAAACCCTGTCTCAAAAAAAAAAAAAAATAACATTGTATCAATATCATTACCTGGTTTTGGTATTTTAATGATAATGTAAGATTTCATCAGGTATAAGGCTTGGAACTTGTTACGTAGCCAAGTTGAAGTTAAAACTCACATTCTTTTTGCTTATATCTGGGGTGTGCTAACATTCCTATCTTGAATGCAAATTTCAGGACTGAAACATATAGTATCTGAAATGAGAATTCCCCCCCTCCACTCACACACATGTTTTTTGAGACAGGGTTTCTCTGTATAGCTCTGGCTGTCCTGGAACTCACTCAGAAAAACAGGGTGGACTCAAACTCACATAGGTACACTTGCCTTTGCCTCCCTGAGTGCTGGGATTAAAGGTGTGCACCACTACTGTCCAACTTGAAAACCCTATTGATTTAACAATATAATTGACATAACAGAAGAGAATGTAGATCAGTAGAAAATATCCAAACTAAGGCACAAATTGAAAAAAAAAGACTGAAATCATAAAAAGGCTAAGGAATTTATTGGACAGAGCATAAAACAAAATATTATAATTATAGGCCCAGAAGTAGACTAGAATACAAATTGCCCAAGGGAAAAAGGTAATTGAAGATATAGTGATTCCTGCACAATGACAAAAGACAAAAACTGCAAATCTACAATTTCTGTAAGCTCCAAGAGGGATAAATGTAGCAAAACTGAGGTCCATCATTACAAAACTACAAAAAGCTGTACAGAGAGTGAAAGATACAAACTGAAGGAAAAATCCACGTAACTTGAGGGATCTAACAGCTGACTTCTCAGCAGAAACAATGGGAGGCAAAGGACAATGAATGACAATTTTACCTATTGAGAAATCCAGCTATTAGGATATGGTGTCTTGTTTTATTTTAATTAATATATAGATTAATATATTATATATAGATATATATATATTAATTATAATAATTAATTATAATAATTAATATATATATATATATATATATATAGAGAGAGAGAGAGAGAGAGAGAGATTATTTCCCCTTCCTTTTTCTCTCTTCAAACACTTCTATATACCCTCCTTGCTCTTTTTCAAAGGCATGCCTTCTAACTGCTGCTACACACACACACACACACACACACACACACACAGAGAGAGACTTGTAGATGCACAAGTATAACCTGAGCAGTCTGTATAATGTAACTTGTATATGTGTTCTCAGGGATGACCATTGGTACTGGATAACCAAGACTTTTCTCCCTGTTCACAAAATTCCTTGGCTACCTGTAGTTCTTTGTGTATGACTGAGGCCCCCTGGGCTGCTTTCTCCCCATCCATGTTAGCATGTCTATTGTTGTACTTGCTTAGCTCATATTTCGGCAGTTACAACTCTTGAAATAATTATTAAAAGCATTTCTTCATTTAGGAGGGAAATAATTTCAGATGAAAGCAAGTAAATAGAGCAACAAATGAAGAGCAACAGAAAGTGTTATGGGCTGGGTACATACTGGTTTGAGAGCTCCTCTGGTGTGTGTTCAAGATCCTGACTTCAGTCTCCAGAATTTTAAGAAAAGGAAGGAGAAGAAGCAACACAAAACAAAACAAAGAGAAAAAAGACACTATGCAAAGCACATAATAATGTGTATTACCCGTTTGCAGGGGAGAAATAGTTCTTTATGAGCTTTGTGGGATGTAAAGATGATATAGAATCAAAGTGTATGCTCGTTAAAAACACAAAGCTTTGAAAGGGAGATAAGCAATTTAAAACATTCTAGGGCTTTGGAATTGAAAGTCAATGGTAAAGCTAACAATCTATATTAGAAAATTATTAGATAAAAATGTCTGAAATTACTTCCAAAAAAGGCTGACTTAGATGGTAACAGAGGGGAAAAGTAAAATAATAAAATCTGATTAATCATAAGGAAAAGGGCAAGAAGTGAGAGAAAAATAACATGAAATAGGTCAATCAAATATAAATGAACAATAATCTAGTAGAAGAAAGAAATTCATACCTTTTAGTAATTACATTCAGGAGAAATGGACTAAATATTTCAAGTAGAATACTAAAATATCAGATTGGTCATATTCTATTCACAGAAACATGGCTTGAATACACATTACTGGAAGCTGGGAAATAAAAGAATGCAGAAAGAAACAGACAGAAATATAAACAGAAAGCTGAAATAATTATTGAATCATTATAATTAAGTAAATAATTATTAGGTGAATAAATGTTATTATTGTTAAAAATCTTAACAGTCACAGTAGTGCCCGATATTTTATATAGTCTTATAAAAGGCACACATAATTTCAAAGTTGGTTTTACTGAATGTGTCAGCAATCAGACATGAAGAAGTCTAAGAGGGAAATTTTGAGTGGTAAATCAGCACTGAAGGATGCCCTGATATTTGCCGTTGCTGTCTACGTATCTGCTTGTTCAGAGTGCTGGTATATGCTTGCCCCTATTTATTTTTTTTAAGGTATCTAGAACTTTGTCGTTGTTGTTAACAAGCTATAAGAATCAGGGATTTGGTGAAAAATGAATTCTAAGGACTTTCTGCTAATCAAGGATTCTTGGAGTTTGAATGTGAAATCCCCTTAGGCTCTGGTGTTTGAACACTTGGTCCCCAGAAGGTGGCACTCATTGGAAGTTGGTGGAACCCTGCTGGAGGGAGGGAGTCATTGGGGTAGATATGGATGCTTTGAAGTACAGCCCCCTTCCTGTTCTCTGTTTCTTGAGCAATGAAACAGTGGACACTTGCCACCACTGTACCTTTATTGTCTGTTGTCACGTCTCTGCCGTAATAGACTGTATCCTTCTGTAAGTACAAGTCAATCCTTTGTCCTTGGTTATCTTTATCAAAGTACTTTACCACAGCACCGAGAAAGTAACTAACACAATGCATGAGTGGGGGCAAGATGGTGGGTCTGTGACGCCAACAGTGGGGAGGAATTTGGGGCCCAGAGCCTGGTGAAGACCCTGTTAAAGGCACTCTTGTGTTGCTTCTCCATCAGTTTAGTGACTGCACCTGAATCCACAGATATTTTAACTACCATCTGCAGTCCCATGGCTGTGCAGTCAGCACTCTGATGCTCAGGCTTCAGCCTGGCCATACTTCTGGTCCCATTAGCACCACACCAGCTTAGCCATTGCTGACAATGTTGTTTTTTAACTAAGTTTCTATCATTCTATTCACCAATAAAGATTTAGGAGTCAGATGTTGGGGAGATTCTTACAGGTGTAAGATGGAATCTCAGAGTTGTTTTGATTTGCACTGGCCAAGATCAAAAACACTGATGACAACTCATGCTGGAAAGGATGTGGGGTAAAGGAAACACTCCTGCATTGCTGGTAGGAGTGCAAGCTTTGGATTTCAGTAGGGCTACTTTTCAGAAAATTAGGAAACAACATTCCTCAAGACCCAGCAATAAAGCCGGGCGGTGATGGCGCACGCCTTTAATCCCAGCACTCGGGAGGCAGAGGCAGGTGGATCTCTGTGAGTTCGAGGCCAGCCTGGTCTACAAGAGCTGGTCCAGGACAGGCTCCAAAACCACGGAGAAACCCTGTCTTGAAAATCAAAAAAAAAAAAAAAAAAAAAAAAAAAAAAAGACCCAGCAATAGCACTTTTGGGTATATACCAAAAGGATGCTCAATCATACCACAAGGACATGTGCTCAACTATGTTCATAGCAGCATTGTTTGTCATAACCAGAACCTGGAAACAACCTAAATGTCCCTCGACTGAAGAATGGATAAGGAAAATGTGATACATTTACACAATGGAATACTACACAGCAAAAAAAAAAAAATGACATCTTGAAATTTGCAGGCAAATGGATAGATTTAGAAAACATCATATTGAGTGAGGTAACCCAGACACAGAAAGACAATTATCACATGTACTCACACATAAGTGGTTTTTAAACATAAAGCAAAGAAAAGCAGCCTACAAATCACAATCCCAGAGAACCTAGACAACAATGAGGACCCTAAGAGAGACATACATGGATCTAATCTACATGGGAAGTAGAAGAAGACAAGATCTCCTGAGTAAATTGGGAGCGTGGGGACCATGGGAGAGGTTTGAAGGGGAGGGGAACAGAGAAAAATGTATAACTCAATAAAAAAACCCTCCTATCAAAGAGAGACCAAAAAACAACCAGTTGACCTTCCTTTTAGGCTGGAGACCCAGTAAGAGAGCATCTGTTCAGCTCTCCCAAATCAAAAAGACAATGAAACTCCAAGCCCCTTCCGACTCCTTCCTATGTGTCTCTATATTGTCTTCCTGGCTTCTCTATACACTCTATGGCTAATTCCTGTTAGTTACTTGCTGCCCCCTCCCCCCCCCCCCCGATCCAAGGTTTATTTTTAACACAGTTTCTGGTTTCACAGTGTGATCAAATATCCCACAACACTCTTTACCCTTTCCAAATATTCAATGGGTTTTTGATCCTACTGCATGTACTGGCTTTGGGGGAGCCTAGGCAGTTTGGATGTTCCCCTTACTAAACCTGGATGGAGGTGGGCGGTCCTTGGACTTCCCACAGGTCAGGGAACCCTGATGAGGGAGGGGGACTTGATCGGAGGAGGGGGAGGGAAATGGGAGGTGGTGGCGGGGAAAAGGCAGAAATCCTTAATAAATAAATAAAATAAAAAAACCAAATATTCAACCTAAAGTGTTCCCCTTTGGAGAAAGGGTGAGAGTAGTGTACAATACACATCCTAATCAAAAGACACGGTAGAATAATTGAACTTTGAAATTCATTCCTTTTTCTTTGCTTTTGTATTTATTTATTTATTTTTCCAAGCCAGGACTATCTGTGTAACCCTTACTGTTCCAGAACTTATTCTGTAGATCAGGCTGGCCTTGCACTGAGAGATCAACCTGCCTCTGCTTCCTAAGTGCTAGGATTTTAAAGGTGTGTCCCACCATTCCTGGCTTGAAAGCAATTTCTTGAAAGACAGAAAAATTATGCTTCTCAATGACTCATCATTATAATTTTCAAAAGAAATTCATTTAGTAACTTACCCAGAACGATGATGGTTCTAGTACTTAATTCTTCTGTTCAGGAGTTGCTTCCTCTCTTTAGTCTTTATTTCTGAGTAATTCACTTTTTTTTTTTTTTTTTTTTGCTAAAAATATCCACAGATTTGGTGGGGGCTATCTTTATCTTTGACAGAGGCTAAGGATTACTGTGATCTGAAAGCTTCAGGGATGAGGAATGAGGGTTGAATGTCCGGTGAAGTGAATTACCTTCCACTTTCACATTTCCCCCAGAATCCCCTCCTTCTGACTTTATCCTTTTTATTTTTTTGGTGTTTCCACAGCTCAGTCAGGATCTGTTTTGCTAAGAGCCACCTGTATCCTTTTAAGGTGAATGCTGTGTAGCCCAATTGAGGTTGATTGTTGAGCTATTATCCATAATGGTTGGAGCTGAATGAGAGGTCATCTGTGGGCTGATCTCATTGTGTGTCTCTTTATGGATTAGATACCTGTGGTGGGCTCTTATCTTTAGGCACAGCCTTACCGTTAAAATGGCATAATTTCGTCACACAGCAAAGAACAAGACAGCTATGTAAACTACCCCTGAATTACAAATTAGAAATACTTCTCCGTGGTTTTGGAAATTTTACTGTCACTGTTTTCTTTCATGATTTGAGGAATTCTACGGCCAAATACCTCTCAAACTATATTGGACACATCACATGGCCTGTGCCTCTCACCAAAATCATGACCTGATGTTCTTCTATACCCAAGAGTGGGTTGATATTCAATGTTTCCAGTCAGTTTGTAGCTAATGAAAATGCAGGCCATCTGGCCACAGTTTAAATGGAAAGCATTTACACCAGTGATTCCTTTTTTTTTTTTTTTTTTTTTTTTTTTTTTTTTTTTTTTTTTTTTTTTTTTT
>NC_022012.1:21850974-21909749 GCF_000317375.1 Microtus ochrogaster
GACCAGGCTGGTCTCGAACTCACAGAGATCCGCCTGCCTCTGCCTCCCGAGTGCTGGGATTAAAGGCGTGCGCCACCACCGCCCAGCTACACCAGTGATTCCTAACCCTGGTTGCATAGGGAATGTTGCTGAAGCACCCAGGCCTAATGTCTATCAACAGGACTTAATCATAGCTTCTCAGTATGGCATCTTCCAACAATCCTTCTAGGGAACATGAACAGTCTACAACAGGATATGCTGATGCCCCCTCCCAGATACATAGTATTTTTGCATGTCATGTCTGGAGTCTGAGGATTTCCATGATCGAATCCATACAAAATTCAAAACTTATGCTTCAAATAAAAGACCTTTTAAGAAAACGCTGCAAGGTAAACCCCTTAATTTAGTCATCTTAAAGACTAACAATTAATAACTGCAGACTGAAGTTCTAATTCCAGAGTGACTCTATTTGAGGCTGAGGAATTTAGAGAGGTAATTAAAGTAAAGTGAGGTTGTCTGACTAGTGTCCTTGTAAAAAGAAGAAAAATAACAGATGTATTGCACACAGAGAAAGGGCTGCGTAAGAAGCAAGAAGGCAGCCACCTGCAAGCCAGCCTCGGGAGAAAGCAGTCCTGCTGACACTTTCATTGCAGACTTCCAAATTCCACAGCTCTGGGGAAGAAATTCTTGCTGTTAAGTCACTCCATCTAAAGCGTTTGCTGCAGAGGTTCTAGAAAACCAATACAGACTTTCCCATGATGAAAAAGTCTTCTTGTTTTCTCAGACTAATGTCTGTGTCCTAGGTATTTCTTTGTTGAGCAAATAGTTATTGTTATCTACTATTGACTACATATTCATTGGGAAACCTACGTACACAGTTTAAAGACAGGAAAATTGGGCATTGCCACTAAGTAGATGTAAATAGGTGGGAACTTCCTTAAGGTTCTGTGGATTTGTTCCTAGAGATGAGAGAGAGACAGATCTTACCTCATTCTGCTTCGACATCTTTCTGATTTTGGTTAAAGTAAAATGTAATCTTTCATGTTTGTGTGGCTGTTGCTGGTTAGGTCATGATGGGGAGCTGATGATGGGACCTAGTGGAAACCTTTTCCTGTTTTACATAGCTACTGTCAGGTTGGTGAAGCAGAGTGGTTATTGAGGGTTGTATGTGGCTGTTTTGGAAATCTCACAGGAGCGTAAGTTTTTTGATAACTTGAAGGAACACACATGCTCTCCGGATGGACACTGTGAAAACTGCTACTTCAAGATAATGCATAGCTTTAATCTCTTGCTACACTCCTCTTGATAGTTTCACCACATTTCATGGCCTAGTGTTTGGTAACTTTTGTGATATAAAACATGTATAACAGAAAACCCACAAAGGCATTTGGTTTGCTTCCAAGTTTCTCAAAGCTTCACAGTCCTTGAATGTATGTGTACCATTAGTGATTACATTCATTTAAGACTAAATGAGAAACAAAATTCAACTTGTTTTTTAAAACACAGCTATTAAGTTATTAGAAAAAAATTTAAATGTTCTGCTATCTACTTAATGAATGTGCTATTTGTTTTTTTGCTTTTGTTTTTTAAGGATTGTCGGTTTGGCTTAGAGATATTATGAAGAAGATACTGACACACTAAGGGCCTATGAAGTAAGAAGGTCTGGGCTGGTGGTTTGTACATGTCTCTTGGAATGATCTCTCTGGAGGAAGAAAACATCACATGACAGGTCCAGCCATCCCGAGTCTCTCTGAGGAAAGCAAACAAGGCTAGGCAGAAAAGGTGCCTGAAGAAAGACCGATGCCTGCCCAACCTTTAGCTATTCAAGCCATCGGTGCCACAAGTAAGTGGAAGGATTTCCAGCTTCTGCTGCTTCTGGTACCCTCTGAAAGCAAAGTGAGAGGTCCATATGAACCTGCCAGTTTCCAGAATTCAGGGAATGCATAGCTATTGTAAGCCATTGAGGTTTCTTGTTTAATTTGTTTTATTCTGAGACAAGCTTTTACTACATAATCCAGGCTGATCTTGAACTCAGGAGCCCCCTTTTTCCCACCTCAGTGTCCCGAGCCTGGGATTATCACTATGTGCCACCCAGTTCAGGCACATTAAGCTAGTAAATTTTGCCAGAGTTTCAGAGAAGACATTGGTAACTGGAACAGAATTCTAGTGCCTCCAAGTAAGGTGCAGCTATAACATAAAAAGCATGTGGTATTTGTTTTCAGACAGAGTAATAAGTGAGAGAATATCCACAGGGAGTCTTTTAGCAAAATCTAGAGAGACTTCAAAGAGATTTTAGTGAGGGCTTGAAAGATGGAGAAGAAAATGTTGCTGGAGGTGAGGGGAAAAAGAGGGCTGGGGCTGTGGGGGGTGAATGTTGATGGCACTGTCACCTGTGCTAACAAGGAAACTTTGTAACTTGCCGAACAGACAGAGAGTGGTTGAAATAACATTCTGAGCTTAGATCATAAGAAGACACACAGATCCGGGAGATGCTCTCAGAAGAATTGGAGCGCACAGGGGAATGTAGCTATCGCATAACAAAGCTTGCTTGCCCGGAGGCTGGCGGGCTACAAACAAGAACAAGGGGAAGCTAACCAGGTAGAGAGACTGCTTGAAGAGAGAGATGTCCCCTCTACTACAACACTTGCAGCCATCCCAGCCCTGATAACAGACATACTAATCAAAACTTCTTCAATTCTCTCTAGCACCATATAGCAGCAATGTTATGAAGAATCCCAAGTGAACGCCCCCCCCCACCTCCAAGCTGAGCCTGTCTACCCCTAGACACTGGATGCAATAATGTATTGTTTTGTAGCACTAAATGCTGGAGCGCTCTGCTACACAACAACAGTTGGTAGCACTTCGCTTTCCCCACCTTTACCAAATGTAAACATTGTTTTCAGTGCCAGGAAGCTAAATCCAACGGATACTCAATTGCTTGTGCAGACAGAGAGAACACTGAGGAAGACAAGCTTCTCATCCCCAGCTTTCCCTCTAAGTAGCTGCTTTTGTGTGAATCAGTTAAGTGCTTGACGCCTCCGTTTCCTCATTTGTAAAGTGGGACAGACAGTTTGTATTTCCTATCCCCACAAAGTCACATTTGAGAATGAAGGGCAGGGTGGCGCACACCTTTAACCCCAGAACTCAGGAGGCAGATTCATGATGATCTCTGAGTTCTAGGCCAGCCTAGTGTACTGAGTGAGTTCCAGGACAGCTGGAACTATGCAGTGAGACCCTGTCTTTAAAAAAAAAAAAAACAAAAAATGAAGCAGGCATTAAGTCACTAAAGAGGAAGATTTTCAAGAAAATAGCATAGCATCAGTTGAAGAAGCTGTTAGGATGGAGTCTGTAGGAATGAGATCCAGCTTTGATGAGCCCACATGGTACGGGAAGGAAGGGATAGTCTATGTTGAGTCCACAGTAGCCACTGTGCCCATTCTTAGAACTTTGTCTCAGAGACAAAGGTATCAAGTTGGAGGCAGAAGAATAATAGAGTAGACTGTGGGCAGGTTGGAATATATGGCAGGAGACTCTCTATTCTTGTGTTACAGATTCTTCCAAGACGAAAGCTTTCCAACAGTAATTGGAAATGTTTTCTCTCACACTGTTTTCCCAAGTTGGAAATCTGGGAGTGAGTTCTCTGTGTGGTGTCATGTGGGAATGGGACAGTCAAACTGTAGACTTGCTTGGGCTGCCCTCACGTTCTAAAGGCCTGATGGAAGACAGAGGACCATTTCCAAGATGACTTTCTCACATACGCTAAGAACAGGAAGCAGTGGTTTCTTATCATGTAGGCTTCACTATAATGCTGCCTCATGAATGTCCTTATGATATGTTTACTAAATTCTCTCAGGGAAGGGAGAGCAAAGCAGTCCCCCATATTTTGTGACCTCATCTCAAAAGTCACTTGCCATAATGATTGTAGTAGCTTTTTGGTTGACTAGTCAGCCCTACCTCTTGCTCAGGGAAAGAGCATCCCAAGTTGTGCGTACTAGGCAGGGGCCAGTATGGAGGCAGGCCACCATGAAAGTGTAGCATGTGCAAAACATGGAGAGAGATTTCAAAGGGGTGGGGGTGGGACAGGGCATGCATTAGAAGTGTGATGTGATGAGCTGTAGCAGAATGAGAGACATCAGGACGCTGAGCATGAAACCAAGAGGGGGGACCAGGGCCATTTTCCATTTCTTTGAGAGTCTTCTGTCTTTCAGAACTACTTCCTTCTTTAGCCTCTCTTCTTGTGAATCACACTCAGTAGAAAGACATAAATTTGGGAACTGGCCTCACCTGCTGTGAACCAATTTTCTCTTCAGCATCCTCTCACTGCCACAGGGGCTCTAGACACAGAACAAGAAAGAGGCAAAGGGACTCGTATACACAGCTGGCTGGTGACGGGACTTGGATCTATACCTGGATTTGTCTGATGCCAAAGCCTTGTTCATTCCACCACATTATCACCTCATGTTCCATGGCTGTGGGGAGAAGGATTCCAAGGTTTAGTGTCTTCCTCCTGTCTGAATGTACATGTTTATGCTCAGGCGTTGGAATCCGGTGTTAAGATTACATACTTTTGGTCAGTTTTGCTGTCTGCAGTCCCTTCCCGTATATTTCCACCTCATTGCTTTGCCATCTTTTTTTTTTCATATCTTAGCCTCATGCTTCTTCATCTGTTTCTCTCTCTCATGTTATTTGTCTCTGTTAACAGGGTCATTTATCCCCATAAAGCACCCTGAGAGACAAGGATTGAAAGATGCTGCTGCTGTGTCAGGTGCTAAAGACCCTCTGCGGGAAGCTGTGGATACAGGGACCCTTCTTCATCTGACCTAAGTAAGAGCTGTGTGACATAGGGGACAGGTGGCTCTAAACTCCCTTTCCACAGGGAAAAGGACTTCAGATGGAAAGGCATCCAGGTGATACACATTTTTAACTACTGCTAACTTGAAAACTGTAGGGCTCCATGAGTAGCATTGCTGATTTGCTTCTTGACATGTGAAACTGGAGGGAAGAAGCAGGGTGGGGATGTGTTTTGTAGCTAGTGAAACTGTGGGGATCATGACTTAGCACACAGGGATTTTTCTCTTTTTCTCTGCTTTCTTTTTTTCTTTTTCTTTTTTTACCCAAAGGTCTAGATTCAACACACACATATACATACACATACATGCACACACACACAAACACACACACACACACATTCATGCATGAATGGATGGATACCCATTTAGACAGATAGATAGACGCAGGCATCAAGCATACACAGAGTTGCATATGAATTGTTTATGGTTGATATGTCTTAGTTTCTTGGACTCCTACATCCTGGAAGTACCTGCATTTCCATTGTGTAGCGGGCTCCAAATATCACCTTCTGAAAAGCAGTGTGGATCTTGTTCTCCTGAGACACTGGCTGATTGCCTGTTTGAAGTGGCATCTGGAAGAAATAGAGGGGCTTTAGCTGCAAGTTGTTGTAAGAGCTTTATTGGGGTATCAGCATTTGATGGGTTTCTTTATAGTGGCATTAAGTGAGTTGGCATGTCATAAACCATCCCATGGGGTGCCTTAGAGGTGAGAAACAGCAGAAATAAAGGAAACCTGTCTATCTTATATACAGTCCAGCTGGCATTTTCCCCAAATTCTAACCCTCTGGGATGCACAAGTGCATGTTTTTCTTTCAATATACCATACCATGGTGTTAAAATGGGCTACAAAAGAAATTAAAGTTGAGAAATGTTGAGAAGAAAAATGTTAGGGTAGCAACAACCCCTAGTGAAATTCAATACATGAGAAACCATCCCTGGGATTGTCAAGTGCCCTTCATAACCAGAGAGAATTTGAGAATCATGCAGATCCCTTAACTGTTCTGTGGCACTATGTATTTGCCAGCTTCTTAATGCTATGATAAAAATTTCAGGACATTAAATGTAGGAAGAGGGGAGGCTTATTGGCGTTTACAGTTTTGGAAGGTCTAATCTAAGATGAAGTGGTTTTGGTTTTGGACCTCCGATGTGGCAGCTCTCATGGCAGGAACGTGGGATAAAGATAAACTCTCATCTCACGAACTGGGAAGCAAAGAGTGGAAGAGGAGGAATCCAGACCCCATAGTTCCTTTTAGGGCTACCCCTAATGACTAAAATACAATCTTAAAGCTCTAATTCCCAAAGGCATCATCACTTCCCAGGAGTCACACCCTAGTGTCCTGGCCTTCATTACATGTCCCCTTTGCACGCAGTAGCATTCATGCTTAAGGTTCTGTTCCAAGGAAGAAGACTGGATTGGTGGGTTCTGATTAGTGCTAGAGTCAGTAAATGGCCTACTTCGGGAAACTCCTTTTCTGCCTGCACCCTCCCTTTCTCTGCCCCTCTTTTCCTGTGCTTGGGAGTCATTACAGTGCAGCGGCTGTGTCAGAATCAGACAGCTCACTTCTTGACCCACTTGTCTGGCATTTTGACAGAAATAGGAATTCCTTTGCCACTTGAGGGCTGTTGAGTTTTTTAAGTGTGTCCTAACAGCAGGCCGACTTTCATAGAGTTTTAATTGGATGCAGGAAGTCTGTTGGAAGGACTCTCGAGGAAAGAGTTGGTTTCCAGTACCATGGAACTGGTCCATCCCTGATTCTGGGATTCCGTCCCTTCCAGCCACAGAGGAATTCCAGCTAAGGAGCTATTTCACCCAGCCCAATGGTCTGTGGATTGGTTCAGGAGAGAGGAGGTGGGGAAAATCCTTGCCATGGCCATATCTGAATGCTTTTTCTGGTCCTGCAAGTGAGACTCAGGGTGATCTTGAGGATCTGACTCCTGCTTTCTCAGGTGATGTTTGGGGCTTGTAGTGGACTTGAAGACTCTGGCCAACTTCTGTAGTTCCTGGATAGCATTTTTATGTGCCTTCAGCCAAGTCTCTCAGGGAAGATCCATGAGAGAGAAGAGGCTTACTGGAAAGGCAGCTAGCTAGCTACTGGCTCCGTGTTACTCCAGAGAAGGGCTTTTTGCTGATGAGATCTTTTGTTCCTGAATCCCCAGAATAAAATCCATCTGCTAAATTCTATTCCAAAAGCCTAGGGCATCCTTCTTGTGTTGCAGAGGCTACAGTGGTCAGACATCTGATGACAGAGAGAAAGAAAGAAGAGCACACAAACAGCTGCCCTGACTGCAGCTCAAACTGCGATTCGAGTGTCGGAGGCAGACACCTTAGGACATGCCTTTCCTGGCAGCCATGACTTTCGGCAAAGAGCTGCAGGCTGGCCGTGGGGGAGTTAATCTCCACTTTGTCACTGAGGCCATTGGAATGCACACTTGTGGCTGTTCTGTCTGACTGGAGGGTGGCCCGTTCTATTCCTTGAAGTATTCTGCCTTGTGAAAGGGCCAACTTTGATATCCAACATCACAGGCTTCTCTACCATGTGGCTGATGAAATGGAGATTTCTTTCCTTTTCTTCAAGGCACAGTGAGGGGCAGGATTTGTTCTTCTTAGATCTTTCCCACTTCCTCAGGTATGATTTTATATAAACTCATCAAGGTCCAAATGTATATATACACATGCAGACACACACCTCCTCTCTGATGCAGGACAGCACAGTGACAGATTGCATGGGGGCCTGTCACATACTATGAGATCTTGCTCTCTCTGTGCTTTTTCTTGATTATGTGTGAATTGGGGTTGCCAGTAAACAAACCTCACTGTGAAGATGAACAGAGTCAATATATGTAAAGTTTTGGAATACTACAGAACACAAATAGCCACTATATGTTAGTAGTACCATTTTACAGTTACTTATTTCTTTGCATCAAGCACATGGGCTTTGAGCTTTTTGCTTATTTTTGGCACTAGAGATCCAATCTAGGGCCTTAAACATACTGGCTAAGTGCTGTTCTTCTGAGTTACCTCTAGAGACAACCCATACAAACGAGCTTTAATGCAGAGGCTGTTGGTAGGACATCAGAATTTCCTAGGAGTTGGGAGTGCATGCTTTGACCCATTGATATCGTAGGTCAGGGTTCCCTGCTCTGAAGAGATAAGACCTTCCTTGAGGTAGAAGTTGCTGATGTCTTCAGCCCTATGCGGTACTCTGTTTCTCACTTCATGGAAGGAAACAGTTAATGTAAGGCTGAGATCCTGTGTTAACTGTCTCTCCGTCAACTATGACGGAGTGAGAAGGAAGTTGAATATGGAAATGATGGACTGATTGGATTTGTTTCACTACTAAAAACTTTTGAGTTTATGTTACTCCTTCTCCTTATCCATGGTGGTGGGGGTGCTCACTACAAGACCCTAAGGGGATATCAGAAACCGTGGCAAGTACTTAGTTCTTCTCCCATGCAAATACCTATGATAACATTTAATTTATAAGTTAGATACAATAAGATAAAATAATAAAACAATAATTATAACATTATACTATAGTCAATGTTATATGAATATGACCTTGCTCAAAATACCTTATCACAGCAACTTCAACATACGTTTGTTTCCTTTCTTGGTTATGCTGAAAGTTTTCACTTAATTACATAAAGAGCTTCCATCTTTTCAGCCAGCACCACTACTCTTGTGAGGTGTGAAGTCATCAACCAGAAAACAGTGGCTATTGAATCCAATTCCTTTGCACGGATATGCTAGATAAGAAAATGTCCCTACCCCAGGTGGGACAGCATGGGATCTCCTCATACTACTCAGCTGGCAGGTAGTTTTAAACCGGTGAATTGTTTATTTCTGGAATTTTCTGCTTAATATTTTCAGATTGCAATTGGCCTCAGGTAATTGAAACCGTGGTCAGAAAAAAACACAAATAAAGGGAGACTACCATATATTTGTTTATTGGAGGTAGAATACAATTTTATTAATTTATATATAAATCGCGAAGAGCCCCTTGAACTCCATAATGTAAATACAGTGTGATATTTATTATATATGTATGTATGTATGTATGATCTTAGTGTCAATCCAAAAATATATTTCTCTGTACCTATGTCTCTTTTTTATCTTTTTGTGTGTATGCATGTGTGTCTGTTTGTGTGTGCCCTTGTGTGTCCTTGTGTGTGTGCACACATGTGTGCATGGAGTGCTTCTGTGTGTGTGTGTGCGTGTGTGTGTGTGTGTGTGTGTGTGTGTAGAAGCAAGAGGACAACCACAGGTGTCAGTTTTCACTTTTCACCTTCTTTGAGACAGGGTCTCAGCACTGGTCATGTATCAGGAAAGTTAGGCTGTGGGTTTCCGATGATTTTCCTGTCTCTTCCCTCACATTACCTCTAGGGTTACAGACATGAGCTAACTTTCCTAGTTTCACGAGGGTTCTGGGGATGCAGACTATGGTCCTCATGCTTGATTAGCAAGGATTCTAAGTACTGGTCACCCCCTCCCCCTCAGACCCATGTTCCTCTTTTTAGTACTCTCTTTAGCAAGCTTACGGTTGTTGTATGTGAATTGTGAAAATGATGATGGAACACAGACAAACATAATTTAAAGTTGGTTTGTTTACATTAGGGACACTTCTAAATTGGGGCTTCCTTCTGTGTGCGTTCACAGCATATTTTAATGTGTATGTGTAGCATTGCTCTAAACAATAGGGGTCAGTTTTGTTGACCAGTGAAGACAGAAATATCACGATGCAGTTAAAGATGCCCAGCAGTCGATGTGGAGGAAGAGCCTCCGACATTGGTGCCTTGCACAAGGACACTTCTTAGGAAAGGTGATGAAGAGTTGATGTTAGAGAGTAGATCTCCACATATTTGTGCCTTGCACAAGGACACTTTTCCAATGGGTTTTTTAAAATGGCCCTCATAATGAGTTCAGATCTTGACAAATTACCAGTAAACATTGTGAGCTTGGGAAAACGAGACTTATGGAAGGCCCTTTATGTGCAGCTTATTATTCAGACATGTGAGAAGTGACCAAAGATATATGCCAAACATCATGTGCTATGGATTCTCAATTACGCATGAGCTATGAGCATGGTATGGCAGAAGATAAAAATCTGTCTTAGGGATCTCAGGACTTATCTCCTTGGTGACCCTGTGGTCATCTCAGGCTCTCTTTATCTAAAACTGGATAGCTTCTTCCTCCATACTCTTCTGTATTTCCTGTCTCAGTGACTGGCACTGTATCTACCAGATCACATAATTCAGGAGCCCAAGAGCCTCATTTATCCCCACATTAATCATCAGTACACATCACTTTTCCCCCTTAATATTCATTCTATATGATTGTCACTGCCTTGGCAGTTTCTCATCTCATGATGATGATAAAGAGGATGATAATGGTGACATTGATTTATTTTTACTACAAATGTTTATTGAACATCCATTAGATGCCAACCAAGGATTATAGTCAAAAGACAAACCAACAAAAGCTGGGAATCAGGGTGTGGTCTAATTCCAATGTTTAGGAGACAGAGACAGGATGATAATGGATTTGAAGCCAGCCTGGGCTATATATCAAAACCCAACCTGGAAAATGTATGGTTGACACCATTTGTTATTAGAAAAATCAAAATTAAAACTACAATGAGGTACAACTATATTTGATTACTTTACCTTGAATAAGCTTGAAGAACAAACCCATAACTCCAAGTGCTGGCAAAGTCACGGAGCAAATGGTAGTCTTACATATTTTTGGTGAGAATGTAAAACAGTAGAATCACTGCAGAAATGAGTTTGGCAGTTTCTATAAGATTAAATGCACATTTACCATGCAACTCAGCAATCCCACTCATAGGTATCTGCCCAAGTTAAAAGAAAGTTATGTTCTCATAAAACCTGTATGCGAATATTTATAGCAGCTTTATTCATCATCTCCCCTAAACTGGAAACAACCCAAATGTCCTTCAGCCAGGCAATGAATAAATAAACCGTGTTGCATCGAGACTATGGATGTAACAATAAAAGGAACTGCAACAATATGGATGAATCAAATGTCTTATTCTAAGTGAAAGAAGGCAGGGGAGAGAGAGAGAGAGAGAGAGAGAGAGAGAGAGAGAGAGAGAGAGAGAGAGAGAGAGAGGCGCAAAACCTGTGCTGTATATTTCCATTTATAGGATGCTCTGAAAAAGGTAAGACTATGGGGGCAAGAAGCAGATAAGCAAACCTGAGGTGGGGAGGAGTTGGTGCAAAGGAACTTGGAGAATCAAGTCTTCTTGGAGCTGCCTGGAGAGAGCCTGGCTTCTGCTTTCCTCCCATCCGGACTCCTACCTCCTTCCGAATAAAAACCTGACCATAGAACCCTGGTGTTGAAGACTCTTTCTGAGCTTGCTCCTACTTGCAGCATCCAGGACCTTTCTGGATACCTTGTGGGGAACAAGGGCCACCCTGATTGTACCCCAGAATCTCCACCTCCCTTTCCTACTCCTCTCCCATGTACATCATTTTCTTCACTCTCGCATGGCATTTGCTCTATTTAGCACTTCTGAGATAACACATTGTCTTTCACTAGCTTTCATCTCTCACTCGTGAATTACGAAACTCCTCTCCTTTCCAATGCCAGCAGCCAGCCAGAGGCCAGAGACTCCTCTACGCTGCGCGAGATCACTGATCTCTGCTGCCCCTACTTCCTTCTTTGAAGATGCCCACCATGCTGATTGGTTGTTGGTGATCATGGATCCCTGCCAAACAGGTGAATTATCAGGACAGTTTCTGTCGCAGTTTCTCTACACCTGGCAGTCATAAATGCATGACATTCACCCAATGTTTTTTTTAAATGATACCTAATTATAAAGCATCGAGGATTGAAGGTGTGCTCAGAGGTTCAGCACTTGCCCAGCCTGTGAATAAAGACCTTGGCTTTCTTCACTAGAACCCAGGGTGTGGAAAAGACATCATATAAACTGGAATTATTACCTTGGAGTGAAACTTCTCTTACCTCAGCAGAGAAACACAGAGGTGACGTGTCTCTTCTGAGGTCATTCATTTGTCTCATATGCTGGTGTCCAGTGAGTTAGGAAGAAGAATTAGGGTGCAGGGTGGGCAGTTGACTGAAGAATACTGAATGCACACACTTCTCTAAGGCATCCTTTAGTTCTGGTCCCAGTTGCAATCATTTTGGGCAGGAAAGATGAGTGCCAGTTTAAAAGATAAACAAGGAAAGCACTTGCTGTTTGGAAACTGGGGCTGGGAAAGCACGCTTCACTTGTTGCGGAGTATGTGGCGTGAACCTAAATGAGTAACAGGTGGATGGTTTGCCTAGGAAGTAATTAAGGGAGTTGGGCAGTCATCTGTGTCCCGACTGGGCCGGCTGGCAGCCAGAAGAACTGTTCTGTGGTTAACAAGGAGGAGGTCTGTAGCCCTGGGACCTGCGATTTCAACAGCAGTAATAACTATTAGGTGGACTTTGGCTCTGTGAATGTTTGGAAGGTCTGGAGGGACTCACCAGTGATTCTAAGCTGTGCTTTGTAATTCCCTTAACTGCCCTTGGCTGACCTAGTTATTAAGAACTCTTAATTCCCCAGTCTGGTTAGTGAAACAATCGCCCTCACTCCTCATGTAAACATCCGTATGTGCTTTCATCCTTGTCTCTCGTGGTCCTAAGTTTTATTTAACAAGATCAGATCTTTAAACTTGGAGGGCATTTTGATATTCTCAGAGTCAACATCCATTACTCATATTACAAGATACAACCGCCAAGGGCACACATCTCTGGGAGGCGGGAGGAGCTGTGGAGCTGGAGGGCAGAGGGCTCCATTCCAACTTCCCTGCAAGTGAGAGGCTGCCCATCCCTGCTGCCCAGGTGTGTGGATCAGCAGACACAGCCTCCTCCTGGGTACCATGGAACACTTGAGCTGAGATCTTCTGACTGCCATGTTTAAAATGTCAGCCCCAGATGGTCTGGTGGTTACATTTTCTCAAAACAGTTGGGAGCCTCTGCCAACTTTTCTAAGGGATGGGAAAGATAATTTTTTAAAATGCTGATTAACAGAGCAAAATGTACTTCGGCTGGTAACAGATTTTTCCCCCCTCCTCCATCCACCCTCCTGCTGCAAAACAACCTATGGTGATTCAAACTTTGGAAAGAAGCTAATGGCTTTGCTGAGAGATAATACCTCAGGGGAAAGTGACAAACTGGTGGCTAAATGGGAGAAATATATCAAAGACGTTTATGGAGTTGGAGGTTTCCTCCCTTGGTTTTTTCCAGGAGATGCTTGGCGATCGGCAAGATTCAGCACCCCCATATGCCTGCAATAATCTTCTTTCTACATCCAGGATGGGATAAGGGAACTGGGGAACTGGAGGAACCTTTGGTCTTTCCTTTCCAAGCATCCAACCTTCTCTTACTTTTCAGACAGGCTTAAGGAACGTGGGACAGCTTTCTTGTTCATCCTGATATAATGCCGGTCCTTATTTCTATGTGGAGGTCAAGAACTTGGACACTAAATGGACACAGGTTATTTTCTTTGCTCATGTATGGACACATTCTCATGGTTCCTGGTGTTTGGATTCTAGGCTCAGTAGGTCCTGGTACTTGAAGACTTATCATCTACTTTTTCAGACTGTCTCTAGGCCTCTGCAGGGCTCAAAGTGTATACGGGAAAAAGAGGCTTAACCTTCAGCTCTGAAACAGCTGTATAATTTTCATTTCAGTGAGTCGTAGAGAAAGGAAGCAAGAGAGAATGATATGGGAGCAAGGAAGGAACTGCGGACAGACCCTAAAAACTCCTGATTTCTGCATAGAAAAGCAACATGGCAGAGTCATCTTTTCTCCCCTAAGACATTCTGAATTTGTCAGAGACATAGATGCCCATCATCACTAAGAAGTGGGAGCTATGGGGCTCTGCAAATCTCTAGTCTATTATTTGTTGTTGCTGTTGTTTTTATTTTGGTTTCATTTTTTTTAGGCAAATCTCTAGTCTTTTCTCCGCTATCACCACAAGATGCAGAGGTTGAGTTCTGCCTGGACAAAAGATTGGAGACACACTTGAGAAAATGCCTGCAGAAGATCTGGCTGGAATTAGGTAAGCATGAAGGGTATTTTCATAATCAGTGATCAATTAGGGGAGAGCCCAGCCCATTGTGGTTAGGGGCACTCCTGGGCTGGTGATCCTCAGTTCCAGAAGAAAGAAGGCTGAGTAAGCCATGAGGAGCAAGCCAGTAAACAGTACTCCTCCATGGCCTCTGCCTCAGCTCCTGCCTCCAGGTTCCTATCAGTGGACTGTGATTCAGGATGTGTAAGCCAATAACTCCTTTCCTCCCAAACTTGGTCATGGTATTTTATCACAGCAATAGTAACCCTAACTAAGATAAAAATTGGAACTGGGATAGTGGAGTGTTCCTGTGATAGACCTGACCATGTTGGTTTGAGCTGTAGAAGGACTTTGGAACTTTGGGCTAGAAGAACCATTGGATTTTCAAAGTTTGAGGAGCTGTTCCATTGGAGCCCAATAGGAACACAGGAATGTTGAGAGAAGTGCAGGTAATGGAGGTCTGGCTTGTGAAGTTTGAAGACTCTGCTAGTGGTCGTTTGATGTTTTGAATTAAGAATCTTTGATTCTCGACAGCTAGGGCCGGAGAACCAGCTACGGTTAATGAGAGAGCAGCGTCACTGAAGGGCAAACTTGGCTTCGTTGGGACAATCGGTGCTGGTGAGCTGGAGCTGAGGAACTGGCAGTGATTAAGAAGAGACCAGCATGAGGTGGCCTCTTCTGGGCAGTGTTTACTCAAGGTCAGCACACAGAAGTTGTGTTCGGCAGGTGGCCTAGGTTATAGCCCCTGCTGTCAGTCAAACTTGGTCATGTGTAAGAATCATTCAGGTGGTATTCTGAAGGCATGAGGGGGTCATGGAGAGCAGCTGAGTCTTGGCACCAGGAGAGGCCAGAGAGGCCATTGGTAAAGGCGCCCCCTCAGTGGCAGTTGAAGGCCTGGGATAAAAGGTATCATGAAGAAGAGTTGAGACGTGGCACCATGAAGAGAGCCAAAGAGAGGCTATAGCTGGAAGTGCAGCCCACCTGCAGCAGGAGACACGAGTGTTTTTGGAGATGTCAGTATCATGGGATGGCCACCAAGGACAGCAGCAGCCCTGGAGTTGCGTCAGCTTAAGCCTAGAAGATAAGCCATGTGTGCTGCAGATGCTGCCCAAGCCCTTTGGAGGAGCTTAGAAGATCATAAGTGGACCCCAGACACTGGACATTGAGATATTTATACAGTTGGAGTTTGGTTTTGCTTTCTTTGGATTGTGTCCTGGTTCTTCTGTCTTGAAGTAAGAAAGCATTTACTTTATTTTTGATTTTACAGGAGCCCACTTTAAAAAAAAAACATAATTTTTTATTGATTCTTTGGAGATTTCACTATGCACTCTAGTTCCACTCACCCTCAATCCCCATATTTCCTCCTCTCACCCCAGAAGTGCTCCCCAAAAGAAAATTTAAAAAAAAATCAAGAACCAAACCCAAACAGAACAAAGCAAGCAAGCAAACAAAAACCAAACAAACAGAAACCAACACCTCTTTGTTTCTCTTTCTTTTCTGCCTCTCCAGCATCTCTTTTTTCATCCTGGTGGTATTGGGAACAGTGTGTCACGTAGTACACCCTTTCGTTCAATCAGCTTTACTAGCAGGTATTCATTGCAATGAGTCACTGGGCTGGTTCACCCTCATCACTGGATCCTCGCGAGAATTTCTTTGGGCTATCTCATGGCTTCTGTAGTATGAATTCTAATTAGTATTAATAAAAACCCAAAGTGAGATATTAATGAGTGAATTCTGAAGGTTCAAAGAAGCAGTGTAGCCAGCCGCTAGAGAGACTTCTTACCACGGCTAATGCTCAGGTCGAAGGGGTATCCTGTGCTCAGACTGCCTCCTCAGACTTTGTTCTCAAAGTCAATCCTCAGACTGACTGAGTTCCTGCCTCCTCCTGCCTTCTATTACTCTCTCTGCTGAGCCACATCACTACTGTCTCCACCTTCCTAGTGCTGGGATTAAAGGCGTGTGCCACCCCTCCTGGCTCTCAAGTGCTAGGATTAAAGGTGTGTGCCACCACTCCCTGGCCTCAAGTGGCTTAGCTCTGCACTCTGATCTTCAGGCAAGCTTTATTTGTTAAAACCAAACAAAATATCACCACAGGCTTCTCTGGGTCATAATTCTAACACAGGACCAGTCCCTTCACAAGCTCCAGCAGGTCACAGATGGAGTAGATGTTAGGGTGGGCCACCCAAGGCCAGCTGTGTGCCTGGGTTGTAGCTGAGCTGGTCATTCTGGGCCACTGGGATACCCACCTCAGGCAAGGGGTGGGAGCCAGCTCCCCTATGCCCATGCCATTAGGGTTAGTTTTCCCTTGCCTGTGGTGAGGGTGGGGTTATCTCTCCAGAGATCAGGTGTCAGCTCTCCTGTGAGGGTCAGCCCATCTCTCTTGCTGCAATGTCCAGTGAGAGACAGGGCCAGCTTACCCTGGGCCAGCAAAGGGTGGGGCTGGTTCAGGACAGCTCTTTGATTTCATCGGGCATGGTTCCTATGTCCCTCTGAGGGGACAAGGGCCCCAGACATCAACACAAACCCCTCTGGAGCTGGACCACGGAATCAGACATGGCCCTCTGCAGCAGTTTGGGCCCTGACGAGATCCTGGCTCCTGGTGGAATCATTAGCCAGTCAGATTGGGATGGTCTAGGGGTGCTAGGGGTGGCATGGCCTCAGACACCACCAAGGCCTCAGGTTACAGCCACAACTGTAGGGTTCTATGTGACCTTTGGTGGCAATATGGGACTTGGACTTTGTCACAGACCCCCAGTTGCGGTAAGACCATCTACCCAGACACAGTCCTTGGCAGCAGCTGGGTGGGTCTAGCTAGCACCATTTTCCCAGGTGGCAGGGCATTTTCTTAATTAGTGACTGTGGGCAGGCCCAGCCGACTGTGGATGATGCTGTCTCTGGGCTGGTGGTCCTGAGTTCTATAAGAAAGCAGGCTGAGGTTGAGCAAGCTATGGAGAGTAAGCCAGTAGGCAGCACTATTACATGGTCTCTGCATCAGCTCCTGCTTCTTCCACATTCCTATCCAATTAGAGTTCCTGCCTTGGCTGCCCTCAGTGGACTGTGATTTGGGATATGAAAGCCAAACAAACCCTTTCCTCCCCAGGTTGCTCAAGGTCATTTGGTTTCAACACTTCAATAACCACCTTGACTAAGTCACAGGCCACTCACTGTTCAGATATTTTCATCATCTTCTTTCTGTTCTACTTTATTTTATTGACACAGTGGGCTGGGGTCTTTCCTGGGCCTCTGAAATCTCTCACTTCTCGGAGAGGAGAGGGTAAGCTGTCTTGTTCATGTGGAGCTCTGTCTCTCACCTGACTCTTTGGTGTTCCCTCCTTTGTTTCCTTTGGAGCGCAGGTGACTCTCTGGTGGCTGGACACGCCCATGGCCACTGCTGATCTCCTGATCTGCAGTGTGTTAAGTGTTCTCAGAATGTATGTGGTGACCGTCAGAACTCCGCAATAAATAACTATGTAACCAGATCAGCTATCCCCAAACCTCTTCTCTGACCTGTACAGCCTGGGGGAGGTTGGAGAACATGTATTTCATCAGGGCTCCGAGTCTGCAAGTCTTCACAGGGCTGAGCTCAACGGAACCTTCCAGACACTGGTCCATTGCAACCCAAAGGCCTCCTTGGTTCCATGGAGCTTTTCATGTTTACTCACAGGGCACATTACATTAGTTAGTTTTTGAAAACGTCACCCCATGCCTTCCTTCTCTGTTCTGGCTGAGTCTAACATATAGATAAGTAAGAAAGCTATTTGCAGGTGCGCTCCTTCAGTCTTTGAACCTGCAGACTCTTAGACAGTACTGTTTTATACTCTTAGCGAAGACATGTCTAGCACATTTTGTTCAAAGACAGATGAATCAAAGCAGGTATGATCTTTGCCTTTAAGAAACTTCTAAACGCCCAGAAATTCCATTCCAAGATATAGACCTGCACAAAATGCAAGCATATGTTCAAACAAAATGTGGGCAAGAGTGTTCATTGCAACATTATCCATTGCCCCATAGTGGAAGCAGCCCAGATCGCCAGCAACTGATGCATAAGTAAAGACAACGTATCGACTTCATGGAGTATTATCTAGTCATCAAAACAAATGGTGCCCTGCTGCACGCATCAAGAGAGACAAACTTGGGAAGCGTTAGGGTAAGTGAAAGAGACCAGGTACAAAAGACCGCATAATCTATAGTTCATTTATTTACAATATCAGGAAGGGCCAGGAAGCGTTAGTTATTTCCCGTAATTGGAGAAGGGAGGAATTGAGTGCACCTAGTAAGTAACTTAACGAGTGCTGGGTGTCGTTTCAGGAGTGAGAAACACCCTGAAATTGGTTGGTGATAGTTGAGCTATTCCGGAGTTGCCCTAAAAACTATTAAGTTGTATGTTTTAAAAGGGAGGCTGTATGGTGTGTGGGCTGTAGCTCAATTTAGGGAAAAAAAATAAGAGGAAAGAGGTATTTAACAAGAAGCCAGTACAAATTTATTTTCCTATCTAGACTCCAAGATAAAGTCTGCAGGTTTATTTTTCTGGGCAGCCCCCACACAAGGACTGGTCTCCTCAGGGCAAAGTCCAGTCAGTTACCAGGAAGAGAAGTTCCTCCCATGCCAGCAGTATTAGAGTAAGTCCAGGTGTCAAGGCTTAACCAGAAACAAATTGGAAACGCTGGAGCTGGAGCAAACCTACCTTGTGACATTTACCACTTCTTACATAAGAAGCAGAGAGATTTTTTATCTCCAGTTTTCATGGTGCAGAAATAGCAGAAACGCTGCAGTGTTCTGTCCTCCGGGTTGCCTGCGCTCTGATTCTCTGATGAGCTAGGAAGAGATGGGACAACATATTGGGGAAATGTGGAGGAGGACAAACAGCTCCTGCAAGAAACCTGGGAATTCAATTTGGTACTCCTTTCTCTCTTCCTCTCCCGAGTCCAATCAGTTTCCCAGTTCTGTGTCTATCACTTGGCAATCTCCTTTTTTCCCCCCTCAAACCTGAGTTATGGTCTTTGATCACCAGGATCATCTTCACTTATCTTTTCCTGGATGACCACAGAACCTTCCAGAACGATCCTTCTGCATCATCCAGTTCTCCCTCTTACTCTGCTGCTGCCGCTTCCATGGCCGTTTTCCAAAGTGCAAATCCACATCTGAAAACCATGACTCCGACCTTGAACTTCTATTAGAGATGCTCATCAGATGTACTCTTACCACTCAGCTGCCACATCGTCAGCGCTCAGCAGCCGTGCTGATATCTGGACCATGAACTCACCTATGTATAGGGTTCCTCGGGGGCTTTGTGGAAAAAAGGTCCTGCCATGTTCTCTACCTCCCTCTCCTTCTGCTATTGAACTTAACTTGTTCAGGCTTCAACTTGCAAGTATCTTTTTCCTGAGCAAAGCCTCTGTGATTCCCTTCAGCATCTCATACAATCTTTTCCCTCCCAGAACACCCCCCGTATAGCTTTGGAACACTGTTCCATTTGTGATTAATTATACATTACATGCCTGCCCCCATAACTGAACGATAAGATTCCGGGAAAGCAGGGCAGTATTGGGATGATTCCCAAATGTGTCCTGTGCCTGACCCAGGCAGAACCAAATAGTTCATGCTCAATCTCTGCTAGTAACAGAAGGCAAGACAGAAGTGCTAGCCAAAGGGACGAAGGCCAGAAAGAAGGGCGAGGGTCAAAGCATGACAGGATGTTGAGTGTGCTGAGCATCTCCTCTGCTGAGGGAGGGACTCCTCTGAGCCAAGGGTGATCAAGATGAACCGAGCCAACCAGGAAAGACGGAGAGGGGTTGGAAAGTATTGACTCCGGAAGGTGCCAGAGTTGCCAGAGCCTGAAGTGTCTGGTGTAGCATAGCAGGGCACATGGAGAGAAAATGCTGTGAAGGAGTCAAGAGACAGGCAGAGCCCAGGAATGGGATGGCCTTGTCAGTGGTAACATGCCTTCTGAACTGTGAGATCATGAGATCAGGAGGATGCCATCATCAGCTCCAGGGAGAAGATGCCCTTGGCCGCCTTTCTCTTCTGTGGAAAGTACCATCTGTACTGCCTTCAGATTCTGTGCTGGGGCTGTCACTGGCAATAGAGGCTGACCTTCTCAGAATGGTGGCTTGGCTTCAGAGCCATCTTTGCGGTGTTAAGGAAGTTAGGGTCCAAATAGTATCTTTTTCTAGATTACCTTTTCCCTCTTGACGGCATGAACGTGTATCTGCCCTGCCTTAGGAAAACCAGGGCCTGTCCAGAGGCAGGAAGTGCCACACAACTGCAGTTAGGCACACATTAAATTCTATTGCTGTCACTCACAGACTGTGCGACCTTGAGAGAGTTTTATTATCTTCCAGGACTTGGAAACTCATTTGCAAATTGGGCACAAGAATAATACCTACCCTATAAGGTTATCGCAAGAATACAATGAAATATTCTATGTACTCAGAAGAAAAATTCCATAAATATTAGATATTTTATTAGAAATTTGTCCCAGTGCCCCACTACCCTTTTTGCAGAGACTTGTCTTATTAATAATGCATGAGTTTGCTTCCTTATGGCTCCACTGTAAGCCAATTTTTCTCATTGTGCTTCAGGTGAGTATGGGGAGCAGATGGTCACCATCCTCCTGATGGTGCCTTTGGGGACAGATGTTAACGAGGTCAAGAGCTTGCAGTTTGTCATGGAAGAGATCAGTGGGCCTTCCCCCTCTGCCGCAGGTCATCTTACTCTAGCCAATTTCAGACAGATAGGGAAGGTTTCCATAAAGAAATGTGCACTTAGGTAGAGAATCTCAGCCCTGCAACTTCCAGTGCTGGAACTCTGGGAGAGCCACTTAATTTTTCCGACTCCTACTTTTCTCATTTATAAAATCAACATCTTAGGACCAACCCTTTTCTCTGTGGATTGTCCTGGAGATTAAAGAAAGTAACATGTATATAAAAGTTTAGAACTGAGCCTGAGAAATAGCTCTTCAGTTAAGCAGTATGGTGGGGTATTTCATAGCCATACTGGGCTAACCAGTGTCCCGATAGCTGGATGTGTCTTCATGGCTGTTTCCAGAACAGATTATCACTGGAAACAGTAGACTGAGTGATGCTCTGCCCTTGCCAGTTGGGGCCAGCCATCTCCAGTCTATTAATGCCCCAGACAGTACCCAGAAGAATAGGAAGGGTGAGTTTTCTACCTCTTTTAGAACATCCATCTTCTCCTGACTTGGAACTTGGAAGCTCCAAGTTGTGTTTCCCAGTTTTATGACAGTACTCCTGGCATAATGTCCCACTCAGGCTTCTTTAGACTCTTGCACTCAGGCGAAATCACAGCAGGTTTTCTGGTTCTCTAGCTTGCGGAGAACACACTGTGGGATTTCGACCTTTCACAGCTGTTAGCAGTCCTCTAATGGAGTGGCATTTCAATTGTAGTTTAATAAATAAAGCCTGCCTGAAGATCTGAGAGTAAAACAATCCCACTGATTACCCTTACAGACCAGATTATCCTAACAGGTACCTTTAATCTCAGGAGCCATAATGACACACACCTTTGATCCCAGAAGCCACACTAGTTGCCATAGAAATGGGTGGTGCACTCCTTTAATCCCAGCCTTAGGGATTAAGGAGATCATAAAACAGGAGGAGACAACTCTCAACACATCATCTCCTTCTGAGGTTCCTGGAGGCAGGATCACCATTTTTGGACTGAGGTCGAGGTAAGAGCAGGTAGCTGGCTGATTTGCTTTTCGGATGTTCAGGTTGAACCCCAATTTCTGACCCCGAGTTTTTATTATTTTATTATTCTTTATTATTGCAACACTCCAATATATTATCTTTGAATCTGTCTATCTACTATTGGCTCATTTATGTATCCTTTGGTCATCTGTCCTTGTACCTTCCTTCTTATTGGGTCCGTTTCTCTGGAGAACTCTATCCTTTTTTACAATTTAATCTTATTGGAATTGATCAACACGAATAAAGCTCTAAATAAGGAAATTATCTTATAAGCCATGCTGACTAGATGTCCAACCATGTTGCCCTACATGTGGGTAACTCTTGTGATCCTCCTGTTGGCTGTAGTTCCTATAGTATCTTGGTAGAGGTCCTCTTTCTTTATCAAGGGACAATCAAGGGACAGTGTGCCGCAGGTCAATACCATATTTCTAAAATCATATCTCCAATTTGTAGTCTTCTACTCTTTCCATGTTTTAATTCCATATATTCTTTTCATGCTGGCATTTTTCGAAAATGTCATTCCGATTATGCCCTTCCAGCTTAGGATTCCTCATTCCCCATCCCCTACCTGACCGCTTTCAGACAATGATTCCTCTGGTCTCAGTTCAGGATTTGTCTACACATGATTTAAGAACTCTCAAATAAAAAGAAAATAAACAATGGAAAAATGGACACATGATTTGAACAGATACTTTTCTGAGAGTAGCTATGTTAGAAATATGTCCCACATCATCAGTAAACAGGAAAATATAAATTAATACCACTATGATATAACATTTCATTTCCTATAATTGCTATTAAGGACAAAGGTTTATGATCTTGAGTATTGGCAAGGCTAAAGAGTGAATAGAACTCATGGTGCTGACTGAGGATATAAAGTAGTACAATGAAGCTTATAGGTTTCTTAAGAAAATCATGCATACCCCATTGTCCGCTATGTTCAGCGAGTCCGGTTTTATCCCATGCTTTTTCAGATCCAGTCCAGCTGGCCTTGTTGAGTTCCCGATAGATCATCCGCAATGTCTCAGTATGTGGGTGCACCCCTCGTGGTCCTGAGTTCCTTGCTCATGCTCTCTCTCGTTCTGCTCCTGATTTGGACCTTGGGATTTCAGTCCGGTGCTCCAATTTGGGTTTCTGTCTCTGTCTGCTTTCATCGCCCGATGAAAGTTGTTCTCCAGGAGGATGACTATATGTCTTTCTTTGGGTTCACCTTCTTATTTAGCTTCTCTAGGATCACGAATTATAGGCTCAATGTCCTTTATTTATGGCTAGAAACCAAATATGAGTGAGTACATCCCATGTTCCTCTTTTTGGGTCTGGCTTACCTCACTCAAGATAGTGTTTTCTATTTCCGTCCATTTGCATGCAAAATTCAAGAAGTCCTTGTTTTTTACTGCTGAGTAGTACTTTAATATGTATATATTCCATACTTTCTTCATCCATTCTTCCATTGAAGGGCATCTAGGTTGTTTCCAGGTTCTGGCTATTACAAACTGCTGAGAAGTCAAGAACAAGGACACTGGGTTTTGATCCTACTGCACATACTGGCTTTGTGGGAGCCTAGGCAGCTTGAATGCTCACCTTACTAGACCTGGAAGGAGGCAGGAGGTCCTTGGACTTCCCACAAGGCAGGGAACCCGGATTGCTCTTCGGGCTGATGAGGGTAAGGGACTTGATTGGGGGAGGGGGAGGGATATGGGAGGCAGTGGAGGGGAGGAGGCGGAAATCTTAAATAAATAAATAAAATTAAAAAAAAGAAAGAAAGAAAGAAAAAGAAAATCATGCATACCCTATGATCTAGCCATTCCATCCCTAGGCTTTTATTCAAGAGAAATAAAAGCATGTATTTATGTAAAGATTATGCATTAACATTCATATACACTATTCCTGGTAGTAGTCAAGGACTGAAAGCAGCATCAATGTCTGTCTGCTGATAAACACATGAACAAACAGATTCATACAGCGGAGTATGAAAAAGAATGAGCCGTTGATACTGGGCTACATGGGGATCTCCAAAGAATTGTGCCAGGAAATCAGCAGACAAAACTATGAGCCATGTAATTCCATTTAAATTAAATACACGATCAAGGCAAAGTATAATAGGACTATAGTTTGCCCGGGATGTGAGGAAGGGGGCGAAGGAGTTCTCACACAGGGACCCACGAAACAGGGTTAGATGGATGTCCTCTGTTTTCATTGTGTTGATGTTTTCATGGCTTTATAGCTAGGTTAAATGTTTCAAATTATGCGTATTAAGCATGTGAAGTTTATGTCCTACACTATAACAAATCTACCAAATTTTAAGAAAACACAAATAAAAAGCTTAGCTTTCGTTTCTACTCTTTTAGCATCCCTTTGCTGACACTGCTCTGGGCACAGCCTATCTCCCTTGAAGGAGTAAAAACAGTCAAAGGAGGGACCACAAAATTCACACCTGCGCAAACTGATTTATTGTTCTTCGGTGCCTATGGGTTAATTACAAATAATAGTTGATCTTCCCAGACAGTTTAAGCTAACAAGAATTTTCTAAATCACAGAAGCCATATCCCCTCAGCAAAATCCACTTCCTCAGTGAAATTATTTCACACTGAAAAGGTATAAAAAGAAAATCCACATATATGTATTTAAGAAATTGAGAAAATAGCAACTGTAAACTCAAAAGAGGCTCTTGGCTTCTGAAGGACAATAATTCAGATTGGAAAAAGTCAGGCTTCTGCGTAGGGGTGGGGCATGGCTCAGTACGGGGTTTTCCAAGACAGGAGGGCATTCAAAATACTTTATTCAGGAAGGAAACATACCCAAGCCAAGTGGCACTTCTACAATGACCCATATAGGAATGCATTTTGTGAGGCTTATTAGTGAAATATTTTGAAGTGTAAATACAGCATGCCTTTTTTTTTTTTAACAAATGCTGTAGTGTATTACACTGGGGTAATCCGAGTGCTGAAAGAACGTAAGTGACTGGTGCTGCCTCTTACAAGATGGCTTGTGGGATTCAGTCCAGTTAGTTCTGTGGTTACCCTGGCTGCTACTTGGTGCAATGGTAAGAATCTTCCATAAGTTTGAGAGAGACCCAAGGATAATGGTAGGAGTTATTCAACTGAAGCTGTTCTCACTTTATCAGAGACCCATCATACCTGCTTCATAGAGACTGGTTAATCTAGAGTCCACCCAAGCAAGGGGCTGAAAGCCTCACGCCTGCCATCACTGAAAGCACCATTGGCTCATGGCTTTTCCTATGACAGCCTTGTTTCCAAAGAATCATTCTTCCCCAGGCCATCTGTTTCCCATGGCGTGTGAGGATACCCACTCACTCTGTAGATCCCACCCTTTGGTGCCTATGCCACCAGAATAGTTACATGGCCAACAGACTGTGTCTGCCTTCTTCTTGCAGGAGATTCAGTGCCACCCCCACACAATACAGAATGAGGTTGTTTCTGCCTCTGTGTGCCTTGGCAAGATGCTGCCTCCAAGTTATTTCACAGATCCAAACTTGTAGAATGACCGTGTTATGCAAAGACTAAACATTGAACTCACGGATGGTTCTAAATAAAAACATCATGGTGTGTGGTTTGTTTGTTTGCTTATTTGTTTTTGTTTCCACCCCCCTCTACTACCATGCCCTGAAGGAGCAGCTTCTATGTCGCTGATCCTTGCAGTGTCCTGTGACATTTCATGGGAAACCAAAGCAATGAAGATAGTGGGGGTGGAAATTAGCTGGTGCTAAATTGCAGGTGTTTAGGCCCCCAATGCCTTATGTTAATGGCATTAGGAGATAGAAACTTAATCCAGCTATAATGGTTGGAGAAAGGGCTTGGGGGAGAAAGAGAACGATTATTAAAATGGAGCCCCCACAAATGAGTCACAGCATTTACAGATTTACAGACACAGTGGTACCTCGTTTCCTGCCATGTGATGGTCTCTGTCCCTCTGAGACTCTGCAGTCAAGGAGGCTGTCACCAGATGTGGCTATGCAACCTTGCATCTCCAAAACTGCAAGGCCAAATAAACCTTGTTTCTTTAGGAGGAGTCGGCCTCAGGTCTTTCACTACAGTCATGCAAAAATGGGCTCCTTCATCAGCTTAGTATATGGCAGCCAGTGATCATGCTAATGTCTTCTATGTGTACTCAAGCAGGCAAAGCCTCTTTTTGAGAAGTTTTGGATAATGTCTTGCTGATTGCTGTAACAACGATGCTAGAAGGTATATACCTCTGCAATCCCCTTTGTAGATTACAGGCTTGAAACGGTAAAAAAGGAACAATCAAAGCCAATGGGAGTGGAAAGTTCATTTGGGGAAGCCATGAAAACTACAAGTGTGGACAGAAGCTTTCAGTTTCTGGGACAGATTGGTGGGAGATGCTGAGGCAATGGTACCAGATTACCCAAGTCTAATTGAGACATAAGTACACAGCACCTGTGGGGTGGTAGGCAGACTCTCCTTATCCATAGAGTGGACATACTGTCTATTCTCAGTCTGGTTGGTAGCATCCAATCAGGTAATTTGTGCGAATGCTTGGACAGCAGTCAGTGCATAGCAGGTACCAGGCTTCCTCTCATCTTCCAAGGTCTTTTCTGCTCAGCGACTCTGACGATATCTACTGGGCTTCCTCCTCAGCCCTTATCCAGCAGTACAGAATCCTGATCCATCTGACCTCTTTCTACTAGATGAGGTGAGTTGTACATATTTTAGTGTGGGGCAGAGGTGGTGGGATGCCCTAACGTCCCTTTCCATGGTCCCTTCAAGGGGACATCATCTTGTCCCTATAGGACACTCTCCAAACCCCAGAGGATGGGAAGAATGCAGATACCAATAAGAAAGTCCATTTGCACTAGAGTATCCAGCCTTTGGAGGCTCCTTCGTTCACTATTATCCAGTGAAGTATACCACACCCTCAAGTCCATCTTTCACACTTTGGCATTTCCATCTCTATGGAAGATAAGTCACTCAGAATAACGGGGATATAAGGAAAAGGGACTTAGTTTAGAAGTTTGTTGGCATCTTTATTATTACATTCTCACTTCATATTTGTCCTGGACTCAGATAAATAAATAACCAGAGAGAAAAGATCCCTGATTTCTGGTTAAAAGAAGGCTAAGTTCATGATGAAAACTGGCAATTAAGCAGCGGCTGGGTATTCTGTAAGAGGGTAAGGGAGGATGACAGCTGGATCCACAGTTGGAGGTGCCATGGGGCTAGAGAGACTTTTCAAGTTGGCTTGAAGAATAAGTAGAAGGAAATATCAGTTAACGGGACTGCTTAAATAAAGCTTGAAACCTATATGAGCCTGGGGGAATCACTCGTTCTGGGTCAGAGTCACCCAATCTGTAAAACCCAGTGTAAACTGGTGGGTTGCCTTCACCTCCGGGGGCTTTCTTAGGTCTAGTGCCCTTTAATTCTGCATTTGATCTAGAAAAAAAAAAAACCTTGTTCTTTCCTCTGAGTTCAGCATCTGCACGGACTATGAATCCTCCCCAGACCTGTACCCCACCTCTCAGATCTGTAAGCTGAATCTCAGCAATCAGAGCAGCCTGTGTTTTCCGACATGTACATCTTCTGACCGAATTTCCTGTCTACCCGTTGTGAAGGCTTATGACAAAGGACTATCTATGTATTTCCTAGCCGCCTGGAAGTAACAGGTCTCTGAAGAGTGTTGACAGCAATGGCAGGTTAAAAGTGTAGGGAAGGAGAGGAGAGCATGAGAATAAGATTGGTCTAGAGGGATGTCTCCCAGAAATCCCCCCTCCAGGGCTTTCAGATAAAGTATCTAACATCCTTTTTGCAGCCGCTTTTCCCCTAGAAACAAAACTCCGTGTTTTACATCTCATTGCAGGCACCCAGCTGCTGATAAACCTGTCAGGAACAATTGTGTCCCCATGCAGATAGGCTGTCAAGCCTCCTGTCTGCTGGGGCTGCTCCTTTGTCTGAGCAATTGAGATTCAAGGGAGTCTGTTTCCATCCCTCTCCTTCCTTGGTGGTTGCAAGAGCTTAGACCCTGACATCAAAGTGGTGTGGTAATGAATGTTGGGTCCCCACGGCCCCAGGGAATGAGTCTGGGAGGCCAGGATGCTGGAATGAACCTCCAGAGGCTGATCTCCATAGTGATTTTGCAGCCAGGGAAACTAGGATGCTTTCATATAGACTGCACACATTAAGTATACCTTAGACACATTATTTGTTAATCTAACCCTTGGCTTTTGCACCCTGCTTCTGAAGTGGAGATCGTAATGATTCTGCGCTCTTTGGAGAATGAATGAAATATGTGTATAGCACAGTTTTGACCTACTACTAACAAACCGTCAAGGTGACATTGTCATTGTAGCTCCTCCACACTCTCCCCTCCAATAGATTAGGAAGTTGGACTAAAAGACCAGGCTAAAAACAGCAGGCTGGTCAGGAAGGAGGACATGAAGAAACCTATTACAGCATCAACCCTCCTTACACGCCCCTCCTCAAGGTGGGCTGTGCTTCAAAAGTCCCAGTCTGAGAAAGGCTTCTCCTACCTCTATAGTTGAGCAGCATGATGTCTAGCTTCAGCATTTGGCATTGTTTTTGGAGTGGTAGCAAGGCATAAGACATCAGTGGAGTTCCTCCAAAACGGCTGGATGCCAGCATCCGACATCTTCAGCTAGAATAGAAACCGCCCGCGGCATCATTAACTGTGTAACTTACCAAATTAACTAACTTTTTCTTGATCCTACTTCTTTTTAGAGCTGGGGCCAGGTGGAGTGTTTTCTTTCTTAAGACGTTTTTTTCTCTTTTCTTTGAGTCCTTCCTCTGTAATCCTTTACCCTTCCCTTGAATGACACTTTATATGACCAAGAGAGAGTTGAATATTTCTGATTATTGTTTTTGGGATTTCAACTCATACAAAAGAATCCTTAGGTCTTAGTGGAATGCCACCGAATCTCAGAAGAGGAACGCTGCATTTGTTGCCACCACTCATATGCAACTTGGATCACAACCCACCAATGTTAGATGTTGCCATTTCTTTTCAGGTCTGCATATTAACGGAGACCTGATGATTCTCTATCCTAGGAAAGACAGTGATGTCTGTGTTAGAGAGAGGGATAATTTTTCAACCAAAATAATAAGAAAGCAATACTTGAATATTGCTGCTTTATTTACTATCAAAAAGAAACAGACCCAAACTAGTTTCCCACCAACAGATGAATGGATAATGAAAATCTGGTACATGCTTACATACATATGTGAATACTATTTTGCTCTAAAGAAAAATAAAATTACAAAACTTGCAGGAAAATGGATGGTCTTAGAATGTATAATATTAAGCAAGGTGATATGATCTCAGAAAAGAAAAAGAACCCCCCAACATTGCTGCTTATGTGAAGATCCTAGCTGTAATATATATATATATATATATATATATATATATATATATATATATATATATATATATATCACATCACCTCTTCCACCCCAAATACCTCCATCCTTCACCACCACCACCTTCTTAACTACCTTCATTCCCCATTACCACCCCCACCCAACTTCCATCCCCCACTACCATCTCCCCCAACCTCTGCCTCTGCCCCCACCTCCCCCAATCATCTCCATCCCCCCAACCACCTTCACACACTCCAGCCACCCAACCAAACATATCCATCCACTACCACCTCTTCCTCCTCAATAACCTAGGAAGTTAGACTAATACTGAGCAAAGTATTAGTCAAGCAAGACAGCAGCCAAGACCAGTAAAGAAGTCATACACACATGGATGCAGTATAATATGTAGAAAGGAGAGCAAGACAGTTGCTAAGCATTAGGTGATGAGGAAGGGCTGAATGTAGGTAATGGGCATGTGTGTCATGAACGAAGTTATAAAACTAGATGTTTTTTTTCTAGTTTTAACTCTTTCATGGATTTTTCAATTTGTGGTGCTGGATAAGTACATCAAAACATATTTACTAGTGAAAGTGTAAAATCCAGTGTGAAGCTTCACAGCTTCAAAAAGCCTATTCTAATTGCATGGAACTTCATTGAAATGTACAGACTCGGAATCTGGTTGGTTTCCAGGTGAGGTTGTTTTTATAATAAGTTTTAATAACTTTTAAGAAGCAGTACTTCTGAGGGTTTGGAATAATTAGAGAGAGGTGTTCTTTTCATTTCTCCCCACACTTTAGACTGCCCACTCATGAGAAGCATCTGGAATGACATCTACTTATTTTCTTTTACGTTTTCCTGTTTGGGACAGAAACTGTTGGAGCTTATGTTTTGATGGGAGTCTCTTGATTTCTCAGTCCCCTTTCTAATTTTGTACAGGGTATGATGACATGTAGAGGGACATGTTTTTCACCCTAGTGTTCTTTGTATTAGTTTACGTGGTGTGGCAACACAAATCCAGGAACATGATACATTATAAAGAAATGAAGTCTGATTAGTTCTGCTTTGGAGGCTGAAAGTCCATTATAAAATAGGCCCATCTGTTTGGCGCCTGAGTAATTGACTGTATCACACACAAAGGAGAAGGGGGAGGGGATGGGCTGTGTGTAAAAGGAGCCAACCTCATGGAACAGCTTTACTTTATAAAAACCTACTTTTGTAAAGATGTATGGCATCAGTATTTTCTCTGGAATTTGTAACCCCCACCCCTCCAATGACTTACCTACTGGTCTTCCATCAGATGCCATCTTATAAGACTTCACCCCAAAAACACCACACTGGGGAACAAGCTTCAAACATATCGAAGCCAAGAGGTGATTCTCTCTCTCTGTCTCTCTGTCTCTGTCTCTGAACACCACACTGGGGAACAAGCTTCAAACATATCAAAGCCAAGAGGTGATTCTCTCTGTGTCTCTCTGTCTGTCTCTCTGTCTCTGTCTCTGTCTCTCTCTCTCTCTTTCTGAATCTTGAACTCACCACTTAGGTTGGGTTCTTGGTTGTTATAGAGGGGTTGGAAGGGTCTTTTGTTATAGCAGCTGGCAGACATTTCATGCATTTTCTTCAGAACAACAAACTCAGTTACTGTTGGAACAGCATGAATGCCCACATTCCCTTCTCCTTTACTAGAAGCTTTCTGAGAGAGAAGGCTCCTTATTGTTCATATTGTTCTGCTCGTCACATAGTCTGCATTCAGAAACACTGGGTCTGTAAATGAATAAATTCTTCCTTCGTTTTCTTGTCTGGGCTCAGATGCTCTCTGTAGAGAGTGCCTAGCCTGTGGCTGCTACTGCCAAGGCATGCCCTCAGATTATCTTTTGTTTTCTTTGCTCCAAGCCAGCCTGTGTTCTTTTAGGCTAAAAGTAGGTGTGATAGCCCTTGCAAAATTCTGTCCAGCAGGGTTTCCTCCCTTCTCTTCCACATTCTCACACTCGACACATGGAGATGAAAGCTGAGAACAGCCTTCAGCCCAGAATAAAAGGCTCCCATCACGGCTGGGACTCTCTCTGAGCTGGGCACAGAACCGCAGCCCAAACTCCACGTTCAGAGCAGAGGGACAGTGGGGAATGAATAAGAGAGGGAAGAGTGTGGGCAACACAGTTGGCTCACATTGCCTTGTAGTCTGCCTCATTCTGCCTTTAAAAGTTATTGGCATTAAAGAAAACGGAATTGGGATCAGAGATGTTTCCACCTCGTCTAAGTCCTGGTAAGATGAATGTGTATCTCCAGTGGAAGTAACTTGTTTAAACTCATTCTCCTGCATTATGTCTTTGAAACTGTACAATATTTATCCACCCGAGACATATCATTTTATGCCTCAGAGAGCTCTGTGACAATGTAGACCCCCCCCCCAAGCCTTGTTCATTCGACTTCATAAGTATGGCTGGGGTGAGTCCTGGGAATCTGTTGTTTTGAGGGCTTATACATGCTAAGTAAGTCTCATCTCCAATCTTCATTATATTGCTTTCTTTGAGATGGCATCTCACTAGTTTACTAGGCCAGCTTTGAACTCAATAGAATTAGAGGCTTGCTCTACCAAGTCCTGTTATGTAGGCTCTGTAGATTCTGATCATATCCCTAGTTATTAAAGCTTCTTTATGGATTACTTGATCAGTGCCAGACTCTTCTGGGTGGACCTTTTTTCTCCCATCAACCTTTAAAACATCTGTAATCAGAGCTGTGTGTGGTTGTGAACAACTGTGATTCCAGCATTCTGAAAGCAGAGGCAGAAGAAGATGAGTGAGCTTGAGACCAACTTGGAATACATTGTGTGACCCCCTTCTCAAAAACAAAACAAATTAAACAGGAAAAACAACCCACCACATTGTATTCACCTTGTAGTCCTGGTACTATTAATAATTCAGATTTACTGAGAAGGGAAGAGAATTTAGGAGACATTTACCTAAGTCTTATACACTCTTTGTCTTAAGAGGCCTCTCTCTTTACTTCCTTTAAAGCTGTGAAAAAGCCCAAGATTTAAAAGCAAACACCTCCAATTTTCTTATGGTTAGAATCTTTCCCGCATCATCTTGAGGCTCACTGTTCCTCTGAAATGGAAATGGGAGTGAGTAGCACTTCTGAAGTACAGGAGATTGCTTATGATATGCTTATCTGCTGTCATGATTATTTGATGTGGGATGTCTTTCTGTATATGTGTTGCTTTTATTGATTGATAAATAACACTGTTTCAGCCATGGCTTAGCAGAATATAGCTAAGCAGGAAATCTGAACAGAGATAAAGAGAAACAGTAGGCAGAGTCAGAGAGATGCCATGTAGTTGCCGAAGGAGAAGGGAATACCGGAACCTTAGGAACCTTACCAGTAGGCCACAACCACGTGGTGTTACACAGATTGATAGAGATGGGTTAATTTAAGATTTGAGAACTACCTAGGAATATATGAGAGTCATTGGACAAAGAGTATTGTAATTAATATAGTTTCTGTGTGATTATTCAGGTCTGAATGGCAGGGAAATTAATGAGCAGTCTCTGCCTACAAATGATGTACCAATAGAGGGGCAATTGCATCCAAGTAAAACCTAAGAGTACTTGGGAAGGAATTCTATACACAAAAGAACAGAGTTAAGCACAGCTTCCAGGTAGCAGCATTTTTTCTGGTGGGTTCTGTTTGGTAGAGGCAAACAGAGGCACAGTTCCTTTAAGGGAAGGCTTCCTGACTCAGTATTAGTAGCAACAACTGTGTGACTCCTTTAAGAGACAGCTTTCTGGCTTTAGCTGGTCCTGTTGAGGAGCACTTAAATGGGGTTTCTAAGCAGCATGTTCCAAGTTGCTTAATGGACACATAGACCCCACTGCATCCCTGGTGCTGGGGTGGTGAGCATGGCTTGCAGAGCTGGCCGTGAATGTACCTCTGCCATGTTGGACTGGGTAGGGCCAAAAGGCAAAGCAGCATTAGTCCAGCTTAGCATTTCAAGAAGTGCTTTTTGTCAGAAAAGGATTTCAGATACATAATAGGACAGACTCAAACATAATAGACTGCTAAATGAGACACAGTGTGTTTTAAAACATATACATAGGTGAGCACCAGACTGAGCTCCTAAGGTCCAAATGAGGAGCAGAAGGAGGGAGAACATGAGCAAGGAAGACAGGACCACGAGGGGTTTACCCACCCACTGAGACGGTGGGGCTGATCTATTGGGAGCTCACCAAGGCCAGCTGGACTGGAACTGAAAAAGCATGGGATAAAACCAGACTCTCTGAACATGGTGGACAATGAGGGCTGCTGAGAAGCCAAGGGCAATGGCACTGGGTTTTGATCCTACTGCATGGAACTGGCTTTGTGGGAGCCTAGCCTATTTGGATGCTCACCTTCCTAGACCTGAATGGAGGGGGGAGGACCTTGGACTTTCCACAGGGCAGGGAACCCTGACTGCTCTTTTAACTGGAGAGAGAGGGCTAAAGGAGTGGGGAGAGGGGGAGAGGAGTGGGGGAAGGGGGAGGGAAATGGGAGGCGGGAGGGAGGCAGGAATTATTTCAATAAAAATATACATAGGCTTCGAAGAGAGAAGGAAAAGAGTATAGACAATTATAAAAAGAAATAAATATTTTAAAAAAGTAAAACAATGTCTTTAAAGAGATAGTCATAGATTAAAGGAGTAAAGAAAATAAGTCACGTAAAAAGAGTCTGGATTATGCATATTATTATCTTTTCTTTGAATTTTTTGACTATTAGTGAACTAACTACAGAGAAACATTTGATTTGGAGGCTGCTTAGCTAAATCAAAATATATTTTAAAGGTATCTTGACTTCAAAATTTGAGTTTAAGGATATGTTGCTTTGGAAAAGCAGTTCTGCTTTTGTTTCCACAGAGGATGAGAACCAGGCTAATATGGTTTGATGGAACAACCCCCCCCCCCCGAAAGGTCTCTGCAAACCCTAAAACACTTCGTCCAATAAACAACTGGAAACAGTTGGAGAAAACACCCAAATTCCCAAAATGATTGCTTATAAATGTTTGTTTTCATTTAAAGGGGGTTGATTATAAGTGATTAATGGTCATAGTCAATTTCTGAAAAAATAATAAGGGGATATATTATAGAGATGAATACTTTGCCTTGGTAAGGGTCTTGGTCTATGGTCTATTGATACCTATTTAAGGTTGATTTTGTTACACTGTGTACATGTATATATCTACTCTTCTTTAAGGTATTATGTTCATGCAGCTTATTTAAAAATGTAGTGTATAGTTAAGAAATACAGATTAATAGATAGTCATCTGTAATAATCAAGCTTTTAATTATGTTAGTTAGATTTTCTAGAAATACAGAGATGTATTTCAGTTAGATAGATAATCTTCAACACTCCATAGAACTATGGAATATGACATTTAAAATGTTTTAAGAACTTACATTTTTCTCAGCAGTGAGACATGTCTGCTTTTGGCAGCACCAATTAACTTCAGAGAGGATGATGGGCATTGAAGAAACCTGTTATGGAATTTGCCTTCAACGTGACAAGGTTAGCCATTTGGACAAGAAACTGCTCTTGTCTGGACTGCTTTATGGTATGCTGTATGAAGTAGACATGCAGGAGCCACAGAAAAGTGAGTGCTGAACTTTCCAAAAGGTAGAGTGGTCCTTCAGGGTTCCTGCTCCACAGAAGAAACTGCCAGACATTCTACAGGACACAGAAGAAAGCAACTAATAAACTTTGCCATTACAAGGCAAAACAGATCTTCCAATTTCCTGCTTCATGAAAAAGTCTGCTGGATACTATGGGCCTGTAGGCTGAAGATGGATGCCCCAATGTTACAAAAGAATTTTGGGTGACTGTCCAGAAAGCAAGATATCTCTGTCAATTCTAGAACTTTGGAAGTTGCTTACAGTGCATTCCCTGTTTCCTTAGGTAATATTATATCCTTCTGGGGTCTTTGAAGAGTTGAAGATAGGTAGTTATAGTTCTCCTTAGTTATGATAAAAGATAAATTTGATATAAAACTTAAGTCTCACAAAGGTAGGATACATGATAGAGTATTTTTCTTAATTTGCCAAATGTAGATGAACTAAATATTGTAATTCTAATTCTTGCTTAATAACTGTTTTGTATATGTAATTTTACTATGTTAAAGTTAAAACCTTCCTTTTTAATTAGACAGAAAAGTAGAGATGATGTGGAATGTCGTTCTGTATGTGTATTGCTTCTATTGGATGATAAATAAAGCTGTTTCAACCAATGACTTAGCAGAGTATAGCCAAGAAAGAAATCTAAACAGAAATATATAGAAAGAGTAGGAAGAGTCAGAAAGACACCATGTAGCTGCTGAAGAAGGACATGCCGAAACTTTAGAAACCTTACTGTTAGGCCACAACCTCGTGGCAATACACAGATTGATAGAAATGGGTTAATTTAAGATTTAAGAGCTAGCTAGTTAGGAATACACTAGAGTCACTGGCCAAACAGTGCTGTAATCAATATAGTTTCTGTGTGATTATTCAAGTCTGGGCAACTGGGAAATGAATGAGCAATTATTCTCTGGTTTGATTGACAATTACAAATTCTCCCTGGGAGACTCCAGCAAAAGTGTTTGTTCACTGGGATTCTGATATGGGTATCCCAGACAATAGGCCTTTATCCCACTGGGGAAGCAACTCTGCAGAGCTCAAGTCTCTCCATGAGGGTAACACCAGGTGGAATGTGAGTATGGGTGGCCACAGAGATGAAAACTGGGTGGCGGAAAAAAGAACAATTTAGAAAAGAAGAGGCTCCTGGGGACAGGGTGATGCCTCCCTGGCTCCCACATTAAGAAGTGGTCACTATGCAGGGAGTCAGAATCAGGGACAATGATTAACCCTTTCTTTAACGTATTCCTTATTTGTCTTTTTTAGTTATGAGCCTAGCCTTTAATGACCGAGTCACTCTCTACCCCATTATTTGTCTTAAATATATATGTATTTGTCTTAAATATATATATATATATATATATATATATATATATATATATATCCCCTCTCACCCTTCACTCCATCCACTCCTTCTCCACTGTTTCTCTTTAGATACAGGCAGGCCTCCCATGGATACTAGACAGCCATGGTATATCAAGTTACAACGAGACTAGGCACCTCCTCTTCTATTAAGGCTGAATGAGGCAATTCAGTAGGAAGAAAGGGTCCCAAATGCAGGCAACAGAGTCAGAGACAGATCCTGTTCTCACTGTTAGGAGTCCCACAAGAAGACCAAGTTACATAACTGGAACATATATACAAAGGGCCTAGGTCAGTCCCATACAGGTTCCTGGTTGTAGGTACAATCTCTATGAGTCCATATGAGCACAAGTTAATTGATTCTGTAGATTTTCTTGTGGTGTCCTTGACCCTGCTGGCTCCTACAATTCTTTCTCCCTCTTGAACAAGATTCCTCGAACTTCACCTGCCTAATGTTTGGCCTTAGGTCTCTGCATCTATTTCCATCAATTGCTGGGTAAAGCCTCTCTGATGACAGTTGGGCCAGACACCAATATATGAGTATAACAATATCATTACAAGTCATTTCATTGCCTTTTGTTTTTAAACATTTGTGTTTGGTTCTATCCTAGGTCCCTAGGTATTCTGCCTCTGGGTCTTGGACCCCAGGGGTGAGCTCCCACTCAGGGTATGAGTTTCCAGCCTATACCAGTCATTAGTTGGTAAACCCACAATTTATGCACCACCTTTACCCTAGCACATCTTGTAGGCAGGACAAATTGTAGGTTGAAGGCTTTGGGGCTAGGTTGATCTCCCAATGCCTCCTCAGGAAGTCTTGCCTTGTTATAAGAAATGGCTAGTTTAGTCTCTGTATCCCCTATTGCTAGGGGTTTTAGGGTCACCCTCATATATTGCATGGAGTGTCCATTGCTCTAGGTTTCTAGTTTATCCCGGAGATGCCTCCCCCATTCCAGTTGTCTCTCCTAGTACTCTCTCCTTTCATCCTCCCTTTACCTGCTCCCTCCTCTTCCCATCTGATGGAGGAAGGTCATTGGTTGATTAAATAAAGAAGCTGCTTGCCCTGATAGGTTAGAACGTAGGTGGGAGGAGTGAACGGAGCAGAAGAAGAGGAAGTGAGCTCAGAGACTCCACAGCTCTCCTCTCGGGGGCAGATGCCTCAGAGAGACACGATGCTCCACTCTTGCGGGCAGAGGCAAGAGCTCTGCTCTCTGAGGCACATGCGATGAAGCTCCGACCCAGGATGGACGTAGGCTAGAATCTCCCTTATGGGCTACAGCAGATTATTAGAGATGGGCTAGTCCAGGTGCGAGAGTTAGCCTAGAAGAGGCTAGATAGAAATGGCCAAGCAGTGATTAAATGAATACAGTGTCCATGTAATTATTTCGGGTATAAAGCTAGCCGTGCGGGCAGCGGGGTGCTGGGGACGCAGCCCCGCCGCTCCTATTACTACACCCATCCTCATTCTTCCTTTCAGGCCCCTCCCTCTTCCACTGGCAATGTCCATTCTATTTCCTTAAGTGTTTCCTTTTGGTTGTGAGCCTAGCCTTTAATGGCTGAGGCATTTCTTTAGCCCCCTTATTTGTCTCTAAATGAGACCAACTTCCAATTCCTCTCATCCAATCAGAAGGGAGGACTATCCTGTTCCCAAATCACTACTAACCATAAAACAGAGAACATGGCAGAGCCTTAAAGGGCCACCAGATATCCACTGTATGATTTCCACTAGCGCACTCAGCACACAGTAATGATAGTTTAAAGTGAGCATGCCCATGACCTGGAAGATCTGTGTAGTACATATGACCTCTTTCCTACCAGGAGCAGAATTGCATAATGGAAACATCACCCAAGTGCAAATAGTTTTAATATGTCCAGTCCTATCTCCCACCTGTGTGGTTCAAATTGCCTATGTAGCTTCCTCTCCTAAATCAAACTTTAACTTGCTGGTTTGGTGTGCCCCTCTACAAATTCTTTCATCTAGGAATCCAAGAATCTGAACGGAAGGATGTCTGATCTCCCAGGTCCTCCTCTATGTCTACTCTAGAGTCCCTTACTCTCCAAATGATAGAAGGTGATTAGGATGCTCCAAGGACTCACATGTCTTCTGTCTGTTCTTATGACTACTGGACTACTGTTTTTATTTCAGTTTATCACGTGCTATCTCCTGCCCACTTCTCTGTCCACTGCTTTTCTCTTGACTGGAATGCAGCATCCATTAGAACATTTCTCTGATCCCCACACTTTTCCTCTCTAGTAAGGACACCTCTTGGTCCTGCTCACCTCCCTCTCTTGAACACTTCATGCCACACTTGCTGTAGAATAAACATTCGAATATTTGTTAAGCAATTGGAATGCTTCCCATTTTTTAAAATTTCTGGTTGCAGAGCTAATTGACTCCAATTTGGTGAGACAAAAGCCCTCCAAATGCAGCATGTTGCAAACTGGCATCATCACTGCCCGCTCTCTACTTCTGTTTGTTAGCATCTAGTGGTATCACAGCTAAAATGCGTTCAGGAGCAACCCACATCCATATTTTACCATATTTCCAGGTAAGCCACAGTCAGCAGTCTCTCAAGCTTGCATCTTGGACCGCCAGAATGCCTGCCTAAACGTATCTTCTTCCTGGGTATTCATCCTCTGCTGAAGTGTCAATGTTTTCGTCCTAAGAAAGCAAGTCTGGTAGTGGAGTGACCTTACAGGTACTAGTCCTGTCTCATAGACCACGGGAGGAGGTTCTGGCCCTATAGTGAGGCTGATGTTATTTTGCCTGAGGTCAGTCATGTCCCTTCTGGCACTGGAAGCTCCAGCATGTTCTTTATGGTTTTCAGGCCTTTCATGTTGTGCCCTGATCCTCAGACACCTGTGCTAACCTGTCACTGTGGACTCTCTTCATTTTTCTGGACATCACCTCCTTACTAAACACTTACGACAGACACTTTCTCCAGTGCATCCACTGCCCTTGGAATGACACTGATAAAGAAATCGAATACTTTCTGCCCTCATTTGTCTCCTTTGGCTAGATTACCAACACCTCATGATAACATACTTAAGTTCTCCCCTCCCTCCATTTTGGGTGCCCAGGACATTACTTGGCATTTAACAAATGTCAGAATTCTTGAGTTTCAGATAGTAAACCTCTGACACACAAATGCAAATGTTGGCTATTGAGACTTCAGCTAGAGAGGAGAGGCAGGTTCCTACACTTAGCAGTGTGTGGAAACTAGTGGTGGCATGGTGATGACCCTCACAGGTTGTTGTGCACAGATGGTAAGGGGCTGACAGTCTCAGCTAATGGACTTAGAGGTCCTTGACTGCTCTTTTCCCAGGTAATCCTGACAATGGCTGCTCCCAGCCTACAATGAGTGTAACATATAAATTAAGGCAGGGTTGTCCCTAGAGGATGCCTTATTCCTCAGACGTCTGACATTGGTTCAAGGTCATCTTGTCTGCCTTGTTGCATTAACTTCTGACTGTAAAGCAATCTGTACCTTTCCTTTCCTTCTCCTGTTACCCATCTTCTCAAGGATGAGATCTGCATCCAGGTATGATTTCCCTCCAGCAGTGACCTTCCCTCCTTCTCTGCCAGTCTTGAAGAAAAAGCATAGGCTTCACCCAACTGTCAAGCTTTTTATGCTGACCATTTGGGGGGATTATGGAATGGCTTTTGGCTGAATCTGTGGGCCTAACATGGTCCCCCACCAAGCAAGGTTTTATCTATGACTCCAGCAGTTAGCTGGCTCTACATGTTTCCACCCTGACAAGCACGCTCATGCTTCGAATCTCTGAAATTCAGAGTTGGCTTGGACCATGAGACCATCGATCCTCAAAATATGTGAGCAGTTCTCTTTCATGAGTGCATAGATCCTTTGGGAAAGAACTTGGAGATCATTCTGTCTCCACAGTACTGCAGCCAATTCATCACTCAGTGGGGTTGGGACTGAAAGCGGACCAGGATGGACAGCTGAGCCAGAGTCTTGTAGCTTGGTGTGCTCATACTCTGCATCTGCTCCCTCCTTCTTGCCTGGTTGCAATTCCCTGCATGTTAAATAGCATCCTGTTGCGGTTCATCAATTCTGCCCCTGGGCCTGCTATAATCTCTCAACTATCCTCAGGATCCCCTGTGAGTCCAGGTTCCTTAGCTGGCTATCTGACCTTTGAAGTCTTAATGAATTGTGGCAATTAAGCAGGGCCACCTGGCCTCTAGCCTAAGCTCCACCATGCAGTGGAAACTATTCAGCTCAGGTCTGTCATCAGGGCCACTTCCCTTAGCTTTGACCTCTAGAGAGAGGAAGGCATCACTGAACTTCTTGGTGATGTGAATCCAGTATCTTCCTGATGACCTTAGGAACGTGTGTCCCCAGAGAAATCTAGCAGGCCCACTTCTTTAAGCTTCTTTATTTCCTCTTTTATAAACTTCTAGTGTCAAGTTGGATGTTTTCCTTGTAGAGAGAGTAATATGCTGAGAAACAAACTGTGCACTTCCCGTGATGAGAGAGCAGTGTACTGAGAACCAGTTGGGCGTTTCCAGTGTAGACAACAGTGTGCTGAGAACTGGTTGGGTGTTTTCAGTGTAGAAAGCAGTGTACTGAGAACCGGTTGGGTGTTTCCCGTGGAGACAACAGTGTGCTGAGAACTGGTTGGGTGTTCCAGGGGTAGAGAACAGTGTGCTGAGAACTGGTTGGGTGTTCCCAGTGTAAAGAGCAGTGTACTGAGAACCGGTTGGGTGTTTCTAGTGTAAAGAGCAGGTGTGTGAAAACCAGTAAAGAACAGTGTGCTGAGTACCAGTTGGGCATTCCCAGTGTACTGAGAACCAGGCTGGGTGTTTGCAGTGTACTGAGAACTGGTTGGCAGTTCCCAGTGTACAGAGCAGGCTTCTGTTTTAGGTGCGACTGAGCAGCATCTCTCAGATATATGTTTCATTTCCTTCTTGTCCTGAGCAGGTGCCCCAGGCCAGAGAATTGGCATTACCAGACTCTTTGGAGTGTCACTGGCTCCTGATAGCCCTGGGCTGCTTCCCTGTTATCTATGCCTTGCTCCATTCCTTCCCTTGCCAGAGGGTCTCCACAGGATCCTTGGTTTTCCTCATGGGTGTTTCCTTCAATAATCTCTTTCATATCTAATTCCATCCTGGCATCTTTCCACCACTCTGCTTCGGGGACTTAGATTAAATTGTACAGATTTCTGCTACCTCACTGAACTTGTTCAATGATTTCTTTTTATATTTAGATTTTAAGCCCATCCTTTAAAAAGCATTATAGGCTTTATTATTTAAAAAAAAAAAACCCTTGCAAATAAATGAAAATACCACACAACAAAACTAACCAGACCCATATCTACTTAAATGATGTCCAGAGATTTCTCCAAACTCCAATTTTTAGGGGGTGAAAACAGAATTGGCTCCTGGACATCAGAAAACTCTTACAGCCATGGAGTTATCAGAGAAGGGTGTCTGGGGAGGTATATTAGGAAGAGACCAGAGGGGAAGCAGAACAGAGACTGAAGCCTCAAGTGTGCGTGTGTGTGTATCTAAGCATAGGTGAGAACTTCCTGTGGGTATGCATGTGCAAGTGTGCCTATCAGTGCCAGGTGATGTAGTTAATGCAGACCCAGAATGTGCGGAGGCCATGTGCTAAACAGGGACACCAAAATGGAAGGAAGACTCGGGTTTGATAGCCTCTAAAACTTGCAACTTACAAAAGCTAGAAAGCTATTTCAATTTTCATGGGCATTAATGTTTTTCTTTTGGGGCTAAATGTTTCGGTTTTGCACAATCTTAGTTGATAACGGGACCATCTTATTTAGTTAATTATTTATAATTTAGTACTCGAACTCTTTACAGTTCTCAGTTCCATCCTAAGAGGAAAGAGAAGGATGCTGCCCTCTGCGTTTTCCCGGTGAGCAAAGTCAGCTTTCACGCAGCCATTAAGTCAAAGGAAGGAAAGAAACAGCCCTACAACTGTAGCCCACCCTGAGCCCAGTGAAAATCTTTCAGTGCTGAGACCTTCTTCCGCCTCGCGCTGGCTAGGGGCTGTGTCCCTGGAGGATTCTGGGTGGAAGCAGAGACCACTGAGCAGTGAAAGAGAAATAATGAGGCCCCTTGTCTGTGACTGTTCCCTTCACATCCGACAGCGACCCTGCATGCTCTGGCTCAGAGTGAGCATCTCCCCCTGCTTGGCTCTGGCTCCTGCTTCTAGCTCTCATGGTGTCCTCCCCTGCCTTGGCTGCACGGGCTCTGTGTGAGCAGGAGCTGGGGAAGCTGGCAGCTCCAGGAGCACGTGAGGGCTGGGAGCCCGGCTGAGCGAGGGGGAAGGTGTCTTCATTCCATATGCAATTCACTTAATGAGAAAGCTGCATCTGCTATACAGCCCCCACCCTGGGGAAGGCTGCCAGCTCTCCTTGTGGGTGGCCTGGCCAGCACACAAACTCCTCCAGCTATCCAAACTATCAGAGGCTCTACAAGCGGTTCCTGGGGCCAGAAGTATGTCCATAGGCACGGGGGTGGGGGTGCTTCTCAATACAATACTTCACGGGCCAGGGAATGATCTCACTTGAATCATGCGGGTTCTAAAAAGATCTGTTCCTCTGGGTCCCTTTCTTTTAAAGACTGAGAATGCCTTGTTCATTCAATGTTTCCCCTAGGTGTACCAGTTTGCTTTTTGTGGCTGAGACAAATCACCAACCCAGACCAAATTTGGGAGGAAATGGTGTATTTAGCTTACAGGAAAGAGGGGAGCCAGGGCGGGAGCTCCAAGTAGGACCCTGAAGACAGGAACTGAAGCATAAGCCACGAAGGAAAGCTGCTTACCGCCTTGCTCCCTCTGATTTACTCCACTACCTGTCTTATACATCTCTTGACCACCTGCCTAGAGATGACACCCACCACAGTGCACAGGGAGCTCCTACATTAATCAGAAGGTTAAAACATCCCTCCTGGACACGAATGCAGGCCAGTCGGATTTAGGCCATTCTTCAGTTGGGGTTCCCTCTTTTCAGGCAACTCTAGGATTCTGTCAGGTTGACAGCTGAAGCTAACTGTGATTCCTGGGTTCTGGCCACCAGGGATTTGGAGATCTTGAACCAATCCCCTACCTTGTCCCTCTAAGAGACTCTGGGCTCTGATAGGACAAGAAGGGATGGACAGAATGGCTAAGAGAGCCCCAGTGCTGAGGCCTCTGAGTGCCTGGTGACTTCCCCTAAGTTTCTTGGGGGAAATCCCAGCTCTTTGTCTTCTCGGTGTATTTTTTCCCTTCCCCCCTCCTTCATGACACATGCTAGATGACACCCAGGACACCTGCTCATGGAACACTTTAAAAATACAGAAAGTTGCCAAGAACAACACGACTCGAATGCACATATATCCTCACCCAGCGAAATCAGCCATTACTAGCATCTTGCCATCTTCATAGTATTCATTTTTCTTTTTGAAGGTGAAAAGTTACAGAGTTCCCTTCAACCCACATCCTCTTTTTTGTTGCTTCTTTGTGGCCCCCCAAGACAGAAATTGCAGTCTGTCTCTGTGGTTTTACGTGTGCTTGTGTCTACAAGTGACATTACACACAGACTTTATACTATCTTCAGGGGACATCTATGGACACACTTAGCTTTCCTTAATTTTTAAACATCAGTGTATTGTTAATATATTATTAAAAATGCTAAATATCTTTGTAATATGTTCATCTACTTATATGTATTTTCATTTTTATCAATGTGCTCCTATTAACAACAAGGGAATGTAGCCACAGATGGCTCCGTGGTTAAGAACACCCGCTGCACTTTTAGAGGACCAGAGTTGAATTCAGTTGTGACCGCCCCTGTCTAGTGGCTCACAGCTACTTGTAACTCCAACTGCAGGGGATCTAGTAGTCTTCTCATACTTGTACATGTGTGGCATGCACACACATATTCTATCTATCTATCAATCAATTTATCTATCCATCTATCTATTGAGAGATAGCGATATAGATATGTCTATACAGTACATATATTGGTATAGATAATTGTTTTTAATATTATTACATGAGTTTTCTTGCACACCTATGCAGGAGTTTTTCCTGAGTTACTCAGAGGTAAAGCTGCTGGACCATAAAATATGCTACTTTCAACTTTATTAAATACACCACTCTTTCCCGAAAGTGGATGTGCTGATTTGCATATCAATGGTAGTTTTTATAAGATTACCATTCCACCAAAATTCTTGTCAACACTTGATATTGTCACGCTTTAAATTTTCTGACAGTCTGTGAGTGAGAAATTATGTCTCATTGTTGCTTCCATTTGTTTTCCCGTTATTAATAATAGCCCAGGATTATGCAGCACTTCCTGGGTGCCATCCACACGCTGAGTGGTTTACATAGATGGACTCACTCTCCCCACTACAGTTCTTTCACAGCATGTCTGTTGCTGTTATTCCCACTTACGTTTCATGAAAATGAGATCAAAGGATCAGTAACCAGGTCTCAGAGGACCTTGCCAGGAGTGGCCCCCAAATATGCACCATGGCAGTATCCTGGATCCCAGTCAAGGAGAGGCCCAGTATTCCAGCATGTGTTTATGAATCATGCATATTCTCTTCTGTGACATTCTCTATTTATAATCTTAGATGGTTTTTGAGTTGACAGCTTGTCTTTTTTCATTTAAAAAAAATTGATAGCATTGGCATCAATTCTGTTGCAATGATTTTACCGATACATCACTGGTCACCCATCCTTACTTAATGAGTTTTCTTGCTTTACTGGGTGTTTATTTATCCATCCATCCATCTAATCCATCTATCTATCTATCTATCTATCTATCTATCTATCTATCTATCTATCTATCTATCTATCTATCTATCTATCTTTTTCAGACATGGTCTGCCTATGCTGCCTAGGTTGGCTTTGAATTCCTGTGGGTCAAGAAACTCCCCTGTCTCAGCCTCCTGAGCCATTCGGACTGTAGTTTGTTTTATGTTTTTGCTGAGTCCTTATTTTTAACTCTTTCCCATTCCTGGATTCTGTCATATTTCATTGTGCCCTTGCCCTAACAACTTCTTCTAGATGATGTCCATCCATCAACTTCTTTGCTTTTAAATTTAATTTTATTTAATTAATATTTTTTCATTTATTTTTACATACCAACCACAGTTTCCTCTCCTTTCTCTTCTCCTATTCCTCTCCCCTGCTCACCTATACCCTTCCTCATTCACTCTCCTCTTCCATGTCCATTCAGAAAGGGACAAGCCCTCAATGGACTTGAGCAATGCACGACACATCACTGAGGCAAGACTGAGATTCTCCCCCAGTATCAAGGCTAGGCGAGGTAATCCAGCATGGAGAACAGGTTTCCAAAAGCCAACTCAGGCCATGGACAGGCCCTGATCTCACTTCTAGGAACTTTACAAACAGACAAAGCTACACAATTGTTATACCTAAGCAGAAGGCCTAGGTTAGTACCATGCAGGCTCCCTAACTATTGGTCCAGAGTCCATGAGTTCCCAAGAGCTCAGGTCATCTTTCTATGTGGGTTCTCCCATCATGATCTTGACCCTACCCCAGCTTATACACTCTCTAATTCCTTCTTCAGGAGGCCTCCTGGAGCTCGATCCAATGCATGGCTATGGATCTTTGCATCTGCTTCCATCAGTTACTGGATAAAGGCTCTCTGATGACAATTAGGGTAGTCGTCAATCTGATGACCAGTTCAGGCACCCTCTCTACTATTGCTAGGCATCTTGGTGGTCTAGTAGTTTAGGAGTCTGTGATCATCCTTGTGGATTCCAGGGAGTGTCCCTGTCACCAGGTTTCTCCACAACCCAGAAATGGCCCCACCATCAAGACGTCTCTTTTGTTACTCTCCAGCTGTGTCCTGCACCAAACCTGCCTCCTGCGTCTAGCCTTCCCAACCTGCTCCCTCAAGTTCCCACTCCCTGACGCTCCAGTTGACTCAGGGGATAGATATTTTCTATTTCCCCTCCCCAGGGAAATCCATGCATCCCTCTTTGTGTCCTCTTCACTATCTAGCCTGGTTATCCTGTACTTTACTCTTAAGATCCTGTACTTCGTTCACTCATGGGTGATTACACACCATATTTGTCTTTCTGGGTCTTGGTTTCCTCACTCAAAATGATTTTTTTTCTAGTTCCATACATTTACCTGCAGATTTCATGAAGTTGTTGTTTTTTATAGCTGAGTAATACTCCATTGTGTAAAAGTGCCACATTTTTCTTATCCTTTCTTCGTTTGAGGGGAATCTAGGTTGCTTCCAGGTTCTGGCTATTAGGAATAATGCTGTTAAGAACATAGTTAAAAAAGTGTCCTTGTGGTTGAGCATCCTGTGTTTCAGGGTTGGTATAGCTGGGTTGTGGGTATATTGATTCTGATTTTTTTTTTTTTGAGAAACTGTCATGTTGATTTCCAAAGTGACTGTACAAGTTTGCACTTCCACCAGCAGTGGAGGAGTGTTCTCCTTACTTCACAAGCTCTCAGAATAAGTTGTCATCAGTATTTTTTATCTTAGCCATTATGCCATTTTTATTTGCATTTCCATGATGACTAATGATGTGTATTTCAATCATCTAAGATTCTTCTGTTGAGAATTCTCTGTTTAGATCTGTACCCCAGTTTCAACTGGAATATTTGGTATTTTGATGTCTAGTTTCTTGAGTTTTTTAAAAATATATTTTAGAGATCAGTCCTTTGCCAGATGTGGGGTGGGTGAAGTTTTGTTCCCATTCTGTAGGCTTTCATTTTGTCATATTGACAGTATCCTTTGTCTTGCAGAAGTTTCTTTGTTTCAGGAGGTCCCATTTATTAATTTTCAATCTAGAGTCTGTGTTAATGGTGTTATATTCAGGAAGAAATCTCCTGTGCAAATTCATTCAAGACTACTTCCCAGTTTCTCTTCTGTCGGTTCAGTGTAACTGGATTTATGTTAAGGTCTTTGATCTGCTTGAATTTGAGTTTTGTGCAGGACGGTAGCTATAGGTCTATTTTCATTTTTCTACATGTCAACTTCCAGTTATATCAACACCATGTTTTTAAGATGCTTTCTTTTTTTCCATTGTATAATTTTGGCTTCTTTGTAAAAAAAAAATAGGTGTTCATAAGTGTGTGGATTTATGTCAAGGTCTTTGATTTGATTCCATTGATAAAGAAGAGCTAATAACAATACTCCACAAATTGTTCCACATAATAGAAACAGAAGGAACACTGCCGAATTCTTTTTATGAGGCTACAGTTACCATGATACCCAAACCACACAATGATGCAACAAAGAAAGAGAATTACAGACCAGTTTCCCTCATGAACATTGATGCAAAAGTACTCAATAAAATACTGGCAAACAAAATTAAAAAACACATATAAAAAATCATCCACGATGATCAAATCGGCTTCATCCCAGAGATGCAAGGATGGTTCAAAATATGAAAATCTGTCAATGTAATCCACCATATAAAAAAACTGAAAGAAAAAAACCCCACATGATCATCTCATTAGATCCTGAAAAAGCCTTTGGAAAAATACAATATCCCTTCATGATAAAAGTCTTAGAGATATTAGAAATACAAGGAATATACCTGAACATAATAAAAGCAATATACAACAAGCTGACAGCTAACATCAAATTAAACAGAGGGAAAGGCAAAGCAATTCCATTAAAATCAGGAACAAGACAAGGCTGCTCACTCCATATCTATTCAATATAGTACTGGAACTTCTAGCTAGAGCAATAAGACAACAAAATGAGATCAAGGCTATACAAACTGGAAAGGAAGAAGTCAAACTTCCCCTATTTACAGATACTATGATTACATCCATAAGTGGTTCAAAGATGCTACCAGGGAACTCTTACAGCTGATAAACACTTTCAGTAATGTGGCAAGATATAGGATTAATCTCTCAAAAAGCAGTACTCTTTCTATATACAAATGATAAACAGATTGAGAAAGGAATCAGTGAAACAACACCCTTTCCATAGCCACAGATAATATAAAGTATCTTGGGGTAACCCTGACCAACCAAGTGAAAGACCTGTATGACAAGAGCGTCAAGTCTTTGAAGAAAGAAACTGAAGAAGATATCAGAAAATGGAAAGATCTTCCATGTTCATGGATAGGTAGAAATAACATAGTCAAAATGACAATCCTACCAAATGCAATCTACAGATTCCATACAATCCCCATCAAAATCCCAATAGGATTCTTTATAGACCTCAAAAGAACAATGCTCAACTTCATATGGAGACACAGAAAAGCCAGGATAGCTAAAACAACCCTAATACAATAAAGAAACTTCCAGAGGTATCACCATCCCTGACTTCAAGTTCTGCTACAGAGCTATAGTAATAAAAAACATCTTGGTATTGGCACAAAACCATCTATCAACTTTTTGTGACAGTTCAAACCTGCATCAACAACTGTTTTGAAGGTATCTTCCCATCTATATTGTGATGGGCTCTTAAGCCTTGGACAGCTTACAAAACTCAGGACCTCCTCATCCTTCTCAAGGATCTCCTCCAGCACATTTTTAAGTCATGTAGGCCTCCTCTGCTTTTCTTCCTTATACTCTACCGGGAACCAAACTGTACAAGGGCCTTCAGTAGATAGTCACTGTTCCTACATCTACTGCCAGAACCTTGATTGCTCAGGTCTGTTACTTGTAATAAATTCCAAACTGCCTCTGATAAGTCAGTTTCCATTTTCTCCTGGTACAATTATTTATTTATTTATTTGTTTGTTTAATCTCCCTCACTCTGACGGGGTTCTACCACCAACTTGCCTTTTTAAATGTGTTCCAAAACAAAACTGACCTTTGCTCCTGACATTCAGATCAGCTTCTCCCTGACAGAGGGAGCCATTTGCAGTTTCCTCCAAGCTTGATCTCAGGGCGCTGCAGCCTCTGCTTAGCTTTCTTCATCTCCTCTTCGACTTCAGCTTCCACCTACCTCACCATTCCCCCTCTGAGGAGTTTTGTGCCATTTTCTACAACTGTGCTATTTTCCTGCATGTATTGTGGGGACCACTCCTACAGCACTTAATCAGATGCTGCCTTGAATGTTACCCAGTGGTTTCATTACGCTCTATTGTTGGGTCTTGTAGGAAAGGGGCCAGAGCTTGCATTTTCTGGGTACCATCCAGAAACCCCTTGCAGAGTACAGCACACACACACACACACACACACACACACACACACACACACACACACACACACAATGTTAGTAGCTTCTGTGTGAGAGAAGCCAAGCACCCAGACACCTTTTGCTCAGACAGAAAGTGGTTCACTTCCTCTCCAACGAAAGTGTTTTCCACTCTCAACTCTATTTTGGTGGGGGTGGTTTCCGTGTTTGGGTGGACACATCTACTTCCCCTTTTGAAAGTATAGGGTTTAGCATTGTGTTCTTAAGCTACTTTGCTACGGGAAATGAAAGGCTGCTGCATTCTCATCTGCCTCAATAGGATTGTTCTGATGCTCACTCTCCACAAACCAGATCTTTCTCCAGTGTTTGAATGAAGCCATGTCTGAGATAGCAAGAGAGAAGAATGGAAGAGAAGCTGAGAAAGCTTGATGAGGTAAGAGCCATCTTATACTACAGAATGAAAGTGTAGTGCATTTCAGTAGCTAACAAAAACAAAGGCCAGCCCCTAGCAGGCCTTTATTAACACCTGTAGAATAGGCCAGCAATGTGGCTCTGGCAAGGACAATGCCTCTTCACTTTCTCCAAACAGGAAAAAGGAAACAAAAAACAACTAAATCTCTGCCCCTTTCTTGACTCCAAAAGTAAATCTTATAGATGGCTTTTACTTTGTTTTGTTTTATTTTTATTCTAGTGTTTTGAACCCAGGGGAATTGCACATGCTAATTATCCTACCACCAAACTATAACCCACGTACCTGAAAGTTTTGAATTCCGGCCTTTCTAAATGGCTTGTGATGCTTCCACCTTTCCAAACCAATGGCTAAAAGCTAAAGGGTTTGTCTAGAATTGACAGGATCTCTTCATCCTGCTAGGGCTAGGCTGTGTGCCACACCCTAGTGTTACAGTTTCCTTCCTGACTCTTCTCCTGTCCACCTCCTGGGTTCAGCTCTTTTTATGTGGTTTTTTTTTTTACACAAACAAACGTTGAGATCTTTTTTGAATATGGTCATCTGTGACTTGTTCTGATGGTGGTGAATTTCGAGAACTTAATTGTTAGATGAGTTCCTCTTGTGTGAATGTCACAGAGGTATACAAACACATGGTCTGGGTATCAACGCTCAACTGGACCTCTTGAGGTTCCAAGGGACACAGGAAAAACCTGCTGTGTAAAGTCATTGTTTACTAGCTTTCTCACCATGCAACCCTTTGACTATGAAACTTGTCTTGTAGATGCAGCTGGCCTTGGACTCGCAGAGATCCACCTGCTTCTGCTTTCATGAAGTCTTGGGACTTTATTTCAGTATTACGCAGAGGCCCACCATCATATGGATGATCTGTCTTCGACCACATGTACTTATACACATGCTGCTACCCCTTCAAGATTGTTTCTGTCATTTATTCCTCATGGACCAGCATTATTCTAGAATCTAAGCCCAGAATGTCTAGGGTGTAAATTCAAACAAGAATATCATTTATTACTTCACTTTTTGCACTCCATTCAAATAGGTACGTATTTTGCAGCATTTCAAATGCAGAAATGGGGCTCCTTTGGTATCTAACAGATAAGATATTGAAGCAATTGCCTCTATTTTACGCCTCTGCCTATTCTTTGGTTTCCATGAAACCCACTCGCTCCCCAGACCTTGAGGAAATACAGTGTGTACTGACTGCAAAGAGATCTCTCCTCTTCCATTCTGGATGTTCTGCAGATGGTCACTAGGACTTTCTGAGCCCAGAGATGGAGCCAGAAAGCAGCCATTCTGGAGGGGAAGGAGAAAGGATCAGCAGCTGAAGAGTGGCTGGTGACAGAGCAGTTGATGGTAAGGTTCTACATGGGATGTAAATGAGGATTCCTGAAGCCAGGCACACCCTAGAGCTGTGGAGAAGAGACAGGCTCAGGATCAGGAGAAGGGTCTCTGTACTGTTCTGTTGTCCTTTCTTAGAAGAGAAACCCTTAGCCGCACAGGTTCTTGTTCCCAACTCTCCATTATCCTCTGGTATGTGTGTGTGTGTGACATGCATGGGGTTTTGTCTTTCAGTGCCTTAGAGTCATGGCAAGTTTACTCACATTGACTAGAATTTTACCCTAGGACAGTTAGATAACCGAAATGTAAATGGGTTGATTCCTTTACCACAGAAAGTACTATGCAGGTGGGGGAAAACAGTGACCTCAACAGTGAGGACTCTGAGGTTGGGAGCTCTTTTCCCTTGGGAGAGGCCTCGCTCTCAACCAGAGGTGGGTCAGACTTGGCACACCAGTTATGACAAGGTGTGACTTGAGCACAGTCCACTTGACAGATCGTCCCCTTTCCCAGGAACAGGGAACGTTTGTCTCTTTCTTTCTCCCCAGAACACTGCTGTCTCCCCCACGGCGGTTGAATAAATATTTAATGTTTTGATGAATGCGCAAATGAATAAAACCATAGGGGGACCTTTGTTGTTGGCATATCAAAGATAGGTACTGGGAGCAATTCTCATTCTGCCTCCCCAGTTTGCTCAACTGGGGAATTATTAAACCCCTAGAGGGTTATTCCAAGGTAGTGTAACATTTTTAGATGACAAGCTGGAAGAGCTGAATTCAATTCAGATTTCATCATTTCGAGGTAGAAGTGTCCTCCCTGCCTCCTTAGCCATCTGAGAAATAAGGGAAGGCAGATGTGCGGATGGACTCTGGGGCTCTTTGTATCTTTCCAGGTCAGGGCATTTGTTCTTTTCCTGTCAGCTGGGGCCAGATGGGTAGCTCTGTTCCGGGGAACGGAGTGTGGAGAGTTTCAGCTACTTTCAGGTCAGCTTCATTCATAAATTTCCACTTTTAGGCCCGTGCATTTGTTCTCTGTCTTGAACCAGATGAGGATGGTGACTTAGGAGTCACGGACGGGAGGAAGCCATGCCAATGAGAACGTGGGCCCCTGCCCGTGCACTTCAGGAACAATCTTCTTGACCTGGATCATGTGCTTGCTGCTTCAAGTGGGTGAGCAAAACTCTGTGTGAGCCTGGGGCTTGCAGTGGGAAACTGGTGCTATTAGCATGGATCTGGGGTATAACGGTGCCGCACTATGGGGAGAGGTCTCTCCCTACTACTGCAGGGCAAATTAAATGAAATTGCTCTCTGAGTGCTTTAGGCCTAATGGCTCAATTATTGAAACTTTCGAAGTTGATTACTCAGAAGGTTTTTGTTTCTTTGTTTTTCCCTTCCTACAGAGAAAGTGTTGAGAGTTGAAGGAAGAGAATGATGGATTGATGTGGGCTTTATTCTCCCGGGATTCTCATCTCCTTTGATTTCTTGTGACCTTGGTTGGTGACCTGACTCTAATATCTTGGGTAACTGAGCTCTGCTTGTAAACCAGACTCAGGATTCTCCTGAACTTAGCTCACTGTGACTTAAGCCATTTCTTTCCCTTCGTTTGTTAGTCTATATTGTTGTCAGTCATATCTTGGGATCCTACCCGAAGCGGGTACTTAGTTGAGTTGACTGTGAAGGCCCTGAATGTGGACTTTGCCTGGATACAAATTGGACCAGCCATGGTGATTACCCAGCAGAAGTCAGTTCTTTGGCAGTGAAACTTGGATTTGTCCTGGTTCCCTGAATAATGACAAGAAACCACCTACAGTGATGAAGACAGATGAGAAGGTAAAGTCATAGCAAGCGCCCACTTCATCTCCCATCCAATCATGAGTTACGCAGGACAGACGTCGCCAGTCAGATTACAGTCATGGAAGCTTCTCCATTGCTAATGGGTTCCAGGTGCTTCCTCCACGCCTCATTAATAGGACATGCTTCGCCGTTTCAACGCCTTATTCCCAGGAGGAACCGAATCAGAGGAATCAGCCACATGGCGACATCTGGATGGGATTGAAATGTTTACACTTGAATAATGTAGCCCCCCGCACAGAGCCACTTATAGATACATCTTCTTAAGGACAAGAAGTCGCACAGAGAAGGCTACCTTAGGCTATTAAGGCCTATCAAAAATACCTACTTCGTGCAGAGCACTGAGTTAGTTATATGTGTTTGGAGAGCACGTGAAAGGAGTTAATAAAGAAGATCACGGCTCTTTTTTTATTCTCCAGGGTCACAGTGGCTAGCGAGAAAAGTGGTGCAGATATTTATAAGGTGGAAAGATTCCACAGGGAGGGAAGACGGGGGAGGCAGCTGGAGCTGGAAGCTTATGAGCCTTGGAGGATGAGTAGAAGCTTATCTGTCAAAGGTTGAAGATTGGTTTGGTGGGGGACATGTTACACAGCTTTGGAACACACGATTTACCTTCAGCATGCGTGGTATTTCTTAAGTGTGTCCATATACACATGGGTTTCGGATGCTGCACTTTTATAGCTATGATATCTTCAAAACTCGTTGTGGTAGTGTGGGCAATCTCACTTTTTGAAATTGCATCCTTATAAAGTGACTAAGTAAAGTGATTTTTATTGTATTTTTCTATGACTTTACATGTTTATAATGTTAATTAGAGGAAAAGAACAATCTTTTGTCAGTCTACACAGCTTAATTTGAATACAGATAATATGCTCACCCTCATAACATCGCTTCAGGAATTAAACATCGCTTCAATGCAGCAGGTACCCCATTTCATTATCGCAGTAAACTAATTAATAACATATTGTTATGGTCATTTTAGGGATTAGGGTTCTGGGGCTGGGAAAGGCTAAGTGGTTTACAAGTGGTCGTAAAGTTTAGAGACAAAAGGAAAAAAGAAAAGCCGCCCCCCCCATAGATCTACACACATATGGTAGAGTCATTTAATAAAGTCCTCACTGTCATTTGTCGGGGGAGAGGGTAGGTTTCAAAACAAATGGCATGGCTCAGTTAGAATGCCTGAGGGAGGAACACGCAGCTCAAATCATAGTAACTGGGGCTCCTGACAGTTCCTGCTTCTGTATGAGGCCTGTCTGTGCAGAAGACTGGGGGGAGATAGACCTGCCTTGGCTGTCTGGGATGGTTCCTGATAAGCAGCTCTGGCATCTGTGTTTCCGCTAAGGAGTGTCTGTGTACCGAGGAAACTCCTCGGCGAAACTGGAACGTAGAATGGAGAGAACTCCTGATTGGAATGCCTCCCCTTGGGCAACAGATGCTTGGTGTGCCCTGCATCTCCCAGAATGCATCTCCACAAACGCTGCGATGACACAGACATCTTTATGGGAAGGAAAGGGCCCCAAGATGCCCCTGGAAACCCTATTAACCACCACACATTGCCTGTATTATACAGTATCTCTCTTGGTACTATCTCAAGTCTAGTTTACATCTAATGTAATAATTTATATGATTTTGTTTAAATAGGTTCTTATTCTGCTTCTGTTTTCATTTGTCCATTTTTTTTTTTTGATTTTTTGAGATAGGGTTTCTCCGTAGCTTTTTGGTTCCTGTCCTGGAACTTGCTCTTGTAGACCAGGCTGGCCTCGAACTCACAGAGATCCGTCTGCCTCTGCCTCCCGAGTGCTGGGATTAAAGGCGTGTGCCACCACTGCCTGGCTTGTCCATTCTGTTTTTTGATCCTGCTATTCTGTCTTCTTTTGGGTAACTCAAATATTGAGTGTTATCCTAATTTATTTTCTCAACAAACTCATTAAAAATAGTATTTTTTATTCTTTTTAGTCCTCAGACCAAATTGGGTATCTTTTCCCTACGAGTTCTCAGACTGAATGCCATGAGCTCCTGTCTCCTCCCATCTCATATTCCTCTGCACCCAGACATATCCCTTTCTGTTTCTACCTTCAGAGTGTTGAGATTAAAAGTGTGTGACTCCCACGTACTGTTGTTAAATGTGTAAGCCACCGCTGCTTGGCTCTGTTTCTCTCTTAGACTGGATCAATCTCATGTTGCCCAGGGTGACCTTGAACTCACAGAGATCCATCTTCCTCTGCCTCCTGAGTGCTGGGATTAAAGGTGTGTGCCACCACTGCCTAAACAGTGGCTTAGCTCTGCACTCTGATCTTCAGACAAGATATATTTGTTAGATCAGAAACAAAATATTACCATGTATGTTCACCTAAAAATCTGTGCACAAAATTACATAGTGGGTTTGCTTGTTATATTCTCAAACTGAAAACAACCAGTATATTTCAACAGATAAATTCTTAAATTGTGGTTTAATCCATGCCATGGAATACTACTCAGCATTGAAAAGGGAGCAGATTATTGACATATGACGTATGCAATTATGTAATTCTTTAGTGGATATTCTGATCAGAAAAGCCAACCTCAAGAGGTTGCATACTATCTATTTGTATTTACATAAATATTTAGTGGAGGCATTTTAGAGGTAGAGACCTAACAGATGGTTGCTGAAGATTAGAGAACAGGAAGAGAGAGCTAGCTAGGTGTGACTTTAAATAGGCAGTACACACCATCCCAGGAGCTGTGTAGTGGTTCTATATCTTGACAGTGGTGATAGACATACACACTTACACCTGTGATACATTATCTAGAACTACGCATACAAGGAAAGGAATCTGAGTAGAAATACTGATTATATGAATGTCAACATCCTAACCAGGCGGTGGTGGCCCACAACTTTAATCCCAGCATTTGGGAGGTAGAAGCAGGCGGACCTCTGTGAGTTCGGAGCCAACCTGCTCTACAAGAGCTAGTTCCAGGGAAGGCTCCAAAGCTACAGAAAAACCTGGTCTCAAAAAACCAAAATCAAAACAACAACAAAAAAGAATGTCAGTATTCTGTTTCTGATATTATACTAAAGTTTTATAATCCATTATTTGGGAAACTAATGAGTAAGGGGTCTATGAGACCTCTCCGTATCATTCCTCACGGTGTGTAGAGTCACGTTCTAGCTCAAGATTTTGGGATGTTCTGGTCTGTGCTTGATTGCCCTGTTGCATTAATGCTTGTGGGGACATTTGCAAGCTGAAGTAGGAAAAATACCCCGTGGCTGGGTGTTGAGAGAAAGAAGAAAGAGGTCCGGTTTTATCCCATGCTTTTTTTCTTAAAACCGGACTCACTGAACATAGCGGACAATGAGGACTACTGAGAACTCAAGAACAATGGCAATGGGTTTTTGATCCTACTGCACGTACTGGTTTTGGGGGAGCCTAGGCAGTTTGGATGCTCACTTTACTAGACCTGGATGGAGGTGGGAGGTCCTTGGATTTCCCACAGGTCAGGGAACCCTGATTGCTCTTCTAGCTGATGAGGGAGGGGAACTTGATTGGGGGAGGGGGAGGGAAATGGGAGGCCGTGGCGGGGAGGAGGCAGAAATCCTTAATAAATAAATAAATTTAAAGAAAAAAAAGAAGAAAGAGGTCACTTTCCCATAATCCCCTTTAATTACACGCTGGCAGTGAACCTAAGATGTCCCAGCCAGCACCGCCTTCTCAAGTTTCTATCCCCTCCCAAGACCATTGAGTTGTTTACCAAGCCTTTGGGCCTCTGGGCCCTGGGAGGACATTTGGATCTAAGCGGCAGCGCCTGTCCTTCGGCAGTGTGATTCAGTATGTCTGTTACTGTCGGCAAGCAGTTGGCCGGACAATGTCTTCCTCTACCTGGGTAGACATCTGGGTAGCCAAGAAGCTCTTCAGAGGCTGATCTTTAACAGCTTTCATGACCCTTAGTGTTGGGCAGCGCCAGTGGCGGCAGGAGGAGTGGAAACAATGACAAGTGGCGCCTCCTAGTGTTGCAATTCTGCGGCAGCCTCCATTAAGAGAAACCTTGGCTTGAAGATGCGAAGAAGGCTCTCGGGAACTCTTCTAGTGACTGGGATCCTCAGGTTCTTGTCTCTGCTCCTTACAGCCTTGATCTGCTCTTCACTTTCTCCTCTTCAGTTCCTCAAGCGTCTCAGCTACTCATGTTTTTATGTTTTTCCTGCCCTGGCCGATCATGGGCAGCTGCTTGAGCTGAAAAACAACAGCTGGCTCTCTCGACCCCGTGACTACTGCCAGACTGACTCCGGAATTCCTGCTTCAGCCCGGACAGCATCTGGGAGCCTGCGCCTTGAACCTAAGTGCCCACTGCTTCTCTGGAGCCGGAGGACATCGTGGGTGACATAGTGGGTCACTCGGGAACTGGGCAGCAGGTATGGCTGGGGTCACTCAGATGTGAGCAGGGAGCAGGTGGGATTGATAGAGGATTAGCCTTAGCCTTGCTTCCGCAGTAAACAGCCGTGGCTGTTGCTAACACTGCCAGGGCCCACTCAGGGCCTTCAGCTTGGTAACTGGGCGAGAGGTGCAAGGAGAACATGGCGGAGACCATGGACAGGAGCCTTCACCTTTTTGCCACTTCCCCATTACTGCTGTCTCTGTGAGGCCTTTCTCTTCCTAGCGCCAGCTCACCTCTGACAGGAAGCAAGAAAAGAACCCACTCCAGCAAAATATTTTGTTAGACTTACTGATATGGTTCTGGGGAGGCGGCACAGGAGGGTGCGTCCTAGGGGCTGCAGCCTGATAGTGTAGCCCAAGAAGGGATGTTTAGAACCATCACAGCCATTTGTCTGGATCAACCACAGACTGACCCTGATCACCAATCACTGTCACTGAGACGTGGTTTGGAAGATGATGGCCCTGTCTCGTAGAGACAGTATCAGTGGTCTCTCTGCCAGGGCCAGAACTGTCCTTCTGGCCAAGGTGGAAAGAGTTGCAGGGTCATTTAGAGTTCATTAAGGCTTGCAACAGTGAAAAGACTACTACAAACTGGTTCAAACAGCCCTGCCTGAGGCTGTACTTCAGGAACTCAGGCAATTCAGGCCAGGCTTGGTCTAGCTTTCTCCTCACATCTGTGGAGTGTTTCAGAAGGGCTACCTGGCTGACATTAGTTCAAGACAGTCAGGGCAGCAAAGACATGCAAAATAGCTGCTGTTTAGGGAGCCAAACTGCCCCACCCCCAATATCTGTTCTTATCCACAGCAAAATTAACAGCAGGAGTGCTTACAATACAAACGGAAATAACTCATCACTAACACTAAATAGTGATTACTAAACAGATTTGAAGAGTGTTTTTAACGGTGTTTAGCACATGTCCAGGGCCCCAGTGGGAACTGAGCCTGCTCATCTGACTCATTACCACAGAGTATTTATCCGTGGTGAGTAACTGTACAAGATGCAGCCCGGCTGGGAGTTTGTCCGCAGATCACAACATCAGTGGCACATGCAGCACATCACGGCCTGTGCCAATCATGCCACCTTCCTTCAAGGTTCACAGTCCTAGGCGCTGCAGCTCTTATCCAGTTAATGCACAGACAGCAAAGCTTGCTGTCACCTTGTTTCCCATGGACAAATTCACATTTCACACTTTACAAAATTAGTTCATCACATAAGGAAGGAAGAGAGGAAAAGACGTCATGATGGAAGTAAGACTTGAGCGAGCTTCAGTGGAGTTACAGAAGGAGCAGTGGATTATGGACATGTTGGGGCTTGTTATTTTAACTAGACAAAGATGTGTTTCATTTGTTTCTGCTGTGGAACATTACTTTAACTGTGTAAAGGTGTGCTCTTAACATTGTTTCTGCTGCTTTCGTTAATGGCGTAAGGATGTGTTACATTTATTTCTGCGGCACTTGTTTTAATTATGTAAAGAGAAGTTGCACCTTGACTGCCTAAGGTGCCTGATTGGTCTAATAAAAAGCTGAATGTCCAATAGCTAGGCTGGAGAGGGATAGGTCGGGGCTGATGGGCCCAGAGAATAAGTAGGAGGAGAAATCTAGGTGAGAGAGAGAGAGAGAGAGAGAGAGAGAGAGAGAGAGAGAGAG
>NC_022012.1:21910240-21925575 GCF_000317375.1 Microtus ochrogaster
GAGAGAGAGAGAGAGAGAGAGAGAGAGAGAGAGAGAGAGAATGAATGAGGAAGAAAGAGGGGGGTTTCAGGGGCCAGCATCCAGCCAGCTAGACACAAGAAACAGGAAAGTAGGACATACAGACAGTAAGAAAAGTAAAAGACCCCAAGGTAAAAGATAAATGAGGAGAAACAGGTTAAATTAAGTTATAAGAGTTAGTGGGACAAACATAAGATAAGATCAAGCCTTTGTAACTAGTAAGGCTCCGCATCATGATTTGGGAGCTGGTTGGTGGCCCATAAGAAAGCCTGGAACAAAGGAATGTTGACACTACCATCTTAGATACCATCCCACATGACAAACGAACTCTCAAATAGTTCTTGACACTGAATGCATAGAGGTTCAAATAACAAAAACCAGCCAGTGCTTGGGAAAGAGAAAACACATTTTTTTTTTAAGGATAGATAATATGCCTTAGAATGTATGTCAAAAGCCATGAAAAGAAGGCAAACACCTGTAACGTTACTCCCAATAGTTTGACTTTTGTAACAGAGGAACTTGCATTCTCAATGTTTCTAACACTTTCAATTAAAGTAAATCAAATAAGTGCTAATTTCACCATTCATTTTCTTATATATTCATGTAATATATACTCAATAGGAAGAGTCAACATTTTGAGAAAATATATTAGAGAATAAAACTACTATCTTTTGACACCGAATATTCAATTCCCTCTGTAGCTTCGTGGTTCAAGTTTCCTGATGTCACATTCTTGTTGCAGTGAGGACTATTAATAGTCGGAAAGATTTGATTTTTAATAGGTAATTAGAGGGGGAGAAAGCCAGTGTATTTCTGTGATCGTTTGACTGAGCTATGTCCCCTGCAGTCTCTCATATTTCAATACTTGGACCTCAGTTGAAGGCTATTTGGTTATGCTTGGGAGGTGTGGCCTATCAAGAGAAATATGTCACTGGGGGGCAGGGTTTTATGTCATTTCCGGTTCACTTTCTCTGGTTCCTGTTCTCAGTTCCAGATGTGTGCATTCAATTGTTCCTGCTGCCATGCCTAGTGTCTGCTGCCTTGCTCCCCAACATGTTGGTGATGGCCTCGACTCCCTTGGTCATGGTGTTATATCACAGGAATAGAGAGTGTTCCTCTACAGTTACCACTCTTCAATGGGCTGCTAGTCATCATCACATGGACTGAATGTCTACTGGTGAAGAATTCATTACAGCTTAGTCCATTCAAATGTGCCTGGGTCCCAGCCTTGTTTCTGAAGGAGATTATATCTATGTCTATGTCTATGTCTATGTCTATGTCTATGTCTATGTCTATGTCTATGTCTATGTCTATGTCTATGTCTATATCTATATCTATATCTATATATACTGGATACAACACTCTAGACTGAGAACCATTTTCTTCTAGTATCTTTAAAGATGCTGCATTGTTTTCTGGCCTCCCTTATTCCTGACAAATCAGAAATAAATTCAGGAATTTTCCTTGCTTTGTATGCAATGTGTCCCTTTCCTCCTCCACTGCCCAAAGCTGTGTCAGGATGCTGTCTTTGTCTTCAGTTTCCAGCAGTTTCTGTGCAACTGCTCACTGAGGTCTTTGTTGTATTTGTTTTGCTTGGGCTTATGCAACTTTGCATCTGAAAGCAATATTTTTAAATAAAATTCTGCAAGTCCTCAGCTACTGAAGTTCTTCGAGTGTTCTTCCTGCTCCCACCCCTCCCCCCTCTTCCTGTCTAATACCTGTTTCATATATGTTAAATGGTTTGGTGTTCTCCCAAGGATCCCTGAGGGTGTTCTTATCTTCTTTCCTTCATTCTCACTCTGTTCTAAATGCATGCTTCCATTTCTGTAACATTTTGAGATGACTTTAGGAATGAGTTTAGGAATTTGGTCACTGCCAGTGTCACCCGAGGAAAGAGAGAAGCTGGGAAAACAATGTAAAATGGTGACATGAGATATTGTTTAGAAAGCTGGAAGTCGTCTGAATCCTAACTGTGATGACAGAGCTAAGAACCTTCCCGGTTGCTGGAATGTTACAGACAAGTTGTTCACACTTCCCTAGTTTGATTTTGGCAGATCACATGGTCTGAAGATTCATCTGTTGTCTCTAGATTGTCCAGCTTCATGGAATGTAAGTTTCTAAAGTATCCCCATAATGATTCTCTATATTGCATTGAAATCTATGGTAACCTTTATCCATTTTGAATTTTCTTGATTTTAGTTTTCTTTTTCTTTTGTTTGGTTTTCATAAGAGATTGTCAACCTCATTTTTCTAAAGAACCAACTCTCTGATCAATTCTAAGCATTTCTATCTTAATGTTCATTTTATTAATCTCTCCTTTGGTATTTATCACTGTCTACCATTTCAGGTTTGGGTTATTCTTGTTTGTCTAGGATGCTGCGGTTAGTTCATCATTATGTTATTTATTGGAAGTATTTCTAAATTTTTAATGGAAGCACTTATAGTTATAAACTCCCCTCTTAGAATTACTTTAACTGTATCCTAAAGGTTCTGGGAGGTTTTTATTTTATCTTTATTCTAAACACTTTTAAATTTATTTCTAGGTTTCTCTTTTTCAGTGACACGCTGTCATTCAAGACTGTGCTCTTCACTTCATGTGTTTCTGTACTTATCGATTTGATTACATAATAATTTGATAAGATGCAAGAGGTTATCTGAATTCTTTTGCATTGTGTAGAACTTTATTTGTGGTATAGAACATGAATTATTTTCGAGATGGGTCCATAGGCAGCAGAGATGACTATATACGTCAGTGTCTATTGGGAAGCATGCTCTGAGGTGTATCTGTAAAGTGCTTTGGATGTAGCTTATATTTTAAGTCTGAGGTTTTTTATTTGACTTTTAGTTTTTATGACCTATCTAAACACGTATTGAAATCATCCATTATTGTTGTATCAAGACCTATATGATATTTATGTTCATTAATGTTGTATTTTTATAAAATTGGGACCTCGACTTTATTACTTGTATATTTACCATCATTTTACTTTCTAGGTGATTGTTTCCTTTACTGTACTGCTTCTTTTCTCTTTGGACTAATTTTGTCTTGAAGTCTACTTTATAAAGTATTAGAATAGCTGTAGCAGGCTATATGATCATGGCACAAATGCTTTCATGACACTATTAGTTTGACAAGACGATGAAGTAAGCAAAAATAAAGCCATATTTTCTGAATTCCATGATCAGTGTCCTAGTTTTGTTTTCTGTTGCTGTGATTAAATACTCCAGCAAAATTGCTGTGATTAAATACACCAGCAAAAGCAAAGGAGAAAAGAGTCTATTCAGCTTACAGTTCCAGATTGTGGTCTATCATTGTGGGAAAGGCAAACCTGGTATCTGATGCAGTTAGCCACATCACAGTTGAAGTCAGAGAGAGAATGAATGCACCATTCTTATTGCTTAGCTCACCTCCTTTACCTTTCTAAAGCTCAGAATCCAAAGTCAGGAAACGGTGCTGCCCATTCCAGGGCTGGGTCTTCCCACATCAACTAACAGAATCATGACAACCTCCAAAGGGTATTCCCACAGGCCAATCCAGTATAGATCATCTCTCACTGAGACTCTCTTCCTAGGAATTATGTCAAGCTGACAGTTACAACTAACCACAGGAGAGGGTGGAAAAGGTGCTCCCAGCCTTCCACAATAAGCTGCCTTTTTCTTGGGCTAATTTGAGTTAGTCCAGGAGTTACCTGGTGATAAGATCATAAATTCAGGAGTAGAACTAGCATTTTGAAATATGTGTTCAGGTCTTCACGTCTCTAGAGCCTCCAAATTAATCTACTTAGTCTGGGGCTTCTGCTACCATCTTCCCATTTCAAGAGTCATGAGATGCAAATGTGTCCAAACTGCAGCTTGAATTTTCATCTGCCTCCATAAAGACTTGATATAATATAAACTCAATATAGTATTGATAACTTGTTTTAAATCCAATAGGATTTATCATCAAGAACATTGCAAGCATCTAGTAACTTTCTTCTCTCTCTCTCTCTCTCTCTCTCTCTCTCTCTCTCTCTCTCTCTCTCTCTCTCTCTCAAACACACACACACACACACACACACACACACACACACACACACACACCACTTTGGTATATATCTCAAGCTAGTCTCAATCTTGCAATTCTACTGCTTCAACTCCAGAGTACTGAAAGTATAGGTATGTGGCACCAGTTTCTTTTCTTCTATTTTCAAATAGTTTCCTTGGTAATGTCATTATAAATTGCTCCATTTATTCACAGAAGGTAAAACAATAGGAAGTTGAATTTTTTAACCTTTGGTGGTAGTAATGGCATAAAGGAAACCATCAGGAGAAATAGCTTGATGTCAAACTCACTCTGAAATGCTAAAATTCATCTCTATTTAAAGCCCGAGGTGATCTTTTCTAAACCTCATCAAGTGTAGGATGAAACACGATGATAAAGATGATGCTAACACATGGTGGTAGGGTAAGGGACATCATTACTGAGACTCCAAGAACTCACCTATGGTCCCTTGAGGCCTGAAGAACCAAACACTTACATTAAAATTTAGAATTCCACTTACAAATTCATGAGTCTATCAGAGGTATCTCCTGGGCCAATGTGCCTGAACTCAAATTAAGAAACAATTTATTATGGAAGATTGATCATGGGTGTAAGGTTCATCCACCCCAAAAGAGCAATTTCCATCACATTGCTATTCTTCTTGAAGGGAAGAAGTATTTCTCTTTTTCTTTCTCGACATGTTTGTTGTATGCCTGAGATGACTATCTCTGTGAGCTCAGTGCATCTCCCAGAATGGATAGGTTACTACCATATCCTCTGGAAATGATGCATGCTATATATGTGCAGCCTTGTGCTGTGTGAAGAACATTGTTTGAAGTCTTCAATGGTCTGTTGCTACTTCAATACATGACAGCATGTGTTCACATTACATGTAGTGGTCATACATATATGTATAATTATTTGTAACATATATTTATATTGAGCTTGTCATATAAATATTTATAACACATGCTTATATATATGTATATACACACTTGACCTTGCTATTTTATGACACCTATATTTGCCGATTATTTCATCAACTTGATCTCTTAGCTGTGATTTAAGATATTCCATTTCTCAACTGTTTATCTCTAATTTTTTTTCTGTGTCAACTTCAAGATTTAATAACTCCTGTCTCCTTCTGTCTGTGTCTTCTGATCTAAACCCTTAAGGCATCTTAGAAGCTAAGTGGAGAGATAAGCGGTATTCCCTATGTAATTGGCAAAGTTGGGCGCTCCGTTTTTATTACAAGTTTAAATCCGCCCAAACTGCCCTGCTGGCTCAGAAATGCAGGACAAAGCCATATCTGGTAGGGTTTCATCTGACTCGTTGGCATTGTCCTTGTCTCTTTGGGAGGGAATCCTCACTAGCCATTCAGAGTCAGCGAAGGAGCTCTCAGCTGAACGGTCTGGCAGGAGGGCTCACCTTTCCCACAGCCACTCCTGGGTCCTCATGTCCCCTGGGTATCACCTTTTCTTTGTCCTCAAGAATTACAGCCATAACTATGTTCAGGGAGCTGGTGGATGACTGGCAGCATTTTCAGGTTGGTGTGTAAGGGCTGAACGGACTGGGAACTAAATATGTGTTAAATAACTATACTAAATGTGACTTAAGCTCGTTTCTCTTAAATGTGCTGCCATTCCCCCTAAATGGAAGATGCTCGATCTCTGTTGAAAATGCTATGTGATCTTTGTGGTATAAGAAGGATTGGTTGAATAAAGAAGGAGGCCACACAGGAGGCCTGGGAGACTGACTGCAACCCAGGCCTAATAGTCTGTTGCTTAGATTCCAAGTCCTGTGTGTGATATTTTTCAGTCAGAGAGACCTTTAAATCCCCACGGTTCCTACTCAGTTATAAGCAGTGTGTTCTCTTAATTCCCATGGCAGACATTTTCTCACAAATTTGGAGGTTAAAAAGAAAGGGAAAAAAATCTTTCCAAAACATAAACCCCACACTAAAAAACATAAGCAGGAAATGTTGAAGCTGAGAGCCTGGTTACCGTGACAACTAGGGTTTGCCAAACTCCCCTCTCAGAGATCTGGACCTTTGCTTGGAATGGTTGCTTCTCAGATCTGCTTTGACCACCAGATTTGTGGCTCCAGCCAGATGTATTGAAAGGGAAAAGTGGATTTGGCAAGGTCCCACCTCCTGGGAGCATCATCTACATGACAGCTCCTAGTTCCTTTGTGTGACCCTCATCTCCTACCCACAGATGTTCTGTGAGGAAGGCAGAGAAGGCCAGAGTCTCTTGGCAATGGTCACCGAGAAGAGCATAAGGGACAGGGGAAGAATTATTTGACTGTTACAAGGGAAAGATGCTAGGGCTGTGTAAGGGAATTTCCTGCCCTTTCTTCTCAACAAACACTCCTGCTATTCCTCCCACTGGGGACAGTTAGCCATACTATATGTATTTATTTCCTAGTTGAAATAAAACTAAAAAAAAAAAAAGAAAACCACAATTTTGTCTTTAAGGTTCTTATTGTCTCTTTCAGACACCAGAGATTAGATCACTTGGTCCTCAAGAGATCACTGGGTGATAACAGGCAATGTATTACAGGCTCCTATGAAATGATGAAGATAGGTAGCTGGAACAGGTACTACTAAAGCTGAAGAGCTAGTAGCTATAAATAAAGGATGGAGGTATAAGACCTCGGGGTTGAAGATTCATGTGGGGGCATAATAAGCCAGGGATATCTGTTGGGTCCAATGCTGGGTGTTTTTAAAGTAAGGCTGAAAACTCTGTAGGCCACTGAAGGGGTGTGAGCAAGGACAAGGACATATATTGGGTTGCAGGAAATTTAATCCAGATGAAAGAACACTGCAAAGAAAGGTATCAGAAGGCGGACCCAAACAGAAAGCTCACATGATGCTGTGCCCATGTGCCATTTGATTTTATTGACTGTCTTGGAAGGCTGTTGCTTACAAGATGCTTAATGGAGCAGAGGCATTGTAGAGCCTCAGTTTCTCCCAGTTTTTCCGGGAATCCGATGTTCTGTGATGCAAACTGCAGTCCTCTAGATGCACCTTTGGTTTGTGTGTTCCAAGAGCCATTTTCTGCTGAAATCTAATATGTCCATGTCATGAACATCTCTTGCATCGGGAAATGGAGGTTTGGTATTTTCCCTGACAGGTGATAAGTCTTTTGGGATGTGCATCCTCAGTGGCCACATTAAGGCTCACCTCTCACCAGGTGGCAGGATCCTGTGATCTCCAATGAAGAGACCCCCTTGGAATTGAGGACAGTTGCTGCCTGCTTTCAGCCTTCAACACAGACAATGTGAGTTCTCTAACAAAAGCTTGTCATAGATTTTATACAAAAAGTATAGTATCATTCTTTTTTTTTAAAAAAGCACTTATTACTACTAGTGCACACATTCAATTTTACAGTTCTTTTTTTCTATTTTCCCTGTGCTTCTAAATAAATAATAGAATTCCCTATAATAGAGTATCTGGAAACTCTGGTAAAGACCATTCTGAATTCCAGTGTGAATTAATGGAGAGTGTAAAGTCTATAGTACATAAAAAAAGAAATGTCAGAGCTGGAGAGATGGCTCAGTGGTTAAGAATACTTGTTGCTTTTATAGAAGACCTGGGTTTGATTTCCAGACCTGTATCTTGACTAACAACTATCTGTCGTCCAGTTCCAGGAACCCATTGCTCTCTTCTGACCTATAGGGACTAGGCATATATACGATATTCATACATACATGCAGGGCAAATATTCATACACATAAAATAATAAACTAAAAAAAATCCAGAAATGACATTTAAAATTTGGAGCCATATTTGGGAAGGGGAATACTGCCTGCTGTTACCAAGCAAGCAGCATTTCTAATTTAAATCATTGCCTTTGGCAGGGCCAGCTATGGCCATTCCAGGAGGTGGACTGACTGCCCGGTGACACATTGTCATTGAACAATGTCAGGTAGACCGCTGGGGCCATCTCACTTTCCTTCTCCCTCAACAGTTTCATTTATCTAATAACTGATATGGTATGTGATGTGGAGTTGTGTTAGATGTTATAATAAAAGGGAAATAGACATATGAAGGGTTTGAATATCCTAATAGAGGCGAGCAGTGTTTCATCATTCAGCCAGAAATTCCCACTCGTGTCTCTTTCCCTTTTCTCCAGGCCAGTTGTTCTCATGGATGTATGACTACATCTCTACTTGTAAGAATCTTTAGGAGACCGAAGGTACTAAAATACTATAATTTAAATATCTTCTGTTTTAGTTAATCATCTGCCCCCACTGCAGTTCCTAGTATTATTTCCCAATATCCCACATGAAGGCACGAATTCTCAAAGATGCTAAGTAAGTTTTTGAGCTCATGCTGCTATGGGGATGAAAAGAAGATTTAAAATGCATATCTGACTGGATGAATGTGGCTGCCTTTTCATTGATCATATCCCTAAGGAAGAATTTGTAATTAACATGTAAAATGCTCTGAACCTAATGCTTCTAAAGGGCCTGGTGAGGCGTGGATGTGCAACATTTTTCTAAGAAGTGAAACACTGTCTAGGTGACCCCTTAGACGAGGGATTGCAGATTCCGATTTCACTGTATCCCGCACTGGGAAAGTTTTTTGGGTTTTGTTTTGTTTTTCCAACTGGAGTCACCTGGGAAGAGGGAGCCTCAGTTGAAGAATTGCTTCCATTGGATTGGTCTTTGGGCTGATCCTTGGACCAGCTCCTTGATTAATCATCCATGTAGGAGGGCCCAGTTCACTGGCAGTGGCCTATCTCTGGGCAAGCGATGTCTAAGAAGGCAAACTGGGTGAGTCACAGGAAGGAAGACAGTATGCAGCGTTCTTCTATGATCTCTGTTTCAGTTCCTGCTTTGCCTGAGTTCCTGACTTGACTTTGCTCAGTCATGTGTAGTGGCCATGACATAAAGGCAAATAGATCCCTTTCTCCCAAGCTGCTTTAGGTCATGGTCTTTATCACAGTAATGGAAAACAGGACCTTTAAGGGTCTGAACTGAGCAGAGGGAACAACAATAGAAGGCCTAGAAGAACCGGAGCAACCTGTCCTGCTAAACACCGCAGAATCAGTGCCACTAATGCCACGTCATGGTCCTTTGAAACATGTCTGTCAGAGGTATTCTCTTACTATTAAAAACCCTAGCTTTCCCAGTGATGAATGTATAAATTGCCATATCCATCTTATCCAGCATTCATGGTAAAAGTTAAACCACAAACCAGAGTCTTAGATATGGGTGAACCAGGTGAGAACCATTTCTCCTTTTATTGTAGCCCTATACAGTGACATTACTTAGATAGGATAGAAATGGGCTGTGAGCATCCCAATCTGGTGTTGGCCAGCTTAAAGAAGAGGCGCATTACAGCAGGGTGCATATCAATGAGGTATGCAGTAGAGCTCAGAGCAGAAAGAGTACTGTTGGCCAAAATAGCTCCCAGTATACATACAACCAGAGTCAGATTAATTGTCTAAGTGTCTAGCTTCTAGGTGCATGAGCAGCAAAATAGTCACACAAGACGAGGTGCATTAGTGTAGTAATGTATGCAGTTTCCTGGAAAATGGAAAAAATTCAAGAGACTCAATACTTACAAGTGGGAGGAAATGGTCACATTTTTACAGGATCAAAGAAATATTAGCCTTGTAGAATTGTAACCTGTGCCATCACTATGGAAAACAGTCTAGTGGTTGCCCAAAAGACATATATAGAGTGCTCATGAAACCTGGAAATTCCATTCTTAAGTTTGCCCTTAAAAGAAGTAAAGAATGTGTTCAAACGGAAACTTGTATATAAACGTTCATAACAGCATTGTTTATAATATCAAAATGGTACAGACGGGTATATCCATCACATGGGTACTCATACGGTGGGCATCATGGAAAGGGACATAATTTGGCCCACCAAAGATACAAAGCACCAACCGTATGTTGGCATATGCCTCTAATACCACATCAGGTGGTTCACAAATCAAAGCCAGCCTCCCTTACACAGTGAGACCCTGCCTCAAAATATTAATGACAAAAAGTTAGGAAAGGGCTATGCACACTCATGTTCCCTGCATCAAGGCTCAACCTGGCAAATGTTGGTTAAGTCAACAGAGCACAGAAGGCAAGACAGCTACTGTCCTGTTGTTTCCTATCCCTGCAGTAACACTGTAGTCAAAAGTGACTTGGGGAGGACAGGGTTTATTTGGCTTACATTACCAATTAGTCCATCTTTGGTGGAAATCAGGGTAAGGAACTCAAGCAGGAGAGAGATGGGGACCAACAGAGAGAGGCTGACTGCTTTCTGCTTTAGGCTTCTGTTCAGCTACCTCCCTTAAATCTCTCAGCGTCACCTCTCCCGGGCCGAAGCCATGCACAGTGCGTTGGGCCCTCGTACATCAATCAATCATAAAAATGCCCCACAGACTTGCCCCCGGGTCAGTGCAATTGAGGTTCTTCTTCAATTGAGATTCTCTATTACAAAAAACCCCAGTTTATATCAAATTGACAAAAAATAATCAAGAATAACCGGCAAATATACAATTCCATTTATATGAACATCCTAAAATTGCTCCTAATCTACAGAGATGGGGAGTAAAAAGCGATTGTTTAAGCTGGGGAAGGCAGGGAACAGAAGGGATGATAGTGGAAAGGCATTGCTTTCTTCCCAAGGTGATGCAAACGCTCTAAAATTGACTGTAGCAATGGCCACACACTTGTGTATATACTAAGCTTCATTGGACTTGTACATTTTAAATGAGTATATTGATGGTCATTGGATTCTGTCTCAATAAATCTGTCCCTTGGGCCTCTTCACAATCCATTCCATCTTGAGTGTCTCTGTCTGTCTGCCTCGTTGCAGGCCTGTGTGGCACCAGCTGATTATGATAATGGCCTGTGCTTGGGTAGCACCTTTCTTTCAAGGATGTCAAGTAGTTTGCAAACACTAATTAAGCCTGTGCTGCCAGCAGAGGGGTAAACATTGTTTTACCGTTCACAAACATTCAAGCAATCTTTTTAAACTGCAACTGATTCAACCCATTTCCTCTGGCTGGTTGGCTCCCGAACATTTTTTTTTTTTTTGTAACAGTTCAGAAACTCAAACATAGAGCAGTTTGCCATGTGTCTCCCCCATTGCTGAAGGGCCTCATCTGAATACTTCATGTCACTTAACTCCCCACCAACCCGGGAAGTTAGAATTGTTGATTGTGACTGTGCTGAGACGTTGAGAGCCAGAAAGACTGTGTGTCACAGAAACCTCCCATAGGAGACACATGCAGCACGCAGTGTCAAAGGAAGGTGAACACACGGGGTAGAGACTAAGCAAATAAATAAGGGCGCTGTGACCACTTTCGGCTGTAGTACTGGGACTCCCCACTCCTCCCACACAGCAGCTGTGTGCATTGGGGTCTAATCTTAACTGGACTAGTTGTTCTGTTCCTGTGTTGCTAATCTCTGTCGTCACTGTATATTATTTTACTTTGTAAGGTATGAGGTTCAAACCCAGGGCTTTGAGCTGTGCCTGTGCTAGGCAGCCATTTCCCCATAGAGTTACAACCTCAGCCCTGTTTCCTTTTATCACAAATATTCCAAGCATATGCATCCAATTATCTAGTCGTGTGTGTGTGTGTGTGTGTGTGTGTGTGTGTGTGTGTGTGGTGTATACATGACATGCACAGAGACTAGAGAAAGACATTGAGTGTCCTCTATAGCTCTCTCCCTTATTCTTTTGGGAAATCTCCACTGAACCTGGAGTTTGTTGTTTTAAAACTACGGTCATAGCCATCAAACCCCTGTTACCCTCCTGTCTCCCTGCTCCCATATCCTTCATCCAGTTTTGGGATAATAGGTCCTCGGCTATACACAGCTTTTTAAATTGATGCCAGGGATCCAAATTTAGGCTCTCATGCTTGTATAGCAAGCATTCTTACCCACTAGCTTTTTCCCTGGGCCTCAGTTTGGCAACCTGAAGTCATGCCACCATGCCTGGAGTAAAGGTACAGGGATAGGAAATGTACTCTAATTTACCTTATCACGGAGGGAAGACCTCCCAGCATTCCCTGAAGCAAGTGAAGCGAGCTGGAAGATATGAACATAATTCTGCTAAGCCGGATATTCTTTCTGTTGCATCAACTTGAACTCAAGCTTCAGAGTTTTCCAGTTCAATGCGTTTCCTATTCACCAGGCACCTGGCTAGCAATGAAAAGGAAAAAGCTGTATCCCCTACCCCGGTGTCTCTGGCCAGTGTGGGAATGGTAAAGGAAGCACAGAGAGAAAATACCATGTTCTACAGAGATATTTCCCTGGGGCTGTGCAAGCTTCCAGGAGGACTTTGTAATTCCAGGCCAATAGGACTCAGGGGAAACTTCTGAATAGCAGTGTATACTATTTGTGTATTGGCTGAGGATCAAAGTTTAGCTTTTTATTGTCATTTTGATTTTTTTTCCCTTAGTTGGGCTCTACTCTGCAACCCAGGCTGGCCTGAAACTCACTGAGTAGTTCATGTTGTCTTCAAACTCATACAATCCTCTTGCTGCAGCCTCTCAAACATCAGGATGATGAGTGTAAATCGTTGTTGCCTTGTTTGGTGGACTGACTCTCTCCTCTACAGATCATGAGATTTTCTCTTTCCTGATGTGGGATTGCACTCTGTATGCTGTGAATATCGTTGGTTAATAACGAAACTGCTTTGGGCCTATAGCAGAGATATAGGGAAACAGAGCTAGGCAGGGGAAACTAAACTGAATGCTGGGAGAAAGGAGGAGGAGTCGGAGAGAAGCCATATAGCCCTGCTGGAGATAGATGCCAGAACCTTGCTGGTAGGCCATGAGCCTCATGGTGAAATATAAAATAATGGAGATGGTTTAATTCTAGATGTAAGAGCTAGCTAGAAATATGCTTAAGTAATTGTCCAAGCAGTGTTTGTTTGTTTATTTATTTATTTATTTAAGATTTCTGTCTCTTCTCCGCCACTGCCTCCCATATCCCTCCCCCTCCACCAATCAACTCCCCCTCTCTCATCAGCCCTAAGAGCAGACTGGGTTCCCTGCCCTGTGGGGAGTCCAAGGACCTCCCACCTCCTTCCAAGTCTAGTAAGGTGAACATCCAAACAGCCTAGACTCCCCCAAAGCCAGTATGTGCAGTAGGATCAAAACCCAGTGCTATTGTTCTTGAGTTCTCAGTAGTCCTCATTGTCCGCTATGTTCAGCGAGTCTGGTTTTTTATCCTATGCTTTTTCAGACCCAGGCCAGCTGGCCTTGGTGAGTTCCTGATAGAACATCCCCATTGTCTCAGTGTGTCGGTGCACCCCTCGTGGTCCTGAGTTCCTTGCTCCTGCTCCCTCTCCTTCTGCTTCTGATTTGAACCTTGGGGTTGTAGTCTGGTGCTCCAATGTGGGATCTCTGCTGGTGGGAATGCAAACTTGTACAACCACTTTGGAAAGCAGTGTGGTGGTTTCTCAGGAAATTCGGGATCAACCTACCCCTGGACCCAGCAATACCACTCCTGGGAATATACCCAAAAGACGCCCTATCAAACAACAAAAGCATATGCTCAACTATGTTCATAGCAGCATTGTTTGTAATAGCCAGAACCTGGAAACAACCTAGATGCCCTTCAATGGAAGAATGGATGAAGAAAATATGGAATATATACATATTAGAGTACTACTCAGCAGTAAAAAAACAATGACTTCTTGAATTTTGCATGCAAATGGACAGAAATAGAAAACACTATCCTGAGTGAGGTAAGCCAGACCCAAAAAGAGGAACATGGGATGTACTCACTCATATTTGGTTTCTAGCCATAAATAAAGGACATTGAGTCTATAATTCGTGATTCTAGAGAAGCTAATTAGAAGATGAACCCAAAGAAAAACATATAGGCATCCTCCTGGATATTAACCTCCATCAGGCGATAAAAGGAGACAGAGACAGAGTCCAAGCAGTGTTTTAAATAATATAATTTCTCTGTTGATGTAGGTGGGTGTTCTTTCTATGTGTTGCTTTCATTGGTTAATTAATAAAGAAACTGCTTGGCCTGATAGGTCAGAACATAGATGGGTGGAGTGGACAGAAGAGAATGCTGGGAAGAAGGGAAGTGAGTCAGACGCCATGATTCTTCGACCCAAGATGGATGTAGGCTAAAATCTTTCCCAGTAAGCCACCACTCCACCTCGTGGTGCTACACAGATTATTAGAAATGGGTTAATCAAGATGTGAAAGTTAGCCAATAAGAGGATGAAACTAATGGGCCAGGCAGTGTTTAAAAGAATACAATTTTTATGTTGTTACTTTGGGGCAAAAGCTAGCCAGGTGGCAGGGAGCTGGGCGGCAGGAACGCAGCCCGCCGCTCCTTTTACACTGCGTGTTTTTTTCGCGTCGAGCTGCTGAGCAGCTGGGAACCAACAAGTGGCCCCTCTGCCAACACTTTCCTCCTAAATATTTACAGAAAGTACAAACAACCATTCCAACCATATATCTTTTAAATTAGTTAAATAAAAGATTTATTACTTTTAATGAAAAATGTCATTTTATAGTAAGAACACTATACATGCTGGCAGAGATGATTTCTGTAGAGTAGCTAAATCAAATTGTCAGTGTCTCACCTTGTGCTCATGTCAGATGATTAATTCAGCAACCATTCTTGGGTATTTTCTATGGATGAAGGATGCTCCATGCAGAAGGGAAATTGTCATAGTGGGGAAGCTTCACAGTTAGAAGGAAAGCATTATGTAAGAAACTAATAAACTCCATGAAGAAAAGTAAAGCCAAATGCAGGGCTGGAGAGTAATAAAATTGTAATGCCTACTGTTTTAAATAGCATGGCCGTGACCAAAACATCCAAGCTCAGAGGGTACAGTTCAGCTGAGCCAGGAGGAAGGGTCTGGTCCTTGGATGGGTGTGCAGACAGGAATAACAGTTCTATGGATGGGATTAGGTCAAGGTTTCTGAAAAAGTGGAAAGCAGTCTCTAAAAGGAAACATTATAGGGTCTGGAGAAATGGCTCCGTGCTTAGAAGCACTTGCTATTTTTGCAGCGCTCGTGAGTTCAGTTTGTAGCACCTTCATGGTGGCTCACAACTGTCCATAACTTGAGATGCAGGGGATCTTATGCCCTCTTCTGGACTCAGTGGACATTGCATGCATGTGGTGCTCAGGCATACATGTAGGCAAAACACCCATACACATACAAAATAAAGGTACCTAAGTCTATATCTTGCATATCATCACAGAACCTTCATCTGGGGATGGATGGCATTAGAGACATAGACCCACACTGGAGCACTGGACTGAGCTCTCAAGGTCCCAATGAGGAGCAGAAGGAGGGAGA
>NC_022012.1:21927230-21956321 GCF_000317375.1 Microtus ochrogaster
AAAAAAAAAAAAATTATTTGTTTATCTATTTTATGTGCGCGAGTAGTGGTTTGCCTTCCTCCACATATGTATGCGCACCACACATGCAAGCCTAAAGCCTTTGGAAGTCACAGAAAGACACAGAAGACCCTGGAACTGGAGTTAAGGGTGGTTTTGAGTCACTGTGTGGGAACAGAATCCGGGTCCTCTGCAAGGGTAACAGGTGCTTTTCACCAACAAGCCATGTCTCCTGTCTGTCCTCATTGCTATTCTTGATGTCATTTGTGAAGCCTCAATTATATCAGTACATCGAGTGACAGGATGTTTTAAAATACATATTAATAAGTTGCATGTAGTGTCTCCCCCTGTCTATAAGGATCAAGGATGTGAGGACTCTCAGTTTGCTCTCTCACTGCTTGCTAGAATCTCATGGGAGATCAGTGGGAGTCCAGGGACTTTCTTAGAACATTTTTAGTATTGCCTCCTGGGGCTCCTTCAGGGTGGCAGCATAGAGTATTCAGTTACCTACTCGACCCGCGAGATCCTCAGTGTTTATCCACACAGGGTTATTTCATTCAGAGCTGTTTCCTTCTCACTGACACCAAGTTGGAATCTGACAGGTGGTGGTTAGTAGAGAAGCTGCCATCTACACGTCAAATTATAAACTGGGGTTTGGTTCCAGGTAGGTATTTGTTTGCCTTCCTTGGTTGTCATTAGTGATCAACCAAGCTTATTGGTGGGAGAGAGAGTCTTGTCTCAACAGAGTACGCACTGCCCTGTGCTGGAGAGCTTAGAGAATCAGGAGAACTCCAGCCTGTGGGGATGGAAGCTTCAGATGACACGTGTCCCTTAGAATCACTGGCTTTGATAACTCATCTTTCCCTTCCTTCCATGGAGCGTGATCTACTGGATGCCAGCGTTGCCATCTACACTGGTGTGCAGCGAGGAATGAGTGTGTCTCCTGCTACAAAATGCCAACAGCTTGTTGGTAAGGAGTGATAAGCAAACAGATGAGTAAAGAATGGTAAAATAAATGCGTGTAATTTCACTCTAATTTCCTGCTAGACCTTTTTGAGGAATATTCACCAACCCGACATCAAGAAAAAGTTGTCTTCATTTCTTTTCCTATGCTCCTCCATGAGAGCTAACTGCTTATTTTAGAAAACCATCAGTGCAAGAGCCCATGGGCTGGGAGGATGACATGAGTGAGTGGGGGGCATGTGGGAGGGGTGGAGAGTGGGTAAACGGAGGAACGCTGTGTTCCAAAGGGGGCAGCTGCTACTCAGAGCAGGCAGATTGCTCCTGGGCATAAATACACAGCCAGTGATGCCAGCTCTTAAGGTTTTTCAAGAGAAACTGGGTTTTATGTGAAATCCTGATTTTTTTTTTTTAAAAAAATTCTTACAACTAACTTAAATTATTAAAACAATATGCAGGGCCAGTGAAATTTCCCATGGTCAGATTGTTTGGGGCAGGAGAAGGTGCTCAAAGGGGCAGGTTTGTGGGTCCTAAGGAGCAGCACAAAGACAGGAGCGGAAGTGCCTGGAGTTCCCAGCAGCTCCCATCACTGAATAATGCCTTTGTTTTCCAGAGACAGAGAGGGAATCTCAAATACTTGTCATTTGCTTTCTTCTCTTTGCTATTGGAAAGCACTTTGCAGAATTTTGAAGAAAACAACACTCAAGTAAACAACACTATTTTCTTTGAAGATGAAATCAATCCCAGAACACACCCTTTGAGGCTCTGAGTACATCTGACCATTTTCTCCACACCCCTTGACACACACACTAAATGAACCATTATGCTGTAAATTTGTCTTCAAAGAAACAAGGAGACAGTCCAAGGACTTGGGCATGATGGTTTCTTGGACAGGGATTGCATCCCTCCAGCCTGCTGGTCCTTATGTATGAAGTTCCTGCCATCATTATACTGTGTTTCTCTTCCACAGCACTGCAGGTGTGCTGCCTTCTGTGCCAGTTCCTGGACTCTTGGCGTCACTGACTATGGCTCTATCCAGTGCCTTTAGCCTAAGGGCGGAAGACACATTTGACCTTACAGCATTTGAAGTACAGCATATTTGACTCTGCTTGGAAAATGCATATAGGCCTGCGCCATGTGCGCATCAGAGAGTCCCTAGAGAAGGTGGTCTAGAGAGGTGAACTCCCCAGTCCCAGCCCTGCTCCTTTGGCAGGCTGTATTCTTCAGAATCTTCCTGGTGCCAGCTGCCCTTTGCTTCCCACCAGCCAATGGCTATAAATACAGTCACATTTCCCACATACTGTATTTATGTTTCAGAAAATGTCTGCGTTGCATACGTAATAGAGGAGATATAATTATAATATTTCAAAACTGGCCAAATTTCGTGAAATATAAAATAACAGATGGCACTACACAATATTGGTGCGGTGCGCTTCGTTTAAATCATAACTGGGGCCTAAAAATGTTCCCATTTGGTGCTGATGAGAGTGCTAAGGGATAGGGTTGGAGTCTCTGTTTCTTTATCCTCTGAGACATATTTTAGGGGAAATGGAGCCGAGGAGCTGTCCATGCCTAGTAGCCTCGAGTCCAGCCTTACTGATTCACTGATCTGTGCTTCCCAGTGTCTATATTAGTTGGATAACAGAGGTGTGACCCGTGAACCCAAGCTATGGCTTAGACACTGCCTGCCTGTCCACAATCAATCCTGCTTGCAGGTGCATTTATACCTACATGATCATCTATCCACTGAGATCTCAGCTACGTTTTTAAACCTTCAGAGAGAGCACAACGGTTATGGTAGATATTTCTAGACAGGTGTGGGTTATGTTTTGACCCTGTATTTGACCACTATTTTGTTTCCTTCAACAAAAGCCAGTACAATTTGTGGTATCGCTGGCAGTCAGCAGTTCCTAGGGAGCTAGAGTTTAATGTGAAATCAGACCAGACGACACATGTGCTACTCCGGTGTTCAAACCCTCCCACACGGAGCAAAAAGACTCACTAATTTGGACAGCCCAACATTTGCGTGAAGTGCTTACATAACCCACATTCTACAAGTGGCTGTATTTTTCTCAGCCCAATTGCCTTTTCCATATTACTGAAGAAACTATAAAGTTAAGCAATACGTTTTCAGATCCCTATGTAGAACAATCTAGGCAGAAGGAGCTACACATGCCTGTGGGAGAATCTCTTTGCCTGAAGCTGAAATCTTTCATGATTCAGCCTTTACTGGGTCAAATGCCCAAAGAAGTAGCCCCAGTTGGTGGAAATAACAAGTGACTATCTATTCTTAACCTTCTGATGGAAAATGATTTAACTTCTGCCTGTCATAGGTACTTGAGAATTTGACTATAAGGAAACCATTGATCTATGGGTAGAACAGTTTTAATGGGAAGAGGCTACTTTTGCTTGATACAATGAGGATATTCTAGTAATAGCAATAGTTCAAAGACTATAAACCTCCCTCAAGAAGTAGTAGATGCCCAACACTGGAGAAATCCCATACAGCTATCTATATCCAAGTGGGCAGTGTAGAGGCAGTAGAAGGGACACTAGTGGCTTGCTTTGCCAAGTGCAGTCAACCAGCTGCAGCAGAAGAACCTGGAGGCTTTGGGAATGTGATCCCAGGCTCCACTGAGATCTAAGGAATCAGTTTGAATTTTGGCAAGGTCTCTAAATAGTGTGTACACTTTAGAATATGGGAATCCTTGTTCTCCAGAACTCCCTTTAATAGGCGTGTCTGTCTGAGTGATTTGAGGTTACCAAGAGCTCATGATGGCTGGTGGCCCTCAGCTCTCTCAACTCTTGAATAAAGGAACTGCATGCAAGTAGGGTCAGAGGAGCCCCGCAGACTTTTCTGCTCAGATGTGTTCATAGCAATGGGATTGGAGTGCATTTGCCTTCCTGTCCCACTGCTGCCCACTCACCTGTAATCTAGGAAGGGTGCTGAGATCCACACTGTAAGTCAGTATTTCTGAACTCTACCATTGAACGATGCCATGCAAATGATAACATCTTAACTAAATGGGATAAAGCTTTAAGCCATTATAGCAATTAAGCTATTAATGTTAATTAGTGCATCAATTTACTATAAGAGAGCAGGGCTTATCATCTTTGTATCCCCACTATTTAGCATGTTGTCTGACAAATATTATTATAATATATATAATATACAAATAAGAATTTGGGGTGACATTGCCTCCTCAAATAAGTTCTTATGGAGGTAGAATGCCTCAAATTCAGGATAATTCAAGAAACAGATGGGTAGACTGAATCTACCCAGAATCTGAAAAAACCTGGGATAAAACCGGATTCGCTGAACATAGCGGACAATGAGGACTACTGAGAACTCAAGAACAATGGCAGTGAGTTTTTGATCCTACTGCACATACTGGCTTTGTGGGAGCCTAGGCAGTTTGGATGCTCACCTTACTAGACCTGGATGGAGGTGGGTGGTCCTTGGACTTCCCACTGGGCAGGGAACCCTGATAGCTCTATGGGCTGACAAGGGAGGGGAACTTGATTGGGGGAGGGGGAGGGAGATGGGAGGAGGTGGCGGACAAGAGACAGAAATCTTTAATAAATAAATAAACGGAAAAAAAAAGAAAGGAAAAAAAAAGAAAACAGTCAGCTTAATGACCTAGCTTCAACCATGAGCACACCAATGCTCCAACTCAAAGGAACGTGGAGAAGATTAAGTGTTCTTAAGTTTGAACACCTGGGTTCAGATCAAAGCTTCACTTCTTACCTAATCTCTATGTTCTTCCGTTTTCAATTGCTGTGACAAGAAGCAAGAGAAAAAAAATCGCCTTACAGAAGTAAAGGTTAGAGCTGGAGAGATGGCTCAGCGATTTAGAGCATTGACTGCTCTTCCAAAGATCCTGAGTTCAATTCCCAGCAACAGCATGGTGGCTCACAACCATCGTAGTGAGATCTGGCGCCCTCTTCTGGCCCGCAGCCATACATGCAGACCGAACCTTGTATACATAATAAACAAATCTTTTTTTTTTTTTTTTTTTTTTTAAAGAATCTACCCAGAAGAATTTTTGAGGACCCTGGAGGTCCATGGGTCTGGTCTAACGGAGGTGGAGTGTGATGGGAAACTGAGTATTCACACTGCTATAGGCTGCCACCTCTTCCACCACATGCACACACTGAGCTAAGGGAGCCATATGGGGACTGTCTTAGCTCCTGTTCTATTGTTTCGATTAGACCTCTGACCAAGGCAATTTACAGAAGAAAGTTTACTGGGGGGGGGGGGGGGCTCAGAGAGCGAGTGCATGACTGTTATGGCTAGGAATGTGGTGGCAGCAGGCAAGCGGGAATGGTGTGGGACCGGTAGCTGAGAGCTTATATCTTGATCTGTGCGTGGAAGGCAGAGAAGCCACCAGGGGATAGCATGAACTTCTGAAACCCCCAAGCCCACTTCCAGGAAAAAAACCTCCTCCGAAAAGACCACATCTCCTAATCTTTCCCAGACAATTCAATCAACTGAGAACCAAGTATTCACATATATGAACCTATGGGGTCACTCCAATTCAAACCATCACAAAGGGTGACTCTGCGGCATTGCTGCTCCTTGTGGACTCTAGAACTTGGGTTATGCGCCTGGCTGGCTTTACAGGCTTAGATGTCTCAAGGTTGTGTACTCTAGCCAGATTGGTTTTCAAATCCAAACATGTTTCTTCTTAGCCAAGTAATATTCTTTTTTTTTTTTTTTAAATTTTCAAGACAGGGTTTCTCGGTAGCTTTTGGTTCCGGTCCTGGAACTAGCGCTTGTAGACCAGGCTGGCCTCCAACTCACAGAGATCTGCCTGCCTTTGCCTCCCGAGTGCTGAGATTAAAGGCATGCGCCACCACCACCCAGCTCCAAGTAATATTCTTGAGCAAACTACTCAATCTCTTTAATTCCTCTTTGTCTTCACCTTGAAAAATGACGATAACACCAGCAACGACCCACAGGACCATAGATAGAATGCAACGATAGAACACAGTATGATTTGCTCAGTATCCAGTGCATATCAAATGATGATGAAATACAGTGCAGTACAATTGCTCCATTGTGTTCCTATGGCAAGCTCTGTAAGCGACTGAAACCTGCCTTTGGACATCAGCACATATTTAGGATCAGAATTTCACAGGATCCTTTACTACTTTCCAGCATCACCTATGGCTTCCTTCTGCTGCAGCTCTCCTCCCTGCCATGTGTGTGTGCTCTTGCAGCAGGATTCACCACCATCCTTTTTATACATGCAGATAGTTTCCTGGGAGACTCTCATTGGTACACAGGCATGGTAGATACACGTGCTTATAAGAAAGATGATTTCGCTGAAGGTATTTCATTCAACCCTCCCTGCCGTACTGATGAATAAATTCTTCATGGCAATGCTGAGAGATGAGAAGAAAACTCTAAACAGGTGACCAAACTCAAGCCTTCTCACATTTAAACAATCTTCTATGAAGGAAAACCAGGTAGGTGTAGTGATGGGGCTGCGGGCAGCTTCCTGCCACCCGGCTCCTGGCCACCGGCTAGCTTTATACCTGAAATAACAACACACAAACTGTATTCATTTAAACACTGCCTGGCCCATTAGTTCCAGCCTCTTATTGGCTAATTCTCACATCTTGATTAATCCATTTCTAATAATCTGTATAACACCATGAGGTGGTAGCTTACCAGGAAAGATTCAGCATGTCTGACCTGGTGGCTGGCTCCATTGCATCTGACCAACTATGCTTTCTTTCTCCCAGCATTCTGTTCTGTCTACTCTGCCTATCTAAATCCTGCCCTCTCAAAAAGCCAAGGCAGTTTCTTTATTAACCAATGAAAGTAACACAGGAAGATGACCCTCTTCCATCAGGTAGGAAACCTAGAGATGAGGGGGACTCCTCCTAAGTATTAGTTTTCAAGTGGTTGGCTTGTTTCACGGGGAGACAGTAGCCTCTAGCTGTCCTTTTTTATGCCGTTGTCCTGGAGTGCCTTGAAGGAGAGAAAGGATTATCTATCTTGACTCTTCCTAAAAAATAGGAGCTCAGACACATACAAGTAGAATTCAGCACCTTGGGGTGGGTCACCTTAATGCGTTCATCACTTTTCTCCATGAGTCTCTCCTGTTCCAGGTTCCCACCAGGGACATCATATGGATTTCATCACCACACTTCCTTAGTGTCCCCCGGACTGTGACTCAAAGCAGAAATACAGTTCTGTAAACATGCATCACCATGAACATGAGTGGAGCATGCTGTCCTGTTTGTTGCTATTGCCAGTCACTTACTGAGTTCTGACCATGAGATAAGTTCAAATGACTGAATTCCTGCTCTGGAGAAGTTTACTGGCTAGGGTGGGTACAGGAAGATAAAATAAAACAACACAACAACAACAAAGACATTTTTTCTTTTTGTGCTATGTGCTCTAACAAGAAATACAAGCAAAGGAACATCCCAGAAACGAAGTAGATGACTCTTGCCAGCAAAACACAACAGCCCAATTCACACGGTATGGTAGAATTTCATTGGGATGGGCCCCGTGGTCAAATGCATCCATTGACTTAGGATTTTCATTTGTGTAAGAGGTTGTCTTTCAACAGCTCTAGGGGAAAATGCCTGTGAATACCATTCCTAGGAATCAGTGATTAGAAGAGAGTGCATGGGGTAGGGGAATGGCGTTCTCAGGACCCAGCTTTCCCAAGCCAGCTACAATGCAGGCACAGAGGATCCCAAAGACAGAGAGATGGCTTGGTGTCTGGAAATAATAGGCACCAGTCTATGTTTTCATAGGTGAGTCTCTGAGAACATCATCTTTCTGTATTTTCTCCTTCTTCACTTTACATTTATGTCCCAACCCATAAAAATCTGGCTTTGGCACCTTGAGTCCTACTATAGCCTGTTATGCTCTCCCACTGACTGTCATCTCATGGAAGAATACCATTTAACTGAGACTTTGGTAGCTGTCATTCTTGTCACTCTTCCTCTTTGGGACCTTTTTCACATGGCTTTGGTGACAAAGCAGTCTCTTTGTCACCACCCCACCCTCCCTCCCTCCTTGGTTTCTTCAGCTAGGCCATCAAGGAGGTCTTTCAGACTCACTTCTCCCTTCTCTTATTTCCGTGTTTACTTTTCAGGAACTCGTTTCATTGCCATTAGTGATAGCTTCCATTTCTATTTGATTTCATGGGTAGGACCAGCAGTTTCTTTCCCTACCAAGTCCTGAACCAGTTGAGAAAAACCAAGTCAAGTGGATATAAAACTATGAAGTTTATGAAGGGGGACACTGATTCATGTTCAATGTGTCCATCAAGAGTGTTTCATTTAATGTCTTTCTTTCTCTCCAATGGACATATTCACTCAGCCACAGGCCTTCCAGGAAAGTGACCACACATGGATCATTGGCAGTTCTCTATAAGATAACATGACAGAAAAGAAGAGGGAGAGGGAAGAGAAGAGGGAACAAAGGAGGAAGGAGAAAATGAATAAGTACACATAATCACAGATAACAAAATACTGTGTGAATCCTGCCTAATAGAGAAACAAGGGCTTAAGCGTTCTAGGCTTTTGTCAGTTTTCCAGGCAAGCGAAATTGTCTTATTTGTCTCTCTGGTGAGAATAGGTACCACCCTGTCTTTTTATGGCATCTACTCTATTCTCTCTCTCTCTCCACCACCCCCTCTTTATCTGTGTGTTTCAGTGGTGTTTAGGGTAGTGAGGCAAGCAAGGCAAAGTTTTTATTTCAAAACATGTTCTTTCTCAGGACAGATGTTATTACACAAAGCTAGAGAAATCTGGAGAGACATAAAGACAACTCCCCCAGTTACTACCTAGACTGAAAAAGGTATCCTTAGTTAAAACCCTTCAATGAGCCAGAGTTTTATAGATTTGACTTCTTGAGTGGATGTCTCAAATGTAATCATAAATCAGCCTGTCCCGAAGGCATAGCCTAGCAATGAGATTGTACTAAGTGCCAAAGACTGTGCAGCCCCAAGTTAGCTATAGCATCAGGCCTTCCTGTTGGCTCTTTGAAATAGATGATGAGGGTCATGTGTGAAATCAAGTTGTAAAGTTAGGCTATGTGGCTAGCCAGCAGCCTGACTCCACAACTGTTAGCTGCAGTGCTGTACTGGCTTCTCAACCCAGACCACAGCTGCTCCCTTCAGCTTGCTTGGAACTCAGTGGATTCTTTCTCAGTCACTGGCATCATTAGCATCCGGGAATACAACAAGCACTCAAGGGGTCAATTCTTCCCAAAGATGATATTAACTAAACCTCTCCAAGACCATCACCATCATTGAAATCTATAGACTGAGCTCCTTTCTTTTACCTGGACTATTACTGTGTTCTTCCAGATCCAGGTCAGCTACCTACAATGCTATATTGTATCCAATATCTAATGGTCATGTGTACCCACAGAGCATCCCTGAGAGAGATGAGCTAATCAGCAGAACCTGCAGTGTCTGAGGATCAGGTACCCTTCGACGACTCTACTGTGTCTGATGGGCTGTCCTGTTTTGTCTCTGGACCTGGCCACCTCATTTCACTTCCTGAAGTGGATCATGACCATTTTCTACCAGTGCCATGTCTTCTTCTGGGGACCTTCAGCACTGGCTCATTCTTCGAGTCTCAGATGGAGTCATTCCTTCCCAGGGAAGCCTTCTTTGTCCCATCGAACCAGGCCAAGCCTCTAATTTCTCCTCTCTTACCACAGTGCATCTTTATGAGGCATTGTTACCTTTTTGAGTTTTTTTTTTTTTTTGTATGAGTGGTTACTTAATAGTTGTTTACCTTTCCTAAACCATAAATGCAGGAGTTCAGAGGCCTTGTCTGGTACTTATTTGGTGTTTTAGCTCAAGGGCCATGTTTAGTTCTAGAGTTGTTCAGTAGATACTAATTGGACATCCCTCCCTTCCTCCCCACTCCCTCTGTGTATGTGTGTATGTGTGTGTGTGTGTGTGTGTGTGTGTGTGTGTGTGTGTGTAACTCACATGGGATGAGGGCAGAGGTTCAGGACAGGTTACTTTAGTTTTCACCTCCCACCACATGAGTCCTTATAGCTTCAGCTTAGGTCATCGGGTTTGGTGGAACACACTTTTACCCACTGACTGAGCCATCTTGTCAGCCCTGCATACTATTCCATTGATGGTAGAGGCTCATACCAGTTGGGTCCTTTCTAGGTAGCAGACACTGTTCAGTAGTAAACACGAATTGTCTTTGCATTCTCACAACCACTGTGAAGATAATTACCTTGCTTATCCCAACCACACAGTGAGGCAGCTGAAGATAAGAGAATCAAGAGCCATGCCAGGAGATGCTGGCACATCTGTTTGTGGTTGCTGAATATTCCTGGAAACTGAGGCGTAGAGACAGCAGAACTAGGAAGACCCTAACCCCAGAACACAGAAGTGCAATCAGTGGCCATGGAGTTAACACAGATTTCCGGTTCCTAACATTCCCAGTGAGTAGAAACATCACCACATCGTAAGTTGTGACCCTTTTCCACAAAGATGTGGTATGGAGTAAGTGAACTCAAGGTGAAGGGTCTACAAAAGGCAGGAGGCCTGAAAGGATGAGGGATCTACACAAAGTGAGAAGCCTGAAGCTGGGAACCTTAACAGAGCAAAGGCCATGCATGGGGAGGGGCCCTACACAGGGTAAAGGAACTATAGGGTATGGTAAGGGATCTTCACAAATCTGGGGAACTGCAGAGAGTCCGATCCTCCTGTGTTGTCCTTCAATGCCATGATGCTCAGAAAACAGATGCCTCATAGCTATGAGATGATGTTTCTCTATCTGCATCCCATAGAGCCTCAAGGATCCTTCACACAGATGGGTCCTGTTGACCAATGCAGAGGATTGCACTTGCAGCATTTCTGTTTGCTTTCAATGCCTTGTTCTTCTGAAGCTAAAGTCTATACCCTGGCCTTCTGGTTTCTCTCTGTGGCATCAACTGTTTCACTACTCTGCCTTTTCAACCTCTCTCATTTCTCTGTGTCCTTGTGGGCAGCAGGGGCTTTCCTTCAAACCCTCGCTTAGATTTTTAGCTCCTCTCCCACAAAATCTGCACTTAAGAGACAGCTGATGTATCAGCATGGAGAATATGCAGAAGGGGTTCTGTAGAGTTTACCTGCTCAGCTCTTTGTAAAAGGGGTTCTCTCTGCCTGGCATGTCATTGGAAAATTTTATTCTTTGTTTTCTTCTGCATTCTAGAGCATTCTGTTGGTGTCTACACACAGACCATATTGTTTCCTTGCCTTGGCTACTCCTGAAACCCATTGGCTTGACCTGAAAAAGGCACAGCCTTTCAGCTGGGCTATGGGCAGATGCCTTTATAGATGCCTTTATAGATTTTTGACCTATCCATGAATCTTTTTACAAATTATGGGGAACATGAATTAGCCGCTGGGGTGGCAGTATTATTTAAAAATGTGTATAGAATTTCAATGAAAGCTTTATGGTCAGTGTACTTTGATAATCAGACTGGTAACCTCAAGCTCTTGCAAAACAAGCTTACAAGGAAGACGGTAAGCTTGGTGCCCTGTTAGTACAGCCAACATCATAGAATCCTTATGACATGAGCCCAACTGATGGATGCCCTGAGAAAAGAATAATATGATTCTTATGGGACCCCAGTTAGCTCACTTGAAGATAGATAACATAAAAACCCAAGTCTGGACACTTAACTTCCTTCTCAAAGCAATCCCCAGTAGGTATATCATTATCACCAGGGGATATAGGTTTGGCTTAACAATACTTGTAAAAACAAAGTCTGAGAATAGATTGGAACTTACCAGCTCAGGTTCAGCCACCACAAAGACTACAAAAGTGAATGGCAGCCTGAAAACCAGATGCAGGTGGACCGAATATAGCCTGCCATCTACAATCTACAGAGAAGTAAACCTACAACGCCCTAGGCACCAAGATCAATATGGAAGACCCGCTTGTGCTGAGTCTGACCTTTGATTCATCTCCTCCAATACCTAGCAGTGGAGATGGGGGTGTGGGAATGATCTTAAAATCAAGACAGGTTATAAGAGAGAACATACCTTGTTGCAACATGGACTTCAGCGTCTCTGAGCTTTCTGCCTTATGCTGGACTACGATAGCTAGTTGGCTGGCTACCAGGTGGATTTTGAGACCAGAGCAACATCACAGTTGAGTACAGGACAGATGAATGGCAGGGCAGAGTTTGGTGGTTCCATTTACCAGAAGTAAAATAGAAGCTATACACTGCTGTCAGCCTCACCTGGATAACATGAAAAGAAAAAAAAAATGACACTCCTTTGGAAGAGCAGCCAACTGACCTTGTGTCTGCCTTTCAGCTCAAATGAATGGCTCCAGCCTGACTGACTAAGGTCACACCCAGACCCTAAAGCAAATATCAAAGTCACACTGTCAGCTCTGCTGGACAGCAAGAGCAGCACTCCAGAGGACCACAAACATGCTCTAGAGTTTCAAGCATAAATGAACATAGTACAGTGGTTAATTTTAAGCTATTTTGCCTAACATCTACTTTCAGAATTTAGTGTACCTTTTAATGTTGTATTTCAGGGATGGAGGAATGGCTAAACAATGGTAGGCCTCCAGGTTAGGGATGACTTAGTTTTAAGGCATTGTGTTCTCAAAGGTACAGAAGAAACTCCATTCCCAAAATGCTCTTCTCCCATGTACAGTTGGTAAGGAAGGGGAGCACTTCAACAGACGTTCTTTTTGTTGTGGCTGTTTTTTTAACAACCATTCTACAAATGGCTGCAAGAGGAAGCTGATGATGTATGTAGGCTCTCTGTAAATCCGTACTGTGTCCAGGAATGAAACTGTATGCATCAAGCACTGGTGTCCTGACCCTACTTGCTGAGAAGTGCCAAGCTTGGTCACTTGTACCAGCCATCTGAAAGGGAGGTTTTAGAGAGCTTGCCACGCTCCAACCTCTTTAGCGTCTGTCTTACACCAAAAATATTCTGGAGGGTGTGGTGTAGCTGTTTCTTTTGCACCATTCTGTGATGGAGAAGGGGTGGGGTGACTATGCCAACAGTTTAGGAATTAGCTTCTCTTCATGATGGGTCTTTCCTTCCTGGCATTGCATTGGAGTATAAGATACCTCCCAGGATCTATGGCTCCAACCTGGGCTAGGCTTGTGTGATAGGCAACATTAGGGATCACAATTGGACTTCTGTTATTTTCTTGCCATTGTTTTACAGCAATCCAATGGGTACATTTTAGAGCCTTCCATTTTGTATGGGATTAGATCTCCGCTTTAAGTGCTATAATTAACATAATTCAAAATAAAACTTGAATAAAATATTGAAACCTAAAAAGCCCCAAAACATAAAACCTAAGCCTGGCTCCCAAATCAATCCAGCTTCCTGACTCATCAAACGACCCCTAGATCTCCCACATCCTCCTTCCACAATGCCATATACCATATTGCAACCCAGTTAATAGATCCAGTTCTTTCTAGCGGTACAACATCTGGGACCACCTGATTTGGCTTTTCAGCCCTGTCCCCCACCAAACTGTCAACTAACTAAGCCTCTTTTGTTTACAAGGTCCCTAGTCTCACGTATTTTGGTATAGCAACCAAAACCAAACACAAATACTTGAGTCAAGAGGGCAGCATAAATGTCAGGCCCAGGGAAGGACAGCGATGTGTATGAATGAATGGATGTGGATGAAGTGGACCTGATGGGGCTGAAAGGAGAGATCATATGGTTTTTATTCACAGAGAATGAAGAACCAACTGAAACAGGTCTTCTACCTTCTGTTCTTTTCTTTTTTTAAAGAGAAACTAAAAATCTGGATGAGCAGATGTTTAAACACCGGCAGGATACTCCATCTACAAAATGCTTGTGGACAAAAACCACAAGGCACAGGGCAATCCATCACTCAGGCTACCTATCGGCAGCCCCTGGTGCACACACTGTAGAAAGACAGACTCGGAAGCTGTAGACCTTGGCTGAAGGCCTCTTAAAAGGAGGATGACTGAAGAGGTTGCTCAGGATGCCTGTGGAGTCCCCAGTGGCTACAAAAGTACTTGTCACTCCTTCTGTGAGACCTCAGAGTGTAGGTACCATTTGGCACTCATACTCCACATTATGGGTCAAAAGTTGCAGCCAGGGTGATGGAGGGGCGTGGGGGAGCCTGAGGTGTTGCTACATCCTCTGCTCTATTCTGTCTGTCTCTGTATTCCTCAGTTCCCTATTGCTGACACTATGAGTCCTGACACGATACTTCATTACCTGAGATCCATCTTAAAACGCTGCCATGTTGGTGCTGGGAAAGGTGGGTAGGGAGGAAGCAGACCACACGAGTCCTAATTCAGGACTGGTGTTATTAGTGGATTCAGACTGAACTGTGATGACAAATAATTATCAAGGGACATGCACTCATACTCCACATTATGGGTCAAAACTTGCAGCCAGGGAGTCCTGTGTATGCTGGTGGCAAAAGGTGCTTGCAGAGACCATTTGTGCATGTGTGTAAGTGCATGAGTGTGTGTGTGTGTTGTGTGTGCATGTGCATGTACGCATGCTCGTGCATGTGCGTGTGTGTGTGTGTGTCTAGTTACAAGCTCCCCCTGACTGCCTATTTGCCTATTTTGGTATTGTGCCACAGTATTAACCATGCTGCTTTCTCCACCCACGCATCTCAGTAGAATATATGCAATTAATGATGCCAGGTGACAAGAGCTTCATCTGGAAAGGATATAAGGGTCAATAAACTGATTGGCTTAATAATTTTTCTTGCTCCACAGTTGCCAGGGCCTCAGGATGAACATTCTTGGCCAATTTGAAGCCTTTGTTGGTAGTAGAACTAAGGAGCCCCTCAGATTTCATGTTGAAGACTTAAAGAAATTTTTAAAAAGTCCACTTAAAGCTGCTCCAAGCTCTGTCAGCACAAAGTGCAGGCAACCTACATCAACTATTCTTTCTCTTTTTGCATCAGTATCTGTGTTTTTGGGGAGACCCATTCATTCTTGCGAGCACCTAGCATGCCCCCACATTTAAAGCAAAACTCAAGAAAGAGGAATTAAGTTCTGGAGGAAAAGCAAACACTGACTTTGTTTCTGAGATTTCAGTTCAATAGTTGGACCCAGGAGTCTTGGGGTTAAGAGCCTAACTGGTGCATCTTTCGTTGAACTGAACTTTGGAGGCCTTGGAGGCTCTTACATCCTTCAAGGAAACATCAAAAGCCAAAACGAGTATGTCAAACACAGGTACCTAGTGAAGCTTGAAGAATCTAATTTTGCAGGAGGGCATCTTCATGTAAGTGCAGCCTCCCCCGTGTAGCAAGGCAACCCTCCACTGAGGAGGGAAATCAGATTCATTTCAGTCTTGTGCTTCCCGTGATTTCAGTCCAAATAGATACGGCTTGAGTTTGTTTTTCCCCATCATTACTGCCCGATCCAGTGTTTCCATTTTAAAAGGTGTGCATGTGGACTGAAGCAGAGCATGGATTATTTAAAAGACGGTCCTGGTTGATTTCATTTAAATGGCCCCAATATCTTTGTCTAATAGTCAGTGCATTCTCAGTAAATACCCGTATGTGATTGGGCTGGAGGTTTTCTTTGCAGCTCTGACAACAGAAAGGTGAGGATTTTCACGGCCATTTGCGTTGTCCCAAGGGCTTTTGGCTTGCTCCCTTGGCTTGCTCCCTCCTCTCTCTCTGACAGCCTGGACGCGATATCAGGACCACTGTCTACCTTCTTCAGACTCCATTCTGTCTGCTCTCATGTAATGAAATGTTATTCTGAGCACAATGGGTGCTCAGGCACAGATATGCTACTCACCAAACGTTACCTGAAAATAAGGGAAGTGGCCCCAAGCTAAGAGCTGACTTACTTCTCCATGTACAAAGATGCATATTGAGTTGGAGCAAGACCCTCTGAAATTACTCAGCCCCTTTCAATCACACTGAAAATTACTCCAGTCCCAATGATGCTAGGGACCAGGCAGAGTCCCTCCTGCTTCTGTGGAGCTTGGGGACAGAGGCTGACATAATCCTTTAAGGAACATGTGACTCCCTGCGTAGGAATTGTTGCTCCTTGGCAATGTGACTAAGGAATAGCAGAACTTGAACAAAAACACAGGTGTGTGGTCCTAACTGCGGGTTTCCTTAATCATTTAAGCTTTCTTTTAAAATTGGCAAAAGCAGTCAGTACACTAAAGTCATTGTCACCCAGTCTCTAGGGCCAACGCTTGCTAGCTACTAGCAAGGCCTCCTGCATCTCCTGCCATTCTCCTCTGCAATACTGGACCAATCCCTGCACAAAGGGTCAGTGGCAGTGAGGATGTGTTAGCCGTAAAGACAGAGAGGGGAAGGTGAGCGGTTGGCAAAGGGCTTTGGTTCTATGGGGGACTTGGGCCTGGGTTGATAAAGCCCTGGCAGCAGCTGGTATCCTGCAGGGGTGGAATGGGATTGGGCTGGAGAAAGGAAGGGACTTAGTTGGAATTTTCTGTTACTGATTGAACAGCCCCCCCCCTGTCTCCCCCCCCCGCCCGCCAGGGCGTCATGAAGTCAGGGAGAGAGTGACTGTGTAGTCTTCTTTTTCTTCTCCCCTCCCCCTCCCTTTCCTTTTTCTCTTGCCTGATGCAAATCAATAGACATGTATTCACGGTCTAACAAGACAGTCAGGAGAGAAGAGTAGCCTTTTCATTCCAGAAGGGGGAGAAGCCTAGACAGAGAGGCAGCGCCACACAGAGAGGGGAGGAGGACAGGAAACGTGAGTGCAGTTTAAGAGACTGAGAAGGAGTGGGCAGAACAAGCCAATCAGGAAGCTACAGAAGCACCAGGGCTGGGCCTTGCCTGCACCCTTACTGCAAGCTCTGTGTGTTCCTTCATCTCCTGCTCTTCACCACGAGAAATGGGGAGCGGTCATCTCTCTACTAGATAAAATAGTTTAGGTTTTCATAAGAACTATTGACAGTGGGGTTTGCAAAGATGAAAATCTGGTGTGATTTTCTTTAATTCAGTTGCCCCTTGGCATCTACTGGTCTTGGTTCCAGGCCCCCAGTGGATGTTAAGATCTGAGATACTCGGGTCCCTTATGTAGAATGACAGAGCATTGGCATGTGTTATCTACCTACCGTAGACTTCAAATCATCTTCAGATTACTTAAATCACTTAATACAATGTAAATGTTATGCACAGAGTTGTTATGCTATGCTGCTTGGGGGAATAAGAAAAAAAAATCTGCACGTGTTCATCCAGTCATAGCCTTTTCCCCCTGGGAAATTTTGTTCTGAGGCAGTGACGCCCTGGATCTGGAGGACAGGCTTGCATCAGGCACACACACTGAGTGAAACGTTGTCTGATGTTGAGAGCTTAGTTTTAATGTTTGGTAGAGTCAGTCTACCCAGTTTTTGAGCCGTCCATGAATTTGGATACTACTAATGTGGTCAGTGACCACTGTAGCTATAGTCAAAGGGGACGTTTATGTTGGGGTGGGTGAGTAGAGGAGGCCAAAGTGTTGGAATTCAGACTTTAGTCCTCTCTTGAATCTTTGATTTGTTGGCTTTTGGTGTATACATTTTCCTTTCATGTTCTCTTTGCTTTGCTTTGTGGGAAGTAGGGTTCATTAACCCTTGCTCTGCAATCGCTTCATGTGGGGGAAGCAAACAGCTAGGCCTCTTGCCATTCTCGTCTTTGCTGCACATCTCAGCAGCTGTAGCCCACGTGCTGCTGACACCCGGCTGCAGGGCTGGCACTGCACACCTGAAAGCCCGGTGGTCCAGGCATCGAGACAATTGGGTTTGCCATCTTTTCTGATTAGGGGCAACTAGGAATGTGACTAATATGTGCAGTTAACATGGAGGCCCGGCCTCTGGTGTCTTCAAAAACCTAGTTAAAATGATAGCAAAGGTTTGGAAAGGCATAAGCTTCGAGGATTTGAAATCTATTAAGAGGAAATAAAAGGGGAAAAGAGGAGGGAATTTCTTTGAGAAAGGAACAAGGATGGGTGACAGTTTAGTAAAGGTGGCTGTGATTTAAGCATCTGCGGAAGAACCTAACAGCCAGAGCTCAATAGATTTATCCCCACAATGGCCTCAGAAAAAGAGATACACAGTATCTTGGAGGACAGAAAGTGATGAATTGAAGGAAATTGTCTGTTAGACATTTCTGACCCTAGCATCTTCCGATTCTGCCACTTTAACTTGAAGCAGAGATTCCGTGTTTGAAGGAATGGAAAAGAGGCCTCCAGGATCCACCAAAGGAGAGAGGTCAAGCACTGACTGAACACAGAAAGGTGGATCCCAAAGACTGTGTTTGCTGGGCCTTCTCCAGAATTGTGACAGCCAAGATTGGAGCCTCCTGGCAAGAGAAGGAAGGACTCCTGCCTGGAGAAACATGCCTGGCTCAAGATAAAAAAGACCTCTAGCAATAGCCCTTGGCCATTCAGGAAAAGAGCCAAAGGACAGCTCCTTGCCTGCTCATCTTTCGAGGGCCCAGCAGTAGATGGGCTCCAAGGAAGAACAGAGGTTCCAGTCAGCCTTTCACTGCCTTTCTTGAAATATAACCGGAAGGCCAAAGATCACGAGAGAGTTGAGGCAGCCTTCCTGCATAAAAGACAAAGACTAACACAGATGAGCTGAAAGAGGGGCCCAAGAGGCGGCAACTGTGATGGCAGCCAAAGGAACTTAGAAAGACTAATTAACATCTTCAGAAAGATATGAGAAGACACAGTAGCCAGGACCCAGAATAGGGGACTATGAAAATCAGGCAACAGGGAAGACTGTTTGAAATTAGTAATTTGAAAGTATAATTTTTAAGTCAGTAAAAAGTGTAAGTCAAGGAAAACTTGATGGAAAGGGAATCACAAAATATATGAAAAGCGAACCATATGACTGACTGTTAAGATAGCAGAAATCACAAAAAAACTAGTAAATATAGAGAGGGTTTGTTGAGTATCCAACATAAAAGAAACAGTGTCCATGTTTAAAAATATATGTGAACCTAAGGAAGTTGTGTATAAAGCAAATACCCTAAATATATGTTGAGAGAAAAATAATATCATTTTCATATAAAAGTAGCACTCATCAAGTGTTGATTAAATTTAGACAAAAATGAAAGAATTGGTTTTATAATTTAGAAGAAGGTGGTCCATGAGATGACCAGCAAATAAAAGTCCTTGCCATCCATGAAAGACAGATAACCTGGTTGTGGTCTCTGGAACCCATGATAGAAGGACAGAATCCATCCCCAAAAGTTGTCTTCTGAGCTCCACTCATGTCTTATGGCATTCATGTATGTGTGTGCGCGTGTGCGCACGCACGCGCACGCACACACACACACACACACACAGAGAGAGAGAGAACAAAAATAAAGCTTGAATCTCTTTACAAATATTTCAAAGGAATATTTGTTTTCAATCTATTATTTTATTTGTAACAGAACCAACTATATCTCAGTTTTTAATTAAGAGAATGGCCATTTTCAAATATGCAAAGTCTTCTCCAAGACCGTCTGAGCTATGCCTTCTCAGAATCTGTAAAGTGGTAGTTTCTTTTAAAACAAATAAGAGCATGAAGCTGGCTGGGCAGGGGGAACTAACATTGATCCCGAAAGGATGGGAGAAACACAGTTCATTAAGAAAAAGGCAAAATCAGGTCATAGCTGCCTCTGAGGGAGATGGGAGGCTTCAGAAAAAAGTCTTCAAAATGCTGTCCCCAAAAGTTACTCATTTAGTCAGTTACTGAGTTCTGCAGGATGCTTGGGAAGATCTAACGGGATGTCCATTAAAGAATCGAGCAAATGAAACAAAAAAGAGTGTAAGTTATCAACTTGAGCAGAAGCAAAATGATTTACTAGAAGGACAATAGTTGATACTCATAACACTGCCAATCAAAGATTGACTCATTCAAAGTTTTTGACAGATTTATTTTGGGTTAATGGGGAGGAGAGCAGTGGTGCTGATGATAGGCTCAGCACGGGCTAACCCAACATCTTCTGTGGTAGGGAGCCAGCCGGTAATTTTAAAATCATTACATTAAGTAATGGGTGATGAGCTAAGGGTGGTTCGTGCTTAGTGGAATATGCTTGATTTTTAAAGAAATAAGGAAACCGATCTCAGGGAAAACCCACAGCAGCTGAAAGCATGGGACTAGTGGCTTCTGAGTGGCAGTGTTCAGGATTCCGTTTTCGTTCAGTCCAAGTGTTAAGCACTGGTAACAAGATCAAACAAGAATAAATTATGTCGATTCAAGTGTTTTTCTATTTTAAAAATGTGTGGTGCTGACATCCATCTCCTGGCTTCATGTATTGAAGAGCCTAGAGTTCACATGGAGAGAATTTGGTCTTTGGAGTCAGATAGCTCTGAATTGCCTTAGCTTAGAGGGCCTTGGAAATCTCATATCCCATATGTCCATAATGTGTGTATTATAACATTCATTTGGTGGGAGCTGCATGCTAGCCAGCTCTCAGACAAACTGGAATGTTATGGATGGTCCATACGGGATATTTATTGTTAAGATTAACTTCACTGACAACCAAGATATTTTGTGAACACACAAACCATTTTAGGAAGCATCATAAAGCAATTCAGACCTGGTTCACAAAGACACCTATTATAAACAAACCCCAGAGACGGTGGAAGAAAGGCTTGCTGTTCCCGCCCTAAATTAGTCATTTAATAAATCATTGTATCTGTGAGTGAAGTAGAACCTTTCTGGCTTAAAAGAGTTAAAGTACACCTTTGGGAATCATGGTCTGGAAGACCCCAGTGCATTTTGAAATACGTAGAACTGAGATGGCAGAGTCAACTTTTAATCGGCAGTGGGTTCTCTCTCTCTCTCTCTCTCTCTCTCTCTCTCCATATATATATATATATGAGCTAAAACCAAACCAAAATCCCAAGTGTTACCATATCTGTGATTCACCCTTGCCTAGCAGGTTCCTCGTGCACCATCCATTGCCTGAGGCTGCTCGGAGCAGGGCTGGTCTCAGCAAAGAGGTTGAATGAAAGTGGGCCCCTCTAAGAGCTTTGCTGTTATCTAAGTTCAGGCCGTGCTTTGGAGATTTTGAATGAGCTGTTCTTGCTGCATTGGACAGTTTGGTCTAGTTCGCCTCCCCACCCTCCCCCCCCCCACACCTCCTGTCAGGATGCCAGGAACATTATTTCCGTTGGACCATTGTCTAACACTGGCCACACCTCCTTCTCCTGAGCTGAACTGCTTTCTGCTTTTCTGGGAGCCAATGTTTTTACATGCACTTGTCACAAATGTCATCAACGATATAATTGGTGGTTTGTTGTTTGTGTGAATTTTGGATAGATGAGAAGAACTTCAGAAATTTATGCTATTTCCTACACATTACACGTATACCCAGGCCACGGTAGGCCTATAGCGTATGTTTCATGAGTGACTGAGTGAACAATTGCATGAAGCCCCCAAAGGCAGTTTCCTTAAAAAAAAAAAAAAAAAAAAAAGATGCTGGGCTACATGGTTCACACTTATTCCAGCATGAGTATGAGGAGACAGGAGCTTCTAGAGTTCTAGGCCAGACTGCAGTCCATAGTAAGTTGAAGGCAAGGCTGGGATACATAGGAAGACCCTCTCAAAAATCTCTCTACATAAAATGGTGTAAAAGGGAACAGCGGATCAGAAGAAAGCTACACAGCTTTGCTCAAGGTAGGTGAGTTTGCAAAGAGGTGGGACAAATCACAAACACATTGGTGAAAGGGCGAAGGCCCCACTTCTACCCACCCGCCTTTCTTAGGAAGAACCAGCATGGCACATGAACAAATCCGCTTGACCTCTTTACCGGTTCAAAGGGTGAAGCCTCACAGGGGTGACTCTTGACTTCCCATACAAACTTCTCACTTCCAATTGGCTTGTTGCTAATATTTTATTGCTATTTAAATACAGTTTGATGATTGTTTGCTTTGGAAGAAGAAAAAAAAAACCCAGAAAGTATAAAATTCTTATGATTTACCCCAGAGAAGAGAGCAGTTCCCTGAGTAAGTAGGCACTGAAGCATTTTTATTTTTATTTCTACTTTTAAAGAATGCTTAAATGGACCCAGTAGACCGGAATCTCTCTTTTCAGAGTTGGTGCCATCTATTGATTAAATATGCATTTAGACATTTCTACTTTTTAAGAAAAAATAAGAGACATATGTTTTTGTCATATAATAGACCTAGAAGAATTGATCAGTAAAAATACATATTTATGTGGTCTTTATAAAAGATTTTGCCAAGCACACAAATTAAAAAAAAACAAATTATTTCCTGATCTTCACTGATGTTTTTAAAGTGTGAATTTAATTAAGAAGTCTCTCCCACCGGTTAGGAGAGGGGGTATTAGCACAAACAGATGCTAATGTTTTACATCAGTTTTGTGGTGCCAAGGACTGAACTCAGGGTCTTGTACACACTAGGTAAAAGTTTGGCCACTGAGCCGTATCTGCTGCCCTAATAATTTTGCAAACAAAATTATTCTGGCCTGGTATGGTGTCTTACCACTGTAATCCCAGTACTTGGGAGACTGAAACAGGAGAATTGCCCATGAGCTTAGGTAACATAGTGAACCACAGGACAGGCTGGGCCACAGAGTGAGGCCTTTCTCATTACCGATAAGACGACATCACATTGCTAGTGGTGACACTGCCAGAATCTAACTCAGGTTTTTCTCTTTCCAAAGTGAATTTCTTCCTAAAAGGAAGTTATCCTGTTATAAACACTGCAATTGTATTGAATCCGCTAAAGAGGACAGAGTGAAAGAACTTCAGCCTTGAAATGGAGTTGGAACTTTCTGCAATCTGTTCTATTTCCATTCTGTGGAATTGGATGGCAATGAGGTTTAGTGAGAGCAGAGAGAAGGCAGCATGGGTTTGCCGGGTTTGTGCTTACTCCATTAGAAGTTACCGCTGTTCCTGGCCTCCAGCAGCTCACTGTCTGCTAGCGTGTTGCTGTAGACTGACTCTTCAGTTCCCCACCAACATCCCTGTGGGGGAAGCATGGTCCTCTGTGCTTACTGTTGGAAAGTGGTAGACCCTTTAGAGGAGGTTATCTATCACTGGAGTGTACCCTTGAAGGAGACGGTGGACTTCTAGCCTCTTCCTCCTCCTGTTTTTCAATTCTTTGGCATGATCAGGAGTGTTTGCCCTCTGTCACAACTACTACTTTGGTTTGATGCTTTAAGCATCAGATCAAAAGCTTCATATGTGCCTAGTCATGGCTGCAGCATCCAAAGCTGTGAGCCCAAATAGCCCTTACTAAGGTGATGATCCCAGGAGTTTGTCATAGTGACAATGGATGAAGAATACAGCCTGTACTCCTGCTGCTCCCTGTAAGGAGGCTGTGCTGAGTGCCCCTCACAGTCCTGTTGTGCTTAGGGAGAAGTTGGTGTTGCAGTCTCTGGGAGGACCAGGAAGGGGTTGTGCCCAGTACTCCCTGGAGTCCTTAGGTGCTCAGTGCACAGTTGATGCTACAGGGACTGTTGATCATTGCAGAAATTCCTTGGTGCTGTGCAGGAGCTGAGGGTACCTAGGATCTCAAGCCTCTCCTCTTTCCTCCCCTTTTCTGTCATCAGCCATTGTAAGAGGTGATGACTGGCTGACTCCCAATCTTGGGTGAGCTGTCCACAACCTTGAGGATGCTATTTAAACCTTCTGAGTTCTGTCATCTGTGCTGTAAGGACAGTACGCCTCCATCACTATTGTTTTGAGAAGATAAAAAAAAGAAGACGCATAAGGCAACTGACATAGTCCCTTGTGTGTAGGTGATTAATATCATGCTAACGCTCAGTGTTACATGGGCTTGAATTTGGGTTGTCTCACTCACTAGCTCTATGACCTTGGATAAATTACTCAGCTTCTCTAAACCTCAGTTGCTTCATCTCTCAAATAGGCTGAGGATTAAATGTGATGCCATATCTGAAGTCCTTAGTCAACCGGGGGTTAATGAGTCGCCCGAGCAGTCTAATCCTTCAGCACCACATCTGGGCCACATCTTTCTTCTCCCAATGCCACCAGAGTCTATCAGACCTGGTCTATGTCTGCTAAGATGAAGACAGTCTATATTTCACCACAACATTTCCATAAATGAATGCCTCTCATTCATAGACTTTCTTTTCTCAAAAGGAGATTAACTCTTTCCTGGCATCGCAGGGACTCTCTAAATTCCAGGTCTCTCTTGCTGTTTCTCATAAACTCCCCAGTGTCTCTCTTGGCTTTTCTAAAGGCCTTTGTGTACGTCTGCCAATACCCCTCCTTGTCTGTCCACTTCCTTTCTGGGGCCTATCTGATCCCTCCCTGCCCTTCAAGCTTCTGCATATACCAGAGGACTCAGGACTGCAAATCATTGTTCAGAATTTCAGTCTGATACTGTTCTTGTTCAGAGAATCCATAGATTGGTCTTTTTATGTGTGACATGTTTCCCAACTACTGGCTCAGTAGAAAGCAACTCTATTATGTAAGGTATATTCATTATCTTCTGTATATCGTCACTAATACACTATTCCTTTTTCAAAAAAGAGGAATCTTCTGATATATTATTTGGCTTTTGCAGATTAAAAACAAACAACATTCTTCCTAGACCCAGCCTTGGAAAAGCACTTTGTGTTAAGCAAGAACTTCCTAAGTGCAGTGATGATGTTATCAATTATTGTTTGGAAGGCGGGAAATGATCAATTGTTCTGTTTACTTAAAGACTAACCTCTTATTTTCTAGAAAGAGTGAAGTTCTATTAGGTACAGAGGAGTTGTGTGCGTCCTCCACTTCACTGAAACTAATTTTATGGTTGTACAGACCCGGGTTTGAATCTAAACTCATTAGCTATGGAATATTCCTCAAGCCACTGGCCGAACTGAAATCCTAGGGCAGTGATGTCTATAGGGTAGGACCCTGGTGGAGACAGGTGAAATAGCACTTGTACATCCCGTCTCATTAGGAGGGGTTGGGAAGACATCACAGCAGCAGCCAGGAAGGAAGAAGAATGTTACCTGGAAAACCACTCACACATCAGCAGTGGAACATATGCACAGAGCTAGGGAGGCATGCCAGCAAACACGGGGGGCTTTGGAGAGCACCCCACTGCTGTTCTCATTGCCTGTTCTTAAAGTGCATGTGGCATGCCAGCAGTGTGACACTTCTCTTCTGAGGAAGGCTGAATGGAGCAAGTGCTTTGCCTGCATTCTGAGCTGTAGAATTATGGTTCCTATAAACTGTCATTTCATGGAGGCAAACTGGACCATGGTACAGAAGGTTAAAGAAAAAAAAAAAAAAGGACGGCCAAAGTTATAAGAGTCACTGTGACACTTCCCCGTCTGAGGACTTCTGCAAGTTTATTCTACCTTTAGTCTTAAAACTGGCTATGTCTCTGACTAAGTATGCTGGGATCATGGAAATTGTTTGGGTCTTTTGTCTTGATAGAATTCCCGAGTGCTCTAATTATGGGGAGCTGGCCAATTCCCTGTATCTTTGGTGAGAAAAAACCCTAATATGCCCGTCTTCCTGTTGGGGAGCTGGGTTGCTTTCCAAGTACTCTTGCTGGTGGGCATGGGGACATGGTGCTTTTGAACAACATCTGGGCTTTCTGTGACTTGCAGTTCTGGCTACATCCTGGCCTGGAGACCAGGAAGGGGGAACGATAAGGCCTTGGCATGGGCATTTGTCAATTTCTGCCAGAAAACAGCCTTTTCCTCTTCCTTGTGTCTTGAGCCCCGCTGGGGTAAGACCTAGGAAGGGGAAGGTATCAGATCCCTCCCGCTACCCTCCTAGTAGCGGGTGTGCCCATGGGAGGCACACTGGCATGCTCACACAGATCCCAGCAGTACTGCTGCGCGGTGAGGGGGTGCGCAAGGGGCAGGCTTCAACTCCCCTGGGAGTGGAGCCTTTCCCAACAGGAAAGTCTCCCGTTGTCGCTCAGGAGAGTGAGTGGAGCCAATGCGTGCCTTGGAGGTGGTCTGCTGGGTGCCCAGTGAAGATTGGTGCTGATGATTCTTACCAGTTGTGTGTGTACGTGCAAGAAAAAAAATATCAGAGACGCTGTCTGCCTGCTCCCATCTCGCGCGCGCTCTCTCTCTCTTCTGCTCTCTCCCTCCCTTTGCAAACATTGGATTTAAACCTGCTCAGAATTCAGCACAGAGGAAGCAGCCTCGGGTAGCAGCAGCAGCAGCAGCAGCAGCAGCAGCAGCAACAGCAGGAGCTAGCCGGGCCACCGCGCGCCACAGCCTCGAGATGTACCATCCCGTCTACTGGATCGTCTTCTCGGCCACCACTGCCCTGCTCTTCATCCCAGGTACCCAGGGAAAAAAGGATGTTTTTCTCTCAGGGCGATGGTGCGGTGCACGCGGCTAGGGCAGAAGGGGAAGAGGGAGAGGCAAGGAGGAAAAGAGGGAGTGCGAGAGGCATGTGAGTAAAGGTAGGCTTGCCGCGTGCACGCACACAGCACACACACACACACACACACACACACACACACTCACTCACTCACTCACTAGCTAACTGGCTCACAAGCACACAGATGCCCACAGCACGCGAATTGTTCCCTTCCGAAGAGCTGGGTTCGAGATCTGCACCGTGCTGCAAGACGCTGCTGATTATGTGAAAGGCACAGCTGGCATTGGCTAGTTGTGTTCCCAGGGGTGACAGAGAGGTGCTTAAACTCTGGGGTGCAAAAGCCTTCTTGCGCTTCTGTTGGGACCTGCAACACGAACTGGCATCCTGTACTGGTCTCAGTCTTTCCGAATCTCTGCGTCTCTGTTTCCCGTGCTTTTTTCTTTCCTCCTTCCTATCTTTTCTCTCTTCCCAAATGCTCTCTCCTCTCCTCTTTTCCTCCCTTCACAACCCTCCCCTCAGTTCCTCTCTGCATCCCTTCTCACCCTTTCATGAATTCACTACTGCATTTTTTTTTGTCTTAACACAATCCTTCCACCACCTCCTGCCCTTTCTTTATCCTTCTACCAAATGGGCAGATTGTGCCTTTGAAATACACGGATCTCCCACTTTCTCCTTCCTACTCCTGACATCGCATCAGAGGCATGGATTTCCCCTAACACATTTGATCGGTTCAGGAAAGGTTGGGGAATCTACTGGAGTCTAGAGCCCCTACCCTGGGAAGGGATGGTAATGCTGTGCTCCTTTGCACAGCACTTGCTTATGTGGGAAAAATAAATCTGCAGTGACCAGGTAAGATGCGGCAATCCTCCCCAGTCGGTCTGCTAGACTCCGTGCAAAATCCAGCACGTCTTAATAGGGTTGGTAATTGCATTGGAGCCCTCTGCAAGCAGAGGACCATGCCTGCAGGCATCTTTCACACAATGCTGAAGGGGCTGGGGGAAGGCTCACCAACATTTTAGGCAGTATCAAAGGGTCTCTGGGTCTTCAACACTAAACCTCATCCTGTAGGGGCATTTCTTCCTTTAAAATTTTTTTTCTCTTGTTGCAAATTCAGATACATGTTTTCTGTTAAACATTAACTTAAACTGAAATTCCCTTACATATGTACAGACATGAATGCTAAGATTCTTAACCCTCATATATACATATTCTTAAGTAAAACACCCAATTTTTTTATTTTATATTCAGATTCCCTTAGTCCAGGTTTCCCCCTTTTTTTTAAATATAATTTTCTAAGGTACTTGTAAGCTATCATAGAAAATTAGAAAATAAATTGAATTTTATTGGGATGAAAGAATGAAAGAAGAGAAGATTGAATTTAAAAAGAAAGATATCCCATTTGTCCTATTAAATATTAAATAAAAGTTTTAATTAATTTGGAAATTTTATGCGATACCCTAAGTTTTGAATTGTATTTTTCGGAAAAGAGATAGATTCTGAAAACCAAGTTCCCAGATGTCATTTGGGGCTGGCAAATTTAGAGTTGGGAGGGTGTCTTTTCCCTCTTCTGGAGTCTCCAGCATACTGGGGTGGGGAGAGGCCACAGGCACTGCCCAGGGCTCAGTACCTTCTTGAGCCTGGTAGAGGGAGCCAGGTGGGTGCCTCTGAGCCTCCGAAAAAAGATGAACTTTCCTGAGAGTCCAGAAAACTCACCATAGACTGATTGCTCCTTCCAATGTGCTTGTGGGGCCTGGATTAGGACCTTCTCCAGGAAGGGGTTGGGGGGGATGGGTGAAGGACATGTTCTTCACCCATCTGAGTCTGAGTTAACAGGGTCTCAGCATCCTTCAGGGCTGTCTCAAGGACAAGGACAGGGAGGGAGGGAGCCCAGTGGGCTGAGGCTGCTGAGGTTACAACCCACCTCACCTCAAAGTAACCATTGGAGCGAAGGTTTCCTTTAGGAATAGGCTAGCCCCCTAAAGGACGATTCACCTGCACTAGTAGGGAGCTTACAGATACATCATCCCTAAAACCGGCTACATGAGAGGAGCCTACACTTCAGCTCTTGAACCCTGAGTATGAGGGCAGGCTTGACAGGCAAGCTGCAGGTTCTTTTTGAGAGAATAGGACAGACAGACATCAGCCCGGAGTTACCTTTGCACTGGGATGCAGGTTCTGCTCCCTACCCTGAGGGATGCTCTTACCTGAAAGACCTGGATTAGGAATGAGGAAAAGCAAAAGTGGAATGAGGGGAAAGAGCATACCTGAGGTCTCCAGCAGGATCCGAACCTGGAACCCATCTGGGCCCAGGAGTCCTGTGCCTCCTCATGTCTCACTTCATTTACTTACTTCAGCGTCTTCGAACTTTTTCCTTATTTTTTTTTCTTTATTTTTAATCCCGCTTTTCCTGCCATGAGGTTAACACCAACTCCTTAGCTATTTACTTTCCCAGCATGGAGAAGCAGGCGAATGCGATCACAAAATCTTGCCCTGGTTAGGCATCCGTACCATGGCATTCTGTAGCTTATCATTTCTTCACAAAAACACCTTTTCAACTCAGAACCATTTTTAGGTTAATGCTGCCGTTGCCTCGCACCTCCCAGGGGGAGGCAGATGCTCATCAATTGTTTTGCTAGGTAGAATCTCTAGAGTGGGAAGACAGTGTAGGGGCAGACGATTGAGCTCACACTCAAGACAGGACAGGGATGTAGTTGGCAATGCGTCATGCTAAGAAGCACAGTCCTGAGTCCTGGGCCTCCAGGGTGAGAACGATAAGGCTAGATTGGTTGTCCTAGGCAGAAGGAAACATTGGGGTCTGTTAAAAGAGTGTGTGTGTGTGTGTGTGTGTGTGTGTGTGTGTGTGTGTGTGTGTGT
>NC_022012.1:21956421-21960654 GCF_000317375.1 Microtus ochrogaster
TGTGTGTGTGTGTGTGTGTGTGTGTGTGTGTGTGTGTGTGTGTGTGTTTGTGCAATATTGAAACATAGGCCCTTGATAGGCAAATGTTTTCCCACTGAGCTAAGTCCTCACTCCTAGGAGCCTTTGTGACCTTGAATCTGGGGATAGGTGGGAAGGTAAATAGAATGGAGAAACAGGAAGTTAAGGCTGCTGGATATTTGCATCAGAGCCACCTGGAGAGAGGAGCTCAGATTGAAGTGCAAAGTGCCCCTTAGACAAGAATATTGATAAATACTGAGCACCTCAGGCCATTTTTGATGACGTCCAGACCATTTGTCTGTGGTTCAAAACCACTGTCCATGGAATGCAGCGTTTGGGTGAACACTCGTCTTCCATCCAGCTATTTTAGCTCTGAGAATGGTACCATGGCTTCTAGGCGGGGAGAGGGGGTAGGCTCTAAAAGTTGCAGAGGCTTGGGTAGTGGAAAGACTTGGTTTTTAAGCCTACTTTTCTACTCTGTAGACCTTTATTATTGTGTGTCCCCCTTACCCCAGGTCTTCAGGGGTCTTCTCTCCTACGCGCTGAACAGGGACTTGCTATGAGGATGGAGGTGTGCACAGATCTGTGAACCTGGATTTGTGGCCCGGCCACATACATCTTAAACAGGTTTCCCAAGGAAGGCCCTGGGCTTGGCTGGGAAATTCCCATCAGCTTAAGATGTCTTCCTTTTCCGCAGGCCCCTTTTCCCTTCGTAGATTTTACTTCAGGAAGGTTCTTGGGTCTGAGACAAGGGCATAAGGAACTTCTAGCCAATTTTGATGATTTCTGTCCCCACTCCCTGCCAGTGTTGAGTATTCTGGCAGATTGGCTGAGACTTAAACCCCAGATCCACTAAGAGTTAGGAACAAGGTCTAGGCATCTGATTATTGAAAGGCTTCATCACCCTTTTGCCAATACTTCCTTTTCCACTTCAGCTATCATGTGGCTCTCAGTCCCTTTAAGTGATTGGCATATTAATAAGGTCAGATCACATCCTGTTGGCATTTGGAACTGGCCAATGACACTAGCAGGATGAAGACAGGTATTGCTTGCCTTTTTAGTTGCCCGGAGCTGGACAGTGTGAGATCAGTCAGTGGTCCCAAGTGGGATGAGATTCTTGCACTCTGCTCCAGTCTTGTCTGCCTCTCTGCACTCCTCATGAGGCCCCTCGGTCACAACCCCAAAGACTGGAACACCGAGGAGATGGCTTAAGGAGCCGTCACCTGCTCCTGCTTGCTACCTAGCAGTTCTAACGCCCGGATACCCTGTACCAGCCACTGAAATAGCATCTGTGCTCACAGCTTCCAAGCTCCATGGAGCAGAGCTTCAGAAGGCAGCTTCCCCCTCCAGGGGTCTCCACACCAGCCTCCCTGTATGCTGAGAGCTGAGAAGTGACAAGCTTTGTTTTAGGGCTTTTTGAAGTGTATTTGGTTGGTTCAAGGTATTCTCCAGGTCTCAATTTGCCAGCCTGTAGAACGGGTTCCAGGTATGTATACCTTCTTGTTTCCCATTCGACAGAACAGCTAGAAACCTAGGTTAGATAGCAACAAGGGAATACTTAAGAACTGCTGTCATAATAGAACTCATCCCCACCTCTAGCAGAACAACAACAGAGAAGGATGCTTATGTGTAGGTGACCAGGAAAGGATGGTCTTCATTGTTGAAGGAGGAAGACAAGATGGTACTGTACTGACTCATATATGTCTTTGCCATGGTGATAGAAACTAGCAGGATACAATCCACCCATTCCTTTCTGCAACAGGACTTTTTGTAAGTTCTGATGAATTGAGACATTCATCTGCTTCAAAAGGATAGGTTCACCAAACTAGGAAATTATTTGCTTTTTTCTTTCCTTTTGACCCCACTGAGGATGCATGCGTACTTGGACTTTGGATTTTCTGCTTTGGAAAGTTAGTGGTGTGCATAGGTCTTTTTGTTTTTCTAAGGAACCACTTTATAACGTCTTTGGTGGGGTTCAGGGTACATGGACTTGTTCAACAGTCTTTAAGAGGTGAGGATTTTAGTAGCATGATCTCATAGCTCAATGTTCTTGGGACTCTTTTCAGCCTATGAGCTAGACTTTCCTCATCTTGGCTTCAGGGTTTAAGGCCCATCAGTCTGGTACCCTGTCTGCTTATGAATGGCTGCCATCTGTCTGCAGCTGCCTGCAGCTGGAGAGAGAGGGAAGATGGAAAACACCCATTCTTCCTGTCACTGAACTCAAGTGTCAGTCCACAGATGGCCTGTGGCTGCTGACAAGCCAAGCTGTCATGAACAGTGGATATTAGCACCTTTGGATGTTGTTGGACCTTCCAGGCCTGGGAGCTGAGCAGGGCTGGTGTCACCTTGGGGCCTGGCCTTGCTCTGTTCTCCCACTCCTGATGATGATCTTGCAATGTAACTCTAGGTCCTGAGAACATCTGTGCTTGTCATTTATGCCATGGTCAAGAGCCCAAAACTTAGAATGTGTTGCTTATTTCTAAAGCCTTAGTTTCCTGAGCCTTCCAGCAGGCAGGGTGATAAAATAGGTACAGATACAATTCCCGTAGCTGGATTTCTGGTCCTTTATTCAAAAGCATATAAAGGTAACTCTGAGAATGGAGCAGAAAGAAATTCTGACCTAGAGGTGAATGTGAAGTCAAAACATACTTGTGATTACCTTGTAGATATTCAAACACATATCCTGCTCTTGGAGCTTCATCATTCTCTGGCAACCACAAAGTCACTCATTCCCCTGAATGCATACATGAATATACTCACACACAGAGACACACAGACACACACACACACACGCATGTGTGAGCACATTCATGCGTGCATGCACACAAACACAGCCTCAGTTTAGTTACTCTCAAAGGTTCAGCTTTATAGAGATGGCAAGCCCTTCTTCTTGCCTCATAACTTTGCCCTTCTAGTGCACCAACTGGAGCTTCCAACTGCAGCCTTGAGCCTTGGTGTCCTCCATATGGGCACATGGCAGGAACCTGTACCATACGTGCCCATTCATGCATAAATCTTTCTTGGCAAGGTAGAAACTCCCTGTACAGCCACCCACTCTCTTCTACCCCAAGCCAGGGGTCACAAGAGACAAAACTGTCACTTGTCTCTCAAGATTCCCTTCCTATCCAGAACCCTTGGTGCCCAGAGGCTGGAACTCTCCTGCAGCCACTAAGCTAACTTAATTAAATGTTTGCAAAATGCTTTGAGACACCCCTGGGCGATGTGCTGGGTGAGTGGAAGACGTGATCATTATGAGTAGCACACTGCCTTTAACAAGCAGGGACACTGTGCGGAGAGACCCCTGCAAAGGCCAAAATGAATCAATGCATCAGGACACAGGCCATTGATTGCAGTGGCTGCTTGCATGTTCCTGGGAAATGATAACTGACACTCGGACTGGGCACTGGAGTCCAAGCTCTAGAAAAACAGAATATTGGGCTTTTCAAGAGACAGAGACTCAGGAATGGTCTGAGTGGCTGTTCTTGAACTCATTTATTAGTTTTTTGTTTTTGTTTGTTTGTTTAGTTTACTTGCTTTTCGGCAAATTTAAAATGTTGTTTCACTGCTCCTGAGAGTTAGTCTGAGACTTCGGTAAGGAGAACAATTGTCATATGCTTTATGACTTACCTTTACCCTCATTTTTTGCTTAACAAAAGACTGAAATATCACCAGATTGTGTGGACCTCCAATTGATTTTAAAACCAAATCAAACTTGGACAAAGTCCACAAGGCTGCGATCTCATCCTGAACCATGTTGCTTTCTCTCCAGTCCTTGGCTTTGGCCACTCTGGTCAATCTTAGATCCTCAGAAAGGCTTCTTTTTCCTCTTTCCTCAACAGCTTTACTCACCCATAAAAATTCTGATCTTCCTACATATTTTTTTCCATAAAACATCTTGTTTTTTTCCTTCAGAGCTTGGCAAAAATATTACTTTCTCTGTAGAACCTTCTTGCTGCTTTAAAGTAGACTAGACCTTGTTTATTATGCAAGACCTCAGTGTCAGGCTTCTTTTTGTAACACTGTGAGTTTATGTATTGATTTTATGTGTATTTTCTTCCATATTCAGCAGACCATAAAACTGCATCATTCTGTTCTCCAGCATATTCTTAGCCGCTACATTCTGTTCTCCATCATATCCTTGGTCCCTACATTCTGTTCCCCATCATATCCTCGGTCCCTACATTCTGTTCCCCATCATATCCTCGGTCCCTACAT
>NC_022012.1:21960759-22024748 GCF_000317375.1 Microtus ochrogaster
CCATCATATCCTCGGTCCCTACATTCTGTTCCCCATCATATCCTCGGTCCCTACATCCTGTTCCCCATCATATCCTCGGTCCCTATATTCTGTTCTCCATCATATCCTCAGTCTCTACATTCTGCTCTCCAGCATATCCTCAGTTCCCACCATAGTGCCAGAGTATTTGTTGAGTGAGTGGGTGAATAAATGGCAATGAATGAGACCACAGCCCAACTCATACCTGTACAAGGAGTAAGCCTAGTTTTATATTTTTTTGATCACCCCTCCCCCCAAATTCTCAAAAATGTCTGTGTCCCTGGGTTGTTTTGGCCATCAGTTCACTCATTTTTAGAGTGAGCAGGAAACCTGAAAATGGTTTTGCTAGTAGAAGATGGCAATGTATAGAGAATATGTAGAGATGAGTTTCATTCTAGGGTTCATGAACATCAGTCAGCACTAGCTGTGAACTGCCAACCAGACATAATCACAGCTCAGCGCCGGAACTGAGCATCTGTGAAACACACATCCCAACAGACACACCCGAGAGCATGAGACACTCTGTAAACATGGACGTGGCCCTAAAGTGGCTGCTGACCTAATAGAAACTTAAATGACTCAGCATAGGGAATCGGGGTGTTGTTAGAGGGACCTGAACTATTTGAAATTTAGAGTCATGCCCCTGTGCCCGTAACCGAGAACTGTAGTGACACAAGCAGGAATTTTGTTAATCAAAAGAAGTAAAATATTGTACTGAGGATAGGAACATATAGATGGCACAAGGGTTAGTTAAACATGACCAAGTGACACTTGAACAGACTGTGTTTCCCATGGGGAAGGTAACACTGGGTTCTCAAGCTAGAAGAGTTACAAGGTGACATCGTTTTTATTTATACCTCGTCATTTCCATAGCATAGTCTCTTGCAGCAGGTCATGGCTGTTGGGTTATGGAGGACAAGAGGTCTTGCATGGAGCAAGAGACACATATGCATCAGACTGACATTTATTTCATTGTAACATCACAACTCAGAAGAAGATAAGGATGGGAGATACGCTTCCATGCTGGCCTATAAGGAGGCTTGATCTTGCCAGCAAGCTCTGTGACAGTGACCGCTGAGTAAAGACCCGAAAAGTGGAGGGGGAGAAATGTTCTAAGGCGCAGGGAAGCAGGGAGCAGTGTGGTGGTTTGAATGAGAATGGCCCCCATTGGCTTATAAATGAATGTCTGGATTCCAATTGGTAGACTGCTTAAGAAGAATTAGGAAGTATCACCTCATTGGAGGAGGTGTGTCACTGAGGGTGGGCTTTGAGGCTTCAAAAGCCCATGACAGGTTCAACCTTTCTCTTTTTCTGCTGTGTGCTTGTGGATCAGATGTTAGCTCTCAGCTATTGCTCCAGTGCCTGTCTGACTGCCCTGGTTCCTGCCATGATAGTGGAGGACTAACCATCTGAAACTATAAGCAAGCCCAGTTAAATACTTTGTCTTATACGTTGCTTTGGTCATGGTATATCTTCATCGAAATGTAACGGTAATTAAGAGAGGCAGAATAGACAGGACAAATAGGGTATGTGTGGGGTTCAAGCTCTGAGGCCAAGAGAGGAGGCAGGCCAAGGGAGGGGAAGAGGTTGAAGAGACTTTGAGGGGTTTGTAGGAAGAAAAGACATTTTATTCATCACTACACAGGCCTCCAGGCAGGTATACAGTGGCGCCCAAGAGCTGCACACAGACTTGGCATAGGCACATAGGCCCAATGACACACAGGCTGCAAGGAAGTAGAGACACAGAGCTACAGGCAGATAGAAACAGAAAGACTGGTGAAGACAGAGGCAATGGCCAAGGCTAAGACTTCTGACCTGAGAGTCACACTTACATAAAACCCTCACACAGGTGACTTTTGCCAGAAATAGTTACATAACAGACTGTGTCACTGTTTACTTCTGGGTTCCCTGGACAACCAATGTCAGCTATTTTGTTGCTGACACATTAGCCCCCCACAAGTGTTCAACCTTAGCTGTCTTTGCAAATGTTGGATATCTATACCAGCACCATGTTTTCTAAACACAAACGGACCTGTTTAGTCTTCTGTTCCCAACAGGACTTCAGCGGGAAATCTGAGGGCTCATTCTCCTACTTGAGTAGAGCTCAAGATGAGGCTGCCAGCCTGCTGTGCAGGAGTCAGAAAATGAAAATAGTTTCTGAAGGGCATTTTGGTTATTATTCTAGAATTGATGGACCATGATTGACATAATTTATGAGATGGGGTATGGACCATGGTTTATATCATTGAGTCTCATTCTTGTAGAAGGTTATGGAATGGATTGAGGATGAACATTGCCGTTGGGAGGCCTCTGGCACAGCTCAGATGGAAGAAACCACATCTTAGACCTCCAGAAGAGGTGATTAGGAAAGAAAGGCATGAGTGAACCTGCCGGTCTTTAAAAGAATATTACTAACAGCAAACACAGGGGCAGGACCACAGCCTTTGGAACCTGTAAGGTCTGCTGTCAGTGCTTTGAGCTCTCCGCAGCTGATAAACAGTCTTACCATGGGACAGGAATAGATGGTTTTTGGTATTCCACCCTCCTGGAAGTATAACAATTTCAGTCCTTAGCACATGTCCACTGAGTGTAGTGTATCGCTGAACTTCTGAATGTATTTAAGAGATGGCAGAGTTCTAGTTGTTTTAGCTGCTATATTCTATGTGAGCTTTTCCTCTGGAAAAATCCAGGCTGTGATTAGAAGGGCTTTGATTGGATCCTTGAGTGACTGTGAGCACTCTAACTACATGTCATTATTATGATGATACCAGAATATGTATAACCTTCCTCTCCCCAAGCAGTCAGCCATACCAGGGACCTCCTGAAAAGAACTTTGTATCCATGGCTTCCTGAAAACATGTTTTCAGGATCATAGGTCCTTGCAAAGGGACACTGGAGACTGTCTACTCTATCCCCCATTGAGGCAAAAGGGGTGTGGGGATCTTCTGTAAAGTCATAGGTAGATAGTGACTGAGGCCCTCTGCAAAGCAGATCTTACCCTCTGTCTGGAGTCGTTCCTCTGTGATTGTTAAGAGGGAAGCTAAGATTTACCTCACAATCTCATGAAAGATAGTCCCATAGCCCCAGCTACTATTCTGTTCCTACTCTTACAGTGTGCAGGTTCACATTAGTGCTCTGAAGAAACATTGTGGGACAAAGTAAGTCAGCGGGAAAAATCCAAGGATTAGGGTCTGGAGACACAAAGCCAAACAGAAGCCTGGTCCTTTGTAGAATATTGACCTTTACAGCTAAACTGGTTCCTTGACATAATGAAGGACATACTTAGGACAGTATCCTGAAGAAAAAAAAAGAAAACAATGTCAGATTTGTGTCAAGCTGACACAAGTCACAACCTCTTTGGTCTACACACTGTGACAGGTGCTGGCTTGTATTATCACTATGCCATCAAAACATGCCTTTCAAATATCTCTTTGGCCTCAGAACTGCACTAAGCCAAGAGAAAATCGATCCTGAGAATCTTGTGGTCTTTCGTATTGGTTCATGGTAGATGTACATGTGCCCATCACGTGTACACATATCATCCCTGCTCTATAATGGAGCAGGCGAAAGATCCTTTCTTCTTCCCTTTCCACTCCCATCACCTCTGCTTAACAATCAGCATCGTGGAAGCAAGTGCAGTGGAGACAATAGCTGCATGAAGCTGTTGATAAATTCAGAATGAGAAACGGGAGTTCAAATTCAGAAGCCTGCCAGAAAGATTCAGACAGTAAGAGGAGACATGGCAGTATTGAGTCAAAATACCTAGGGCATTCCCATTTCTACAACTACAGGCTTAAGGAAGCCCGAGACTACTCTAAGCAAGCCAACTTGGTTCTTCTGAATAGATCAGAGCCAAGGGATTTTCTGTATTCTTCAATGAGAGGAGGGGAATGCTGGAAGAGAGAACATGGCAGATGGAAATAGCCCATTAGCTTGCAAGCTCCAAGAGAAACTGGAGTTTCCTTAGGAGTCCCCTGGCTTTATCCCATGGAGAGGATATTTCCCAGTCTTACTTGGCACTGAGATGGATGCCTCTTTGGGTGAGGTCCAGACAGGAAAGGAGGATGAAAACTACGATTGGGCTATTGAGATGCTGCATCTTCTCCTGATGGCCCATGGAGTCTTAGAAGAACATGACCCCCGACAACTGATACCACCTTAAACTCCTGCTATCTGCAGGAGGTGGCCAATGCTTGTGATGACCCAGACAACTGTTTGTTTTCATATTTCATGTAAACAATTTGTATTTAAAGCAGATTAATCCTTCTGTAGCCATCTCATGAGTGCACTGTTTTCACTGAGTCCTAGCATGGTCTTTACTAGCTTTACTTATAAAGCCAGTGGCCATAGATAAGTGATTTAACTTCTGTAAGATGCTTTTTCCTCTGCATAAAATAATTGGGTGATCACAGAGGTACCCAGAAAAGTTCCAGCCTTCTGAGTTACTGATAGCCAGATCTTGTGTATCTTGTATAGGTCAATACTATCTGGGGATCCTTTTGTCTGTACATACTTTTTTTCTGGCTGTGTAGTTGTGTGGTTGTCAGGGTGGCATATACTCTGGTTCAGGAGCAGGCAGCATGGCTGTTGTAGCTCCTGATATCTCTTCTACAGGCTTGGAATCAGTTCTGTTTGCTTCTGTTCCCATGGAGACCACTGTAAGGTAGTTTCTGTTTCCCAGCTTAACTGCTTGGACCTTGCCAGAGAATGGGACTTCTCCATTTGTATTATAAGAGACCTGATGGGGGTAGAAAGGGGCTCTGACTTGTAGCCTAATGGCAAGCTATTCCTGATCTGTGGATAAGTTCCAGGCCCTGCTCTTTCTCCTTACTGAAAGCAGAATTCCAAGGAAGAGTGACAGAGGTAGAGGAGTCTTTTGAAAATTTTGGAACATTTTGGCTGTACTAGACATGGTATTTTAATAATATTTTAATAAATAAAGAATGCTGGAAGATCTGAGAGTAAAACAGTTCCACTGGTCAGCCTTATAGACCAGTTTATGATAACACACACCTTGAATCCCAGTAGCCACACTAGTTGCCATAGAAATCAGGTGGTTCATGTCTTTAATCCCAGTGGTGTACGCCTTTAATCCCAGCCCTAGAGAGGAATATAAGATGGGGGGGGGGGAAGCTCACAGACACAGTCTCATTCTGAGGTTCCTGGAGGCAGGATCTCCATTTTAGACTGAGGTCGGGCTAAGAGCCAGTGGCTGATTGTTTTGCTTTTCAGATCTTCAAGTTGAACCCCAATTTCTGACCCCGATCTTTTATTAATTGTGCTTCAGATATGTACTATGGTCCTGATCCATTTCATTCTATACAAGTTGATTGGTGAATCCTAAAGTTTAGATTCCTTTTTTTTCAAGCCACAGAAAACCATACAACATCTCAGGTCCTCATGACCTATGAATATCATGATCCTATGAATAGTCCATAATGAGAATACTTCATGTGTGAACAGAAACGGGGTAATTTATGGGCCTGTGCATCTGTCTTGCACCCTGTCTAAATCCCGCTTGTTGGTTGGTAGTCTTGACTGACCCACAGTTCTCAAAAAGATCCTTAAGATTCCCTGACATACTGTACTAAGTGAGTCTCTATGTCACAGCTCTGGCTGGTGGGCAGTAGTATTCTGCAGGCCTTGAGTGCAGTCTGGATAGTTGGAGAAGAGCTCATGTCCCTTAACTACAAACCTAACCTAGTATTGTCTAGGATCAGACGCGTACCTGTCATAACTCCTCTTTGGAATGGAAATGTCTGCTGGCCTCACTTTTCTGAGAGTATCAACTGTAAGCTATACTTCCTACTTTGTTTTCCAGCTGCTCAGTCTTCAGCATACAGTTCCTATATCCATGCATCACAAACTGTGGATGTGGTAAGGCCTTATCAAGTCAGGGAAGGCATTTAGGACCCCATCATACATTGTTGAGCATGGCTGACTGAAGTCATGTTTTCTGGAAGATACATCTGCTTGCTGATCAGGGTTATAGAGAAACAGCTGACATTTCCACACCATTAGTCTTCTAGAAGTGTCACTGAAGTCTATGTGCCTGGGAAGGCAAGAGAATTTCAGTAACATAGTCCTGTCTTATGTTTTGGCTCAAGTGTAGAAACAATGGGGGAAAGTACAGAATAGGCAAGGCTGGAGAAATCAAAGACAGCAGGTTACAACCTCCTCTGTCCTCCATAAAAACACCTTATATGCTCTATTGCTTTGCCCTATTCCTACTTATTTTCAATTCTTGAGACTGTTTTTCTTTCTTTTGATGGTGAGAAGTAGGAAGAGGTGGACCATGCCCAATTTTCCAATGCAGGGGAAGTACTTCCTGTTATCCTACCTTTTTATTATTCTTCCCAGGCACAAGTTCAGGCCATGCCTCACCAGCAGTAGAACCTCTCATTTAGGCCCGTGATTAGACTTTATTTTGTTCAAGTAAGTTAATCCGTAAGAAATACTTAAATTACTTTCTTAAGCTTCCCCCACAGACTCCTTTGTAGTGCACCCATCTACATATCCAACCATGCACACATCATTAGCTCCTCCCATGCCCTTACCTATGTGCACATACCACATAACAACCCCAATTTGTACAAACACACATTACCCACCCACATACACACATCCATACCAATATACCAACTACCTAACCATCCTCATACAAACCCCCACATAGCACCCACCTACCTTACCACATACACACTCATGTGCTAACCATCCACTAAATCATACATACATACCACTTGCTTATATATGCACAAACACACTTGTACATCATCCATCCATTCACACACACATGTGCTCATTTACCTGTATCCTCACTACCCACTCAGCCAACTCTTTCACATCATCTACTCTCATGGAAAGATACCCATACTGCCCTTGCATCCATACGCACATACCCTACCACACACCCTTACACATGTGCATGCATACATTTATACATTTCACTCACTTCCACATTCCAGATACTTAGACATATATGCTATCCACCTGTTGTATGGAGTGGCGGGCTGCGTCCCGCCACCCAGCTAGCTTAGTCGGTAGAGCATGAGACTCTTAATCTCAGGGTCATGGGTTCGAGCCCCACATTGGGCGCCAAATTGTTACGGCATAAAAGAAGGGCAGACAGAATTTATTGTAAAATATTTAGCTTTAATAAGGGGAGGACTTACAAAACCGAGGTTCCTGCGGAAAACAGAAAAAACAGAAGGGGCCGTGGGGAGCACGCCCACAATCTTTATAAATAAAAAATAACCTCAGGGGATCCCGCCCTTCAAGCAAGGTGATTGGCTGGGCTTCCCCTACATCCACATATAAATATACCTGTATGTATGACTCACACACAATCATGACCCCACATGGTTGCATATACATACCACCTATCCATAAATATGCACTGACCCCACTCTCCCACACACCCGTGTTTATCCAAATGCCACATATGTCATATGCACATCAAACACACATACCATCCCCAACCTCTTTCTCTTGTTCAAAAAGAGTTTTATTATAGGTCAAAGGGTTAACAATGGCGCAACTCTGACTGTGTCCCTCTAGGACCGACTATAGAGATAATTCTCTGGCCACAAATCACTCTGTGTAGTGGGATGCTATGTTTGCTGTGACAGACCCCATTTTGTAGCAGCTGTACTGTTCTTCAACAATACTATCTTTGTGGTAAGAATGGGGGACCCATCAATGAATACAGACCAGAATAATCTCTCAGTCATCAAAGTGACCATTGAAGAGAAACAAATGTCAAATAGTCTTTGTAAGAATTAAAAGCTAAAGACAGGGACCATTTATTTCAACTGTTCATGGTTCTGCATCTCTAGAATCCCTGCTCCCTTTCCCTCTGTCCTGGCTGAGTCTCAGTACCAGCTAGCCTGGATACACTGAGCCTTGCCTTACTGCTATAGATAGGCTGGAAATACCCCTTGCCCTGTCAAAAAAGTCATGCTAGGGTGAAGTTAGAATTGCTTTCTTTTAAAACTTATTGTGTGTGTGTGTGTGTGTGTGTGTGTGTGTGTGCGCGCGCGCGCATGCGTGTGCAGGCACAAGGAGGCCAGATGTTCATGCTAGGTATCTTTCTTTATCTCTCTTCTCACTGTTGAGGCAAGGTCTCTTACTGAACACAAAGCTCACAGACCTGTAAACTTGTCTAATAAGCCCTTGAGATTCTCTTATCTCCATCCCCTTGCCCTGGGTTTGCAGGCAGGCACCACCAAGCTGGCTTTTTACATGGTTCTAAGAATTCACGCTCAGGTTCCACTGCTTGTGCATAAGCACTTCCTGATGTTATTAAAAGATGCTAATGGAATCCTGTGGAAAAGAGAGTATAGGGAAAGCTGGAGGAGGTTGTCTTTCCCAAACGTAGTTTTGATCCTGAGGTACCACAAGTCCAGCTCCAGAACTGGGGGTCAGGAAAGTGCCTCTCAGTTCTCTGCTTTTGAGGTGTGGATGACCAAGAGTTACAGGCAGCTCTCTGGAGTTCATTGTTTTCAGCCCCAAGGCTATTTCCTTTGGCTATGCCCAGTCATGGTTGAGTATGGCAGAGACACCACTTGCGGTCCTTGTAGGAATACACTTTTTCTCCTGGGAGTGGTTTTTGCTTGAAGCCACCTGAGATGGCTCTCTGAGCTTTCCTCAACTTCACCGTTTCTTCTGCCTCCTCCTCACCTTCCCAGCATCCTTCCCCTCACCTTCACCAGAGACCAGGCTGGCACAGCAGTTTGCGGGCCCTCCGGTTTCCTTCACTTTCCTTTCACAGTTTCTTCCCCAAACAAATGTCTTGCACATCCAAAGCCGTCTTGCTGTCTGGTTCTCAGAGGACCCAGGTTGACACAGTGTTTCTGGGCTGACCGAGATAAGTAGGCATGTGAGCCAATGTTGTATTCCGTATGTCAACCTTTCCTGGCTTGACGGCTGCCACCCACGCTGCAAAGTTGAGCCACCGAAAAAGCCATTTAGGGTCTGATGTTTTTAAGACCAAGAGGAGCCATTTTTTTTTTTTTATTTTACACTCCAAGGCATAATTCTGGCCTCTGGAAGCCTTGTTCTAGACTCACATTGATGAAATAAAGCATGCTTTCTTTTAAACATATCTCATAAGATTTCTCAAGTGGACTCCTCTCTCTGAACTGATCTAATGTGGTTCCTGTTCCCCTTGTTGCACTGTTAGCTTATGAAAAAATGCAGCCCACACCTCTGAGCTGTTTCTCTTTTGCTTGATCCTGTTGACTCCCTGGCTTGTGTCCAAAGCTGAATCTGTCCTTCATGAACGCTCTGTTCTAATTGTTATGATTTTCTATCTTGCACTTGATTCTCTGTGCTATGGTTCTTTTACCTTGCATACTTGCCTTCCCGCACAGGATTCTTGTTTGTTGTTACGCTGGTTCTGTGGGTTGTAGGATGTTTAGCAGCAACCTTGGCCTCTACCCACCAGATGCCAGCAGCACCTCTTGAATTGTGACAGCCAAAAATGTCTCCAGACATAGATAGCCAAATGTCCCCTGGGGAACAACATCACTCTGCTGAGAGCTGTGCCTCTGATTTTAAACAGACAGCGTGGTATCTTAGCAACCCTTCTAACTGATGTGAGCTGTCTTCTCCCAGCCAAAGGTGGACTTCTCCCAGGCTGTCACCAAACTCTAACTTCTGATGTGTGTGGGTTCCAAGAAGCTTCTGGTTCTCTCATCTGTTTCACAGAAAAAATTATTTTATCCCCCCACCTGGAAGCTGATCATTGACTTCTGCACCTTTCCCGATGTTCTCTGCTGAATAGTTTATAGAAATGGGAACATACTTCCTAATACTACTCAGCAGAAGAGTAGGACTTTTCTCTGTGCTGGTGTATCTGAAGTAAAGCAGAAATTCTTGTACTGCTGTCAAAAGAGAATTTCACTGAAATGGCTTTCTCATTGAGTGTGGGAGCCAGCCTGTTCCAGCAACTGTCCTTCAGGTGACTTGGATTCTGTTCTAGTGACTTGAACATAATCAGGAGTGAGATGGACAGTTCTGATAAGTTTCCTATTGGGAGATGTCTAAAGTCAAACCAAAAGGCAATATCTAAATATGAGAGAGTTGTAGATAGCTATGTAGATCTAGGCTCAGTTATGACAGAAGAATTTTGACATCAGTTAAGTAATGAGCCTTAATTATCAATTAAGCAATGAGTCTTCTATACTAAGAAACTGGAATGATCCTAAGAACTACAGAGGAAGGAAGACTCTCGACTGGTGTCTGTGTTGTTTTCAGCGGAAAGCAAGTGGTGGACCAGTGTAATTTTGGTAAGAGGTGATCCCAGTCTCTCTGGGTGAGGCTAAAGTAGCAGACCTAGGCGGACTCTGCACAGTTGGCCAGCAAGAACTTGGAACTGGTGAATGACCATGGACCCTTTGAAATTCAGAATTCTATTTTGTCTTATGCTCAATTGACTGCTGGCCTGATTTCTTTGCTGCTGTGTTCTTGACAACAATAACTTAAAAAGCTAAACCGATAATCTCTGTGTTATAGCTCACTGATTAGAATCTTTTCATGAACCATTATAAATGTCACATCTGGTTTGGGGAAAAGCTGCTTCCTTGGGCAACAACACAGACAATGACTCATTTCACAAGGTCATAATGGGACAGGAATGGGCTATGCATTCACTGTCTGCTCGGCCCTGGAGGTTTAGGATCGAGAGATGACTTAGGCAAACCCATCTCCCGGGACCTGCACTGCAAAGCTCGGCCTGGAAGCATGTTCACAGCCCAGGGTGTGATCTTCCCACTCCTGCATAAGCAGTCTTAGGAGAGTGTGAAGCAAGGAGAAGCAGCTCTGCTAGACTTCCTCAGGGAGGCTTCTCAGAGCAGGCCTTTAGAGCTGGCTTTTAAAGGCATAGCGGGAGATTACCTCATGAAGGAGCCCACCTCCATTGGGCCCAGGCTTCTCTTTCGGGGCTAAGACTGAGAGAAGGGAGATGGGAGTAAAACCGTGGGAGAGAAGATGGAGGGCCCAGGGTGTTCTCTGTGGTGTGGCGTTGAGGGGAGGGAAGGGCTCCACAGTCCACATGGCCATATTCTCATCCATTGCGGATTTGGTTTGTGTAATTTAAACGTCAGAAAAATGATGGATGGTGCTGGGGAAATCTGAACTTTCAATTGCCTTGCAAGTTACTAAATGTCCATGTTACGAATGGAGTCCAAATGGGAGAAACTTTGTTTTCTGAATTCAGAATGTTTTCACTGGGCTTCACATGTTATCATAGACATGGTATACGCCTGCTCAGTTCTAGTTGAGCTTGTACACTTATAGAATGGTATGTTTATGCATTCCAGACAGCAGGACCAACAAAATTAAGTTTTTCTTTATGCCTTCAAGGATTTGTTTTAATTGGAAAGCATGCTCAAATTTCAGGATAAATCTATATCAAATTGCTTATTGAGTTCTTGAAAACAGATTTACCTGTGCGATTCTGTGAAATTATAAGATAGATATGTTGGTCTCTGCCCTAGGTTTCTGAGAAAGAACTCCTAATATTTTTGTAGATGGGGGTGCTAGAAGAATATTCTGTTCCAATATTTGGTCCTTGAACTGGTTGCTGACATAGAACTCCCGAGACCGCTGTGATTCCCTGAGTTATAGGCGTGCAGAGCATTGAGCCCCTAAGTCTCCTGGCATTTTCTAGGCTACGGGAGCGTCTTTTGTTCTAATAAGGTGATTCTTGGTGGGATCCAGGTTGGGCTCAAGAAAAGGGCTGGTTGCTAGGGGAACCAACTGTGTGATTAGATGAATGGAACTTTCATCTCCAACACTCTGACCTCTGGGGGGAGAGGAGAGGACCTGAGCATTGAACATCATGATCACTTATGGCCAGCTAATCAATCAATCAATTGTGACTACAAACAAGTCCCAAAGGGCAGGGTCAGAAAGCTTCGGTTTGGTTAAATAAGGAGAGGTTCCTGGAGGGTAGCCAGAGAAGGCGTGGAAGTTTCACACCTCTCCCAACATACCTTGACTTGCTCATATCTTCTACTTGGTTGTGTACTTCTGCCCCTTGTAATATCCCTTACAATAAGTGAATTAACACAGTTAAAGTGTTCCCCTGAGTCTTGTGATCTACTCTCAGCAGTTAATTAAACCTGAAGAGGGAGTCCTGAGAATCATGTTTTATTGCTGGTCAGTCAGAAGCACAGGTCATGACCAGGGGCTGGCAATTAACTCCAATCCCTATGGGCCTCTTCTGAGTCTTGTGGGATTTGGCACTGTTTCCAGATAGATAGTGTCGGAAGCGGGTTGAATCAGGATATCAAGTTTGCTGTCTACTGACAAATTGTTTAGTGTGTGTAAAAACCTCAGCCAAACATAGCAGGTATCAGGAGTGCTGTGTGGTGAGTGCCTATGTAAGAGTATGAGGAGCTGTGAATTTTTCTCTCACCGGTTTACAATTAGCCACTGGTCTTATTGAATTCACTCAATCATCTGTAAACACCTAGCTTGGATCAAGCACCTTTGTAGGACTTTGAGATCTATAGTGAATTAAAGATAGTTTCCTGTCCTTAGAAAGCTTATTCACTAGTGGAGAGAATATTATAATAAATAATAAAACAATAAGCATATGATACATGGTATTTTTATAACATTGAGAATAATAGAGATAGAAGACAAATATATATTAGTATATGGAGCCTGCTAATACTGGACAAGAAAGTCAGCCTGGTTGGGTCTCATTTTGAAGATCACAACTGAGTGGAGGCTTGTAGGAGGGGAAGAAACTGGAAGAGAACATTCCAGGCAGATGTACTGAGTGGTGCAGAAATACCAAGGCATGAGTGTTAGCTGTGTGGCCTAGTCAAGAGACAAGGAAGGTGCAGCAATGAGAACAGAGTAAACACATAGAAAGAGCAGAAGGAGATGTAGAGAGAGAAGTAATAGGGGTCTGGTTCCATGAGCCATGTTTTCTTCTGCTATGGTTTGGATAAATGTCTCCCAAAGAAAGGCCCATGGATTTGATCTACAGCTTGGCAGTACTTAAAGACAGTGAAACTTAATGTGGGTGCTGGTGAGAGATTTGAGTCTTTGTAGGTGTGTCCTCAAAGGAGATTGTGACATACTGGTCATTCTCTTTGACTTTCCTGCCATGAAGTCAGCCGGCTTCCTCTGTCACATGGTCCTTCTATGATGCACTATGCAGCCACAGGCCCAAAGCAATAGGGTCAACTGGCTAGGGTCTGAAGCCCCTGAACCTGCAAGGCACAATCAACATTTCCTCTACCAGCTGATTGCGTCGCAGGTATCTGTGGAAGTGATGGAGAGCTGATGAGCGTCCTCTTTAAGAAGTTTGGCTTCTACTCTGGACTAGATGAAGAACTCTTAGAGACAGCAAACTAGCAATGTGATATCACTTATTCAAAGGAATGTTCTGGCTACGGAGGGATAAAACCTAGAACATCTAGGAATTCATCCTCCAAACCAAAGACAATGGTGGTTTGATGTAGAGTGAGGGCTAAGGAAAAAGTAATAGTGGTAGATCATAGCTACACATTGTAGGCAGAGCTTATAAACTGGCTGAAATTTCCATTTTTCCAAAATTTGTCTGAATGGTTTGAGACATTCAGTTCCAGTGTGGAGGTGCCAGAGAGTTTATTTTGGATATGTTGTACTTGATACACCTTTTAGATATGTCAAAAGAGACAGAAAGAGAGACAGAGAGAAACAGAGACAGAGAGATCTGAATCAAGCATTGACATACGGAGATGATAAATTCTGCAGAGCAGCAACTTGGAAAGAGGCCAGGGAGATGACTACACAGATGCATTTGATCTGTGAGAATATGTTGGTAAGCTGGTCAGTGGGTCAGAACAACAGCCAGCAAGTGAATGGCATGCAGGCCTCAGGTTATTAGTGTGTGACCACAAAAGTCATCAAATAACTACAGTATAAACTAAAGGCACTAACAGATTAAAGCCTAGCTCCCACCCGTGACAGTCTCTTCAGCATTTAATACTAGGGCATGAGGAGAAGGCCAAGCGCAGTGCCAGAGATGATGATTATGATAAGGACCATAGGAACATTTGAGCCAAATCCTCTGTTATAAGTGAGGAGACAGAGCGCTTAAACATGCACTGATTTGATCAGGGTCACACAGTCACTCATAAAAGAACCAGGTGCAGAAGGGAGGACTCTCCTCCCAGGCTAGCCCACTTTCCTCAGGTCACGACTCTGCTGGCTAGGACTTTGATAGAGAGATAGCATTCTGGAAATCCAACAGCCCTCATCTCAGTCAGCCATGACACAACTTGAACCACAAGCTCAGAACAAGACTCCACCTAGAGACTGTAGTATGAAGAGAGGCCACTTGTTGGCTCCCAGCCACGTAGCCCCAAAGTAATCACACAGAAAGTACATTATTTAAACCACTGTTTGGCCAATTACTTAAACATATTGCTAGATAGCTCTTACATCTAGAATTAACCCATTTCCACTATTTTATATTTTACCATGAGGCTCGTGCCCTACTGGCAAGGTTCTGGCATCTTTCTCCAGCAGGGCTACATGGCTTCTCTCTGAGTCTTCCCTTCTTTCTCCCAGCATTCAGTTTAGTTTTCCTTGCTTACATAAGTTGTACTCTGCTGGATGTCCAAAGCAGTTTCTTTATTCACTAATGGTAATCGCAGCATATGGAGGGGACTCCCACATCAAGTAAACTGGAAGAGCCAATTAGGGAACTATGCACTATGGAACCTTGCTCTTCAGAAGCCTGCTTCCTGCTCAGTGCCCAGGTCAGAACTTCCGGAACAGTTATAGATATCCATTTGACATTTGAGGGGTGTGAAATCATAAACAGACCTTTACTTTTTGGAATCCTCCATTTTAAGAGCTTGCCCTCATGGCTGGCCTTACTGCTCATCCTCTTTTCCAGTTTGCCAGTGAGGTTGGAGAGTGTGCTCCTGAGGAATGAATGTGGGTGAGAGAGTGGTCCCAGCAGCCTCGGAGAGGCGGAAAGAAGCTGTGTGCTCAGGAAATGTTCATTGGATAAAATCTTTAAAGGGAATCAAGGTTAGTTTTAAAGTTAACTTGCACAATTTGGAATCACTTGAGTAGAGAACCATGTAAATGGAGAATTCATGTTTGTTTCCCGGCTGTGCAGAGCTGAATAATCACACAAAACTATATTAATTATAACACTGTTTGGCCCATGGCTCAGGTACATTTCTAGCTAGCTCTTAGATCTTAAATTAACCATTCCTATTAATCTGTGTATTGCTTCAAGTCTGTGGCATACTGGTAAGTTTCCTGTGTCTTTCTCCTTCAGCAGCTACATGGCATCTGTCTGACTTTGCCTTCTCTCTCCCAGCATTCAGTTTATCATTCCCTGAGAATTCTATTCTGCCCTTCTATATGCCAAAGCAGCTTCTTTACTAGTAAAACATATTCACAGCATACAGAGGAGAATCCCACATCATAGCCTCTCCTGAAAAAGGGTCCTGACTACCTTAGTAGATGTCGAAGACCATCCTGAATGTGAGGCAGTCCTTCTGGTACAGTCCTGAGAAATGGGTCTGGCAGGAGAAAGACTGCTCCCTTTTTACTCACGTGGCTTCCTTCTTGCTGCCGAGGATTCTTTCTTGATGCAAGAGCCAGTGTCTCCAGGCTTTCTGGCGGACAAAGGACCAGCAGTTCTCTAGGAATCTTTCAGGTTTGGGGTACCAGTTTGGGAATCTTGTGGCACTCAGCCTTGCAGCATGAGCTACTACTGTAGGATTGCCATCCTCCCCGGTGACAGAGTCACTGCGGGACTGTTCCAACTGATGATGAGGCCTCTAGCTTCGAAGACTTGGGGTTCTTAGACCGTTAGTTGTGATTTAGCTGTTATTATTAGCATAAACTGACCTAATTCTTCAATATATATTGTTTGCATATTAAATAATATATATTAAGAATAGATATATTATATGTAATTACTAATATACAATATATTGTATAATTTGTAAAAATAATATAGTACAGAATAATATATGCATAAAATATTTATGTTTTATGTGTCCATCCTATTCTGTTCCTTTAGAAAACCCTGACTAATACAATGTGTCATTTACTAATAGCAATATATTAGTAAGCAGGTTAGCAAGATAGGAAGCCATCAAGTAGCTGAGAAGCACCATCAGTTGGCAGCTTTGTGAGCCTCTTCGTGACTTAGTGTTCAGCCAGAATGAGATTGGAGCTTCTGACCTATGGGAGAAGGTTAATTGAGAGCAGCCATAGGAGCATTAGAGGATTTTCAGGACAAGCTCAGTGTAAATACTGAACAGCCTTGACACCACTGCCAAGCTGCAGAAAGGAGCCTTGGGGATGCCAGGAGGGAAATGTTGGGAAGCACTGGTTCCCTCTGTCTGTCTCTCCTCTTTGTTGGGCTGACAGACACAGCAGGCCTCCACACCTCAGAGGAGTGGCCTTCACTCTTTGCTGCTTGCAGGGTGTCTGCTCAGCTGCATCTTTCTGGGCGGATGAGGCTGCTGACATAGGCAGACGAGATGTGTGGTGAAAAGCCAAGGGAGAGATGACATTTGAAAGACCTCTTTGCAATGATTTCCCTTCTTCCCTCGCCGCTGAGTGATTAGGCGCCTGGGGACAATTCCTTATTAAGCTAGGGAAACTATCACCTACATCATCTGCAGACACCCCAGAGCACTGTGGGCCGATCCTGCAGTATGGAGGCAGGTCAGCTGCAGGCAGGACTGCTAAGCAGGCAGACACCTCGCTGCAAGGGCCTTAAGCCCTTCAAAGACTGCCTCACCTGCTCCATTTAGGAAAGTAGGGGAAGGAACCACTGGAATCCTTAGATGCTCTGTGTAGAGAATGGCTTGGGGAAGAAGACGCCGGTGGCGTTTCTTCAGCCTTGCTAGAGAAAGCACAGTTCCTGGTCCAGGAGCTTGCCAGCGAAGCATCTCGAGCCCCCTCTCAGGCTTACCTTCCTTGAAATCAAGCCTGAGTGCTTTCTTTTCTAAGCATCTTCTCCTGGTCCCTTCATCCAATACTAACCCATTTTTGCTCTCGCTTTCCAGAGCAATGATTCTCAACCTTGGCTCCATTATCAGAACCCCTGGGGGGCTTTGCTACAACTCTGACAGGCAGCCCTACTTTCCAACCTTCTGATGCAGTTGGCCGGGATATGACAGCTGATATGGCACATTTTGAATGGTTTCTTGGTGATTCCTAAAATTTCATGATAGGGGAAACTATCTTAATTCGTTGATGTGCTTCAGTGGCCTGTATCTGGGCTGTTTCAGCGGTCTACTCTTCTGAGGATTATTTCTGCAGTTTTTTTTCTCTTCTTGTTGCTGTCTCTAGGACCAGAGTACAGCGCTTGTGAAGAGTTGTTCCCGTTCTCCAAGAGCGATCACAAGCGGTGTGGGCGGAGCCCTCAGAGTCAGTGCCCTGAACTCTGTGCTTCCGGGGCTTGCCTGACTTTGTAACTTTGGGCCCTGGATGTCTTCCATTTTTACATTCTGTATCTGCCAAGTGAAATTGCCAAATCTGATCCATCATGGTGCCTACCACTGTGGATTCTTTGCGGTTTGCAGCATGAGAGTTTAGGAAATGGGACTGATTACAACCAATGGTAACCCTGAAACCTGGTGTCTAAACCATTTTAGCACGTGATCCTCACTCTCCTGTCTCTAGAGAGTTATTTTTCACCTCGAACGACATGTCTTCTTAGCTGCAAGCCAGGCCTTTCAAGAGATCTTCTTACATTGTCTTAGCCATTGGTCCTCAGGCCCTGATAATGAGCTGACAGGCAATGATGAAAATTTTCTACTCTGATTACCATCTGGAGCAAAGAGAAAATGAGCTCACTCCTAAATCAATGGCCACAAACAACTTCATATAGTTTGGGTATGAAATATCTTTGAAATAACACTGGATTAAAGTCTTGTTCTCTAGCCATGGTGGCCCAGAGAGTTGGTAAAACCTTAAGAAGTAGGCTCTAGTAAGAAGTTGGAACTGTAGGTCATTTCTCTTCTATCAGGTCCTGCCCTAAAGGTGAATTTTGCCATGAACTTCTACCATGATGTGCCTGCCCATCACATCACAGGCCCAAAGCATCAGTTGACATTAGTCAACTGATCACAGAATGAAGCCTCCAATCCTTTAAACAACTTGAAGATGTTGAGTAGTTTTCTATGGCATCAAATTGCCAGGTAACTGAGATTGAAAGAGAAGAAGGGAGAAAGAGCCACATAGATGATTCATATAGGCAGGAACACACATATGCACACACACAATAACATACACACAGAGAGATGTTTCCTGGGCTTGGAAAAAAGAAACTGGAAACTGGAAACCTGAGGAGCTAGGAAATTCAAATGGAGAGCTATGGCACAGAAGAGGAAGGCATCCATGCCATAGCTCGGCAGAATGGCTTCTGGAGGCAAGAACAAAGTGCATGCTCCTGCATGACACACAAAAATAAAAATTGCATATCCCAGTTAAACAGCCATTCTGTTTGGGACTGCAGGATAATGTGTTTCTGTTTATAGGTAACACTCATGCCGTCAGCTGTCTCCTCTTGTCCTGGTATTTGCTGTTTCAGATTTTGTCAGCCGTGGTTGAATCCACCTTGTTTTATGGCTAGTCAATATTTCCTTCCTTTTCCTGTCTTCTCATACAGTGCTCCCAGGACCCTTATCTCATCCTCATTTGAAATGATAAGGAAAAGATGTTACTCCTTCTTCTTACATTTCCTGAGGGATCATGATGGTGCAGCCGGGGGAGGACTGAGGCAAAGATAGAAAGACCATCTCCCGCCACAGATTTGGCTGGAAGCCTGGGGGATTAGTGAGCTCATGTTGCCGAAGCTTTCTGAGCCCTTTGCTCATCACTACTGAGCATTTTGGATGCTTTACTTATATGTCAAGCCATTTGCAGACATTGGGGACTTAACCCGCTTACAATTCCAGTAGAGATCTTTGTTCTACTCTTTAAAACCAATGCAAAGTAACTCAACAATTTGGACTGGACTTAGAGTTAAGACCCGTGTCTTTTAGTCCTTTTCTGCTATTACTGTGGGGCCTTGCAGAAGATACATTCTTTGTAGTAGCCTCTATTTTCTCGAGTATTAGAAAGGAATGATAATCTCTGTCTTTGTCACACTACATGATTTTTGTGTGTATCTAGGGTACCGTTTATAGAAAAAGAATTCAGAAAATAGCATATGCTATGCTAATGAATTATTTTTTTATCCTTGGGCTTCTAGTTGAGTGATTCCTATGTGTGAAAGAGACATGTTGTATACAGTAAAAAAAAAAAAAAGCCAGAGTGTGTTAGATTCTTAGTATACAGACAGGCTTCATGAGGCTTCCATGGGAATTAATGGGCAAGGGGGAGGTGCTAGTTAGATATGGTGTCATTCACCTAAGGAGATAAGGCAAGTGTTTAGGGTTTTGCTCTCTCCCATTTGGAAGTATCCATTCATGCCATGGCTTATTCATGGCTAAGGTTCTAAGAACATTGGGCCAATGCCTTTTAGTAGGACTAAGAAGGATATGGTTGAAGAAACAGTGAACAGCAAGGTGCTGGGGGGATGAAGTAGTGTGGAGTAAGGGGTTATGAATGGGGAAGAGGTAGAGGAGGCTGATCCAATGAAGTTGTAGGATTTGCCTCCAAAAGCATTGGACTTACGTCGTCTGGCTCATCCTCGGGATCCTGGTCCATAGATACCCTATCTGTACTTTCTTCCTGTGGAAGCGTCTGATCAAGGAAACCAAGTGCTGAGCATGTGAGGATACACCTGCCCTTGCCTAAGAAACTGCCTGTCCCTTCTTCCCAGGTGCCCAAAGGGTATCCATCCCAATAGATTATCTTGTTCCTTCAGAGCTGCATGAAAAAAATGTACTTCCTGCCTTTCTTCAGGAGAAATAAGATCTCACAACCCAGGTCAGTGAAGAGCCTGCCGTTGTCTTAGTTCCCAGGCTCTCCTCTGCTCACAGAAGCCTGTTGCTCAGTCTCTGTGCCTGTTATATTAATCTCTCTGTCTCCTTAGGGGGGGTCTCAATCTTTCTTAGTCTGTCACATGTTAAGTCCCTGTTGACCATTTTTGCTTCTGTATTATAATGGTCTGGACTAATTCCCACTTTATTTTTGTATTTATTTTAACACAATCACTTATAATGAGGCTAATGACATTTTGTCTCCATGGTGGCGCATTTTAATTTGGTCTCGGAAATGTCAAAGCGATCAGGCAATTTGGTATCTCAGAAACACAAAACGTGGCAGGGACAATAGGTTTGTCTCCATCACTCCATCTCCCTTGTTATCTGCTAGCTCATGGGGCCACCCAGTCCTACTTGGCCGCTCCTCAATGCTGGCATGGGTGGAGATCAGCAGTAAAACATTGCCAAGACAAAGAGGGATGGCCCCGATGGGCGGACTCTTTCTAGCAACCACAGTAAAGATGATTACTTGGAACTCGGAGCTGGAGCTGAAGGTGTAAGGCACAGTTCCCTGGTGACATTTCAGCTTCAATCTTTGCCCTTCCTTCCATCCCAGGCTGTCTTTGTGCTGCCTGCATCTCCTTCCAGCTTTTCTATTCTTTAAGACAGAGCCGGCAATTTTATTTTATTTTAAATTTTAAAAAGATTTATTTATTTTATCTTATGTATATGACTGTTTTGCCCTCCTATATGCATCTGCCCTACATGCGTGCCAGATGCCCGCATAAGTCAGAAGGTGTCAGATCCCCAGGAACTAGAGGTACAGATGGTTGTAATCTGCCGTGTGAGCGCTGGTAACCGAACCTGGGTCTTCTACAAGAACATCAAGTGCTTTGGCCCTCTGAGCCATCATCCAAGCCTCATCAATTTTCTTTTAAATAAAGAGAGAGTCTTTCTAGACCTCATGTAGTCTGTCTCATCTTTTTATAACTCTTAAAACTGTAACTAGTATTCTTGGCTTACAAGCTGTGTGAGTTGCCAAGTAATCTTGGATTTAGGGTTATTTAGTGAAAGCGTTTTGGGGGATTTAGATCAAGGGCCTTAATCCAGTTTCTTTAAGCATGGAATGGACTTTTATCAAGAGTCCCACATAGTTGACACTGCCATAGTCACACGATTAGTGAGTTCTCTGACAGCGTAGGTGTGCAGAACTTATTGAGTATTGTAAGGTGGTAGTTTCCTAAGGAGAAAGCCCACTCTCTAGACCCAAATATACAGAGCATCGTCACTAGCAAATACATGGTTCTGGCATCTGCTTCTCTCCGTCCTGATGGACTGGCTGACTGCCAGTGGCATCTTACTCCTGCCACCTTGCATCATGATAGAGGACCATATTGCTAGTATGGTGGAGATCAAAATCCAGCATTCTAAGTCTGGGCTCCACAGAATGCAGATTGCTTGTGTACCGTTAAAAAGTCAGAAAAATCTCAAGTAGAGGGCCATCTGCTTGCTGGTCTCCAGGGACACTGTCACATTTTAAGTGTGGGATTGGGATGTCGTGGGTCTTTCTGAGGAAGTCGGTGGTGACCTGTCTTTCTGACTGTGTAGCTTAATTTCCTGTGCCTACCTTTCTGCATCCAGCATTTCCTGTTGTCAGTCTCTTCCATCTCAGGTTATGGGCAGGCGGGAAAACAGATGATATATTCAGGAGCAGTCAGTCCGGGCCATTTTCTCAACCCAGCACACGAGGACAGAAAAGAGAGAGATTCCTGGGGAGACAAAATCTTCAGGCCAAGTGGAGAGGCTTTGAACATAGCTCAGGGTAGTTCTCGACACCTAGGAATGGCCTCATAGCCTTTTCTGTTCGGAAAGCACCTCGTCAATTTCTTCGCCAGCTTATCCATGTAGCAAGGATACTTTATCTCTATAAAACAGCAATAAGTGGACAGTATAATATATTTCACTTTTAATAAGGTGTTGCCAGTTGCACAACTCTGCAGAGCAATTAGTGTCAGAGGCCGCTAAGCAATGGAGGGGAGCCTTAGCAGAGTGTTTACAGATGGAAAGGATTTACAACTGCCTTTGGAAGAGCTGTGACCACAGTGCGGAAGGTGGGGGAGGAGACGTCTTTGACCAGCTGAGTTGAAATGCACTGACCCTGTGTGTTTCCAGAGCTTCTCGAAAGGCAGCCCTTGCCTTGCACTATGATGCTGGCTTCTGGAGCTGGTGATAGCAACGGAATCTTCTGAACTCCAGGGGCCAGGAGAAGGCTCGGTTTCAGGATTCCACAGTTCTGAGTTTCAAACCGAACTCGGCCACTAAAGATGCCGCCTGTGCAGATACATTTCTCTAAAACTCCCCGTATTCTCCATCTGTAATAAGAGATGCAGAAGTCATCTGTGGGCTGGGACTCTTGCACTCTCAGCTCTCAGATCAGGTCGGGACTTTTTGAACAGTAGCATTCCTAATCCCTCCAGTGCTAAAAAGGATGGGGGAGCTTTAAAAAACAATGAAATTTGGGCTTGTTTGTGTGGATCAGTCCTGTGTGCCTGGAGGATGTTGAGAAAGAAAGCCTTGCATCCTAGCAACACTGTCCCGAGATGGTTGGTCCTCCTAAGTTCAAACCATCATTTTTCCTTTTAGTGGTTATAGGTACAGCTGTCACTACATCAGAGAAGGTAGGGACTCTAGCTACTCATAGCATTGGGTATAAGACAGGGTCTGAAGATGCTTTGAGAGAACGGGGCCATTGTGGGTTGAAGGCCAAAGAGATAGCTCCAAGTTTTGTAGGCTCAATGCATCTCCAAAGAGGTTGATGGTGGTTTATTGGTTTCAGTCTTGAAAAGGAGAGAATATACAAACAAATCCAAGATTCTGAATACAGAAATGATTCAAACTCAGATACTTTTTGAACTTTTCCACTACACCACAAAAGGAAAATGACCACAATGCCAAACAGTACACCTGCTTTCTTATGGCTCTGTGCAAGCAAGCTTTGCTGGATGCCCCAAACCATTTTAAATATTGTATAAAATCTCCTTCAGTTCATGAGGCCACCATGTATATAAAGCTCAGAGGACTTTCGTGTCATGCCTGAGTCCTGCCATAAGATATCTTATCCTGGATATACAAATACTTCAGAATAAAAAAAAATATGAAAGCCAAAAAATCTTCTCACCCTAACAATTTTCAGTAAAGGCTATTCAGTCTAAATTTGTACGCTCATTTTCCCTTTGTGCTTATACATTTTAAAGGCTTGCCCATGGTTTGCCATTTCTACTTGGAATGAGTTCTCAAACTCATGCTTATGAATCACCCACTATTTTGCCAAGGATGAGCTCTGGTCTCTACCCCAGATAAGTACCAGGTTGGATAGAGAAGAACATCCTGTTTTCCCTGGCAGGGAACTTGTTGCCTACAGTGGAAGAGCAGGCTGTCATATTTGAAGTAGCACAAAGCAGTTCAAATGACCAGAGGAGTTGGAGCTGCTTGTCTGTTTCTGCAGCAAAAGAACAATAGACTCTTAGGTGCTGCTCTGTGGTATAGAGACAGGGCATTAAGTGCCCAAGAGGTGCCCTGGTGAGTCAAGCCTCAACCTACACCTTAGTCTTTAGGGGGCAAGGTTTTTACCTGCTTTTCTTTGACCAGATTTTGCACAAGGCAGAAGTTCTTTCATGGTCCAATGAACAATTTGAGTGTGGGAGACTTATAGGAGGAATGGATGGTGAAGGCAGAATGAAGGGCTGGGGTGAGAGGGATGGAACAATGGCTGGGTCTAGTGGCCTTGGTGAAGGGACTCTGAACAAATGAAAAGCAGGGATGAATCTTGAGTGTGAAGCCAGAATTGAGGGAAACAGGAGAGAAATGAACCTGGACTAGGAAGGAAGGGGAGCTTGCCTCTTGGAAGTCTTGAATTTGTGGCTGAGGAATTGCGTGGCTCACGCTAAAGTCATTTGTGTGCTTCTAGAAGTGATTTAGCCCCTCCCAGGCACAGGTTGTTAGAAGGTGAATTCTTGCTCTGTGGGACATACCCTTCCCTTGCAGTAACTTTGGGACTGAGGGAGGTTAGAGTAATTTGCCCCAAAGGTTTTTTTTTTTTTTTTTGAGAAGGCTTTGGAGCCTGTTCTGTAATTAGCTCTTGTAGACCAGGCTGGCCTCAAACTCAGAGACTCAGAGATCTGCCTGCCTCTGCTTCCAGAGTGCTGGGATTAAAGGCATGTGCCAATACTGCCTGGCATTGTCCCAAAGATTCTTTACCAAGTCAAGTGGGCAGGAAGGAAACATATTCTCATTTGATTTTGAATTCTAGAGTAAGGGGTCTTTTTCTCGCATAACAAAAACTTTCAGGAAATTTTCATATCTTTTAAACATTACTTCAAGCATTTGCTGCCTGGATTATGTAAGTTTAGTAGACCAATATACAAAAGGATGTGTGATTAGTTGGTTTGAATCATCAAAGCATAAACCAGGGTTGTAATTAATTTTGAAAGTGTGACTAGGTATCTGTGGGTTTGAATTTTACACATGGTGTTGTATACAGGGAGGCTCCCTGAGAAAATCTGCAATGCGGTTATCCATCTCTCCTAAGTGTGCTGTTGAGCACACACAGCTCATAAAAGTCTGATTGGCAACGCGGTCACAGGTCTTCCCCTGGCTCTGTTTCAGCAGTGCCCTGTATACTATGAAGAGTCTGGGTTCACTGAGCTTTCTGCCCTACCTGATGGCTCCTGGGCCATGTTGGTGGTCACTATCCTGCTAGGCCACCCAGCTGAGTCTGTGTACCCACCCTGGCCTTCTTCGCAGCCTGCTCACTCTCCAACTCCTTACTTTAGGGTATGGTCATCCTGGCTTCCTAATTGCCCCAAAGTCATTCTCTCTCATGGCTCAGAAGCTTCTCTTTCTTATGCCTTCCTTCTCAGTTCAGGCAAGGCTCTGCGTCTGTATGCAGAATTCTCCAGTTTCTGTTTTCACACCTCGGTAATTGGTGCTGTCTGCTGATAGTAGCTCTGCATTTGCATCCCACCTGGGTCAGGCCGAGCTGAGGTACACCAAGGAAGTAGAAACTGTGCCCATGCAGGAGGAGTGCTTGAGTGGACAGCATTTTTCTTCAAGATGGCTGGCCAGTGGTCACTGGGCTGTGTTCCCTGCTACCTGAGTGGATCCCTGTGAGGGGTTTGTGGGAAAGGGAGGTGGCTCCCTTCCTGACTTATTCCTCAGCTGGGTGCCGCTTGGGAGCTAGAGACCAACGACACACATGCAATGCCAGGAAAAGACTTTATGCCCATGAAATGACACAGGAGTGATTAAAAAATGCAAAGTACCCAATTTTTAAAATAGCATAATGGCCGGGAGAGAAGCTGACAGAAGCCAGCAGTCTCAGGATATAGTGGCTAATCCATGCACACTTCACGCCTGGGTGGCAGGTACAGTTTCTGTGGCCCAGGGCTAAGCATAGCAGTTCTGGCTCCGGATTTCTGTGCACAGGTGATGTGTGCTGATGCCTACATGGGAGGAAATAGATTTTCACCACTTTTCCTTTGACATTAGGAATTGAATTAATTCTTCAAGGCAAAAAGAAAAAAAAAGAATTTCTTGATAGTGTTGTTCATCACTTGTTTTTGATACCTTCAAACGTGTCCCAATTATTGTAGAAAAATAAAACAGCCCCCACTACCAATCTGCATGGACGTGGCCCTTCTTCCAGATGGAGAGAGATTTGTTCTCGCCCTTATCCATTAGGGAGGCTTCCTGCAGGGGAAGAATGAACTTTGGGTTCAATTCACAAAGTATTTTAGAATTTCAAACCGTGGCCTTCCCTGGAGCTGAGGAAAGGTCAAAGCAATGAATTTTTACCATGGCCTAAGGGGTTAATATTCCAGTTCCCAGCGCACCAAGGGGAGTCACTGGATCATTTACACACACACACACACACACACACACACACACACACACACACACACACACACATATACATACATACAAGTCGGTGTAGCTCTCACTCCTCACCAAAGCAGTTCCATCTTGCAGGCTATGGAGACTATTGCAGAAGTCTACCACTGGTAACAATACAGGCACAACAGACTGTGGGATGGCAAACACCCAAGTGATTCATCTACAGTTCCTCTGCCTAAGCCTCAGGGAACATCGTGGAAGAGGAGGCAGACAGGTTGTAAGAGCCAGAGAACAAAAATTTGTGGAGAAATACTGTCTTTGATAGGTGACAGGGGGACATCAATCAATACATTGTAACAATGTGATCATTTAAATGTGATTTGCACAATGACAACACTAGTTGACATGCCTAGTGACAGTCTCACAGGCTCCTATTCATAGATGAAGAACTACAGACTGCTAATAATGTCTGCTAAGATAGGAGAATCATTCTTTTCTAAGGACAAATCCTCTGATAAATTATCCAATCCCTAGTGGTGGTCACACACACATACCACCACCACCATTACATGGACTCAGGAGGTTATGTGTGTGTGTTTGTGTTTGTATACATGGAACAATGTTTGAAGAAGAGGTCGCGAATTTGAGCATGGATAGGGATGGGAGTTGGAGGAGAAAAGAGCAGGGTGGAAATGATGCGCATACAGCTCGTGTATGAACGTCTTCAAAATGATAAAACGTATATGCCATGTATGTGGATGTTTTGGGGTTAGAATTATAACCTGTGTTAGGGCTAACAATCCTGGATGGTAAAAGAAACTTAGGCAGAGAGAGCAATTGCTGTTCGCTCACATTTAGAATGCCCGAGCAAGATTTCCTAGAAGGCCACGTTCATCCCCAGGGACCTGCCTCCCACACTCTGCTGTCATCTTCTGGACATCTTCCCCCTCTCTCTTCACTCTTCATCGACAGAGGTCAGCACAGAGTTGTCACCTATGGGAAGCTGAATAGCTTCAGCTGTCCTCAGTGCTAGGGAACATTTGCTCACCATCCATGCCCAGGCAGTGCAACAGGATGACTGTCTCTGTAATCAGACACGGTCCTGTTCTGCTTCTCAGCCTGGGATTGGAGGATTTGGACAAGTAATAGAACTCAGTTGACTCACCTACGAAATGGCAATAATTTTTCCCAGTAGTTACTCTGTTCAATGAAACGTAAGTAGAGTCGTCTCTCCGTATCCATGGGGGCTGGTCAAGGGTCTCTCACAGATGCCCTGTGCTGTTGGCACAGGGACCTATGCACGTCTGCTGTGTGCTTGCAATCTTCTCCAGGTTACTCATTCATTATACCAGAGGCATTGTAAATGCTGTGTAATACTTGCTATACCGTTTGCTTTGATGAATAATAACAAGGGAAAATGGTTGGACAATGTGCGGTGCAGATACAAGCATAAACCTAATAACGCCGTCCAGGCAGGAGACTTGGAGAGAGACTGTGGTTCAGTGAAGACGGAGTTACAGCGAGGTGTGCCCACTCATCACGTATTTGTGAGCTCAGCGGAGTACTCAGAGGACCATACATTCAAGGTTTGCACTTGTAGAAATGTCATGGGTTTTAAATTTTCCTAAATGTTTTCAACCCTTGGCTAGTTGTGGATTATTTCAAATGAGAGCCATCCGAACCTTCACACTCAGAACTATTCCTGTATGTCTAGCTATCTTGTGGCTGTTCCTACGCACGACTTGTTTCGTAGGATGTATTTCTAATGCATCCATTATGTAATTTTTGTTTGGAAACTTACCAGTTTTCATATCTTTCCTATAGGGTAAGATATAATGATAGATGAAAGTTTCCATAGGGCTTTGATTCCTCCATGGCTTTGAGCCCATGATCCTATTTCTGTCTCATATTGACACTTCAAGTATTTAACTTATCCTGTGTATTGTTTAAGTTTTAGTCAGATTTGGGTAATGGACTAGGAGAAGGACTTGATTTATTTCCATGTAAAAGGGTTTTAGCTATACCTGGACAGGATGAGCAAGGCGGGCTCTGGAGAAGCCTGTGCATTTTGTGCCAGGCTTCCCTGTGCCTCTCGACTTCTGGTCCTCCCTGGTCATTCTTACTCTGAATGCTTTCCACCTCCTCGGTCGGTCTGGCTGCTTCCTTCATGACTCACTCTAGCTCTGGCCCCTTCACAATGGACTCCAGTGTTGTCTGTCTCTACTTCTCCCCTAGAGATGACAATGGAGAATCAGAGATCTCCCTGGTGGGCTTTGTGGGGGTGAAACAGAGTGCGCGGGATCCGAGGACCTCGCTCACCTTTGGCTTTGCGTGAGACCTTGTTGAGCTACCGACCTTCTCAGAGAGGATGGGGGTGAAGATTCGTCTGCATCTAAGCACTGCAGCCTGCAGCTGGCCCCGCATCCTCCTACTCCCTTCGCGCAGCACAGATGCTCCTTTGTGTGGGCCTCTGTACAGCCTGGCCTGTAATTTATACACGTGCAGCTGATGTTCCCTTTTAAATCGACAAAAGCAGAGGACGGAGCCTTGTGAAGCCCCCTGACCCCAGAGCCCCGGTGGCTGAAAATTACAGGCAGTGTACAGTGCACTGCCTCTTGATGCGCTGGCAGTGGGAGATGCTGGTTAATTTGCCAAGACTCAGAGGTGACCCAGGTTTAATAAAGAGGATTAATGGATTTGAGCAAAAGGTCGTGGCTGTTTCAAGCAGATAGCCTCTTCCTTCTAAGACACTTTTGCCGGCTCTCACTTAGTTTCTTCTCTTTGGGGAAATAGCTCAGCTGCCTATTTAAAGAGCCCCTGCGCCTTCCTTTCCTGTGTGACACTATCTGGTCTGTGTGTCCTTCAAGTACGTGCAAAGTCAAGGGTGTGAGGCTCCCAATCCACAAAAGGAACCCAAATCAGTTCTCTCACTTGGGGCGGGTGAGAGTTCCCCATCTGTCTAGAGAACATTTTGTTACAACTGTCAAAACCCTTAGGAATAGTACATGTACTTTTCGGTATGGCAGTTTCCCTCTCTGTGATTTCATCTTCTGCTGTAACTGAGGATGACCGCAGATCCACCCACCAGAGTAGCACCAAGAACTGGGACTGTGGCACAGACCTATGAGCCTAGCACTCTGGAAACTGAGACAGGAGGATTACCAGGAGTTTGAGGCCTTCCTGAGGAAAAAAAAAATGTGTAGTAGGATAGTCAGGGCAGGGTTGTATGGTCAGATCTGCTTACAAAACATGAAGAAATAAATAAAAATGAGAAAGAAGTGGCAGGAAATAGATATTTAATGATATTCAACTGCTTTCAAATATTCTTACAGGTCACTAAGTATTATGTCTGACTTTTGTAAGGGACACTTTACATGTGCCCATGTGTAAGGGACATGGACCAACGTGAATGCCTGGGATGCCAAGCAGCTTCCTTTTGGTGCTTTTAAAAATTTATTCCTACATTCTAATTGTCTCCATGTCTGAGTGTCAGTGTGTAAGACTGATATGGACCTGAGCAGTTTCCTCAAGATTCTGGGCATCTGTGTGCAGGAAGATGGGAGTCACCTAATGCCTTGGCATGGTGGGAACCGATCTCAGGGCTAATCGCTGCTTCTTAGTTTCTATTCTTTTTCCTTCAGACAGTGGATAGATTGAGGGACAGGGATGGGGGAATGGGGCATGGGGATCAAGAAAGGGACAGGGACAAAAGAAAAGTTGAGTGTTCATCTTTTGTTAGGGTTTCCATTGCTGTGATAAAACACAATGACCAAAAGCAACTTGGGGAGCAAAGTATGGACTTCACTTCAGAGTTACACATTCCAGTCCTTTGCTGCAGGAAGTTAAGGACAGAAACCTGGAAGCTGGAACCAGAGTAGAAGCTATGGAGGAACACTGCTTACTGCCTTCTTCCTCATGCCTTTCTTATACAACTTAGGACCACCGTCCCAGGGTTGGTAGCACCCCCAGTGACTTGGGCCTTCCTGTATCAATCAAGAGTCAAGAAAATATTCTTAGTGCTTGCCTATAGGCCAATCTGGCAGAGGGAATTTTTCCAACTGAAGTTTCCTTTTCCTAAATGATGCTAGCTGTGTCAGTCTGACATAAAACTAGCCTGTAGAACGGGAGTGAAGACGGATGGTGTGGAAGAAGCGTGGATGTGGTGGTCCTGCCAAAGGGTGATGGGTTCTAACTGAGTCCTTCTGAGTGCCCTTGATGGTGCTCTTTGCTCCTCTGAGACTTGTTCTCCAGGGAACGTTGTTGGCCCATTGTGTACATGTCCCATGTGGCAATGCCTACTTTCAGGGACGAGTTCTGCCTCAGGTAGACTGTTCTGCTTCTCAGAAGACCTCACAGGAAAGTTTCCTCAAGCTCTGAATGGTTTATACGTTTTTTTTTTCCCTTGATATTGATCCCAAGTTTCCAGTGGGCACTGAATTTAGGATCTTTCCACAGCCACAAGCCCCTTCTCTTTGATATTAGCACCAACAGACTTTTTACCATTTCTTTTGGATAGTTTGACAGAGTTTTCTTCAACATAACTTTCTGTACTCGGGGATGGGTTATAGTCTCCATCTAGGTCTCTCTCCAGCCCTCCTGGCTGTGTTGTTTCGCCATTTAAGGAAGAGAAAATAAAGCAACCCTTAACAGCAGTTTCCGCCTGAAATGCCCCTGATACTGGGTGGTACCTCCTTTGGCTTTTAGACATTAGCTGTTACCAAGGGTAGAAAAAGAGCCAACGTTGGGCTGGTGGAGGAGCTCATAATAGAAAAGGGCTCTGCACACCTATGGAAATCCTGTCTTCAATACACAGATCCATTTGTGAGGCGAATTCCACCTCAGACAACCAGACACCAGCTCCCCACAGAGCTCATTCCTGCCTTAACTGCAGTCTCAGCTGACCCCACTCCGCCCACTCACCTCATGCCTATGCATCCCACAACATAGGGCAGGCCAGGATTTCCTTTTGAGTAGGGGATTGGACTTAGGGAGCTAGCCATGAGGCAGCAGGAAGTGTCCAGCACAGCATGGGTTTCTTGTGAGTTCTTTTCGAGGGTCAAGTCTAAGGTGTGGTACTTTCTGAAGAGTGAGTCTAGCCTCCTTTGAATTGTTTGAGCTATTCTTACCTCATTGCTGATCTTGCCTCCCTTGGCTATTTTGAGTGAGTTAGGATAAAAGTGTTAAGTTGGTGGCGTGATCCTAGGATGGAAAGGCACCATGAGTGAGAAATCATTCTGTAATTTATGGTTTGCTTTTTAGTTTGGTCTGATTTATACCCCTGACTTTATTTTACTCTGGCATATCTATTATACCAGCATTAAGTTATATATACTTTATGACCCCATCTCCCTCCTTATGGGATTTATTCTGGGAGCCCCATGTATGCCAAAATCCATAGACAATGCTTTATATAAAATGGTGTGGCACTAAAGCATAGCCTACCATATGCTCCAGCATACTATAAATTATCCCTTCATATCTGATAATAGTGTGTCAATGCAATGTAAGTAGTTAGTACAGTTCTTTGTTTGACCAAAACCAAACCAAATCAAACCAAATCAAACAGAATCAAGCAAAAAAAACAAAATACAAAAAAACAAAACAAAACACCAACAAAAACAACCCTAGTCTGTATGTTCAGTGGAAACCCCAAGAAATCCTCTAAGTGTTTCATCCATGGTTAGTTGAATGTATGGATATAGAACTCATAGGTACGTGTGTGTGTGTGTGTGTGTGTGTGTGTGTGTACACGTGCGTGTGTGCACACAGGTGAGATTGCACAACCAGCATACCTGCAGTTGTGTGCCTTGTTTCTTGCTGCATTGCAGGCAATATCCTCTCTTTGGTACCATGGTCAGAACTGGAGATTGGTAAATAGAAAGGTACCAAAAGAACAACTCATTGGTGGTTTTGTTTAGCATGTTGGGCTAAACCCCTGGCTTTCACAAATGCCAGGGAAGCATTTTACTCCCAACACCAATCACAGACCCAAAATAATGTTTTAAAGCAGAGAGTGTTCAGCACACTTTATCACACATGAGGTTGTGTGATTTTCTGGCATCCATCGTAGCAATGGGTTTTCTTGCCTGACTCTCCTTTTCCCTGGTGTCTCCTAACAAATATCCTTCCTGAAAATGAAAGTAATGGTTCCTTAGATTAGAATTTAAGGACATGACGTGGCAAACTGAGTGGTAAAGCAAGGCAAAGGGCTGGAGAGACGGTTCATCTGTTAAAGGCTAGGCTCACAACCAAAAGTGTAAACAAGGCAAATTCTAAGCAGAAAGGAGATACAATCTTAGTTTCCTCTTCAGGAGCCCCACTGCAGTAAAAATCTGAAACAAACATTCCACAAACATGGAAGAGGAAGGTGCAAAGTCCTTAGCTGGGAACTACCGCACCAGTTTCAAAAAATATACATATTTTAAAAAGGCCTGTGAGAGCTTCCTAAAGGAATATATTTTGTTATATGATCAGGGCCATAGCTTTGGATTGCAACATATGAAGATGCCTTAGGGTCACGGTGAAAGTTCAGATAATAATTGAAAACAGAGCAGAGAGTACTCTGAGAGCTTTGAGTAAAGGAGAGTAATCTTATTTATAATTTCCCGACTTACTGTATTCTCTGAAAAAATAGGTTATGTGTGTTGAGATAGGCAAGGGAAGAGGTATGAGACTCTGTAAGAAGTGGTTGGTCTGGTTGGAATGAAAGGTATGATGGGACTGGGCTGCAGCAGGAACCTGGTATGATTGGGGGGGGGGCGGGTTGCTCATGAATTCAGAAAATACAGTAGAGCCATTGAGATTTCTGGTGTGTCATGGGGAGAGAAAAAGGGGTGTGTTTTTAGAGTAAACTAACTGAATATGGAGAGCAGAGGAAGGTAGATACACACGTTTGGTATCTCTACAGTATCAAGCCGCCCCAAACGTCTCTTTTGTCTCTCTCAGTACACTGCCAGTAAATGGTTAAGATCTATTGCCAGTGGACCCATCTTGACCTCTTGTGGACTGTAAAATGCCATCCAGGGAGAGATGCTGGGGAGGGAGTTTGAGATGAATTTCACATGCTGGCCATTCTGCTACTCATAGCCATTTGAGGGTCATTAGCATATAGGCATCTGCTCAGGCTATGAGTTTGGACAAAATTCTCAGGGAAGACACTCGTGAGAGGCTACACGCAGCTCCCACCAAGAGATGAAGGTGTCTCGGAAAAGAAGGCTATGGGCGAGTCAAAATAAAATCCACAGTGCAGTTCTGAAGAAAACAGAAAGGAGAGGCACTTAAGGTGCCGTGGCTTGTAGATGTTGGTTGATTGAGAAGTCTGAAGAGGACAGAGACCAAACCCTGACCCTTGGAACTGGTCGTTGGTAACCTTAATTAGAGTCATTACAATGGGAGGAGAATCAGGCTTGACTGGAGCCACGAAAATAATAAGGCAAGAAAATGTCTGTCACTTGTGGTTTTCTATTAAAACACCATGAACGCCCGAGTAGTGAACTTGGACCCATTGTTCCTATGGGAAGTATGGGGTTAATCCTATAAGCTTCTGGCTTAAAGACATCTTATTTAACACATTGCTGATTCACTAGCATTTGGCTCGCACCCAGCACGGCTATAACTCTTGTCTCCACAGGGCTTCTTTATCTGTTTTCTCTGTAAGTCAAAGCTCAGACTCTGTGCACTGAGTTAGGAGCTGGAACCCCAGCACTATGCATGGGGACTGTTTTAAAAATTACATCACCAGCATCAAGCACAAAACTAGGAAAATTGTGCCCCCAAATGCATCATGAAAAGGATGCCTGTTTACAGTCCGGGAGCTGAAGCAGGAAGTCCAGTGTCTCCTGGTTGGATCTCAGTTGGGAACATTCATTCCAAGTATCTCAAGTGTTTCGCTGTCCTGTGAAATTGTACAAACAACTGGAAAAGGTTTCTGAGCGCTGCTTTCGAGGTCACAAAAATTTTAGCAAGTGGGTGGATTGCATTAATGACGTGTGCCCAATCACAGGCATCTTTTTGAGATTTTATTTTGCAAGTTTGGTGTGGTGATGGATGTCTTAATTTAGTTTTCTCTTAATACCACACCCGATACTTGTGTGTTTTGTGATAAGAGAGCTGATCTCGTACAGTGAGAAAGTGGATTACTCTCAAAGGCAAACCTTCAGAAAGACGAGAAGTGGAGTCCACAGAGCACCACCTCAAGGGGCTGCCTATGATGGGAGTGGAGAGAGTTAGCTCATTGGGTGATTCGCTCCAGACTTCTAAATACTGTCCTCCAGTACATTATTTTATTATTCATATAGGTTTAGTGTATTTCCTATTAAATTAATTTCTGGGCATGCTATAATTTTAATGTCTGAAATGGATTTTCCCCTTATTCCTACCCTTTATAAATGCTTGTTGCAGGCATTGTGACAGATACTGATTTGGGGATATTTATTTTATACCAAATCACTTTATTGACCTCTTAGCAAGTTTTAATAATGCTTAAAGGAGGCGTTTGCATTTTTATGAAGACAATTACATTCTTAGATTACAGCAGATACATCTCCTTTTGTTTCTCTAGTGTTTATTTGAATCATTAGAACAATATTTTACATCCCCTTCCCATTCCTTTGTTTATAGAATTGCATTGTGTTTCAAACTTAATGCGAGGTTTTGTTAGTTTTTTGCTGTAACACTGATCTCTAGGGAGTTCATTTTTTCTTATTTACCTGAGGCTTCCTTTCCCTCTCCTCCCTCCTTTTCCCTTCCCTCACTTGCTTCCTCTCCCCTTTCCAATCCTTCCCCTTTCTGCGAGCCATTATAAATGGTTCTTGATTTTAACAAAGACTTGCAGTATTACTACGTATTTTCCCTGTTTATTATTCTTAGTGTTCATGTGTGTCTGAAGTGTGGGGGTTTGTAAATCTGAGTGTTTGAGGAGACTGGAGGCATCAGATATCCCTAGGGCTGGAGCTAGTAGGTGGTTGACAGCTGCCTGCTGTGGGGGCTGGGAATTCAACTGTGGCCCTCTACAAGAGCGCTACACTCTCATAACTGCTGAGGCATCTCCCCGGAGCTTCTTTCTTAATGTAAAATAGTGACATCATTGTTATAGCCTCCATTCTGACAATTTTAAATGGTGTATATGTAAACTGCTTGGGAATGGTGTGAATTTTAGGATGCTACTTGATTTTACTCCTGCTTTGCATCATACTATTTAGTAAAAGTACTGTAAAGCTTTTTTTTTTCTAGTTAGGTTTTACAGTAAGGTAGTCTTTTTAAATAAATTTGGAAAGTTTTCACTGTCCTTTCCACAAAAGACCATTCATTTGAATGCATTTAGATTCCTGTAAATATCTGTCTGTGTATAAGTTGACTTATACATGCATTCAACTGTATAATTCATGCATGAATATACATGCATATGCTTATGTATATCTTGCATTTATCTGTCTGTTTATTTATGGGTCTACCAATGCCAGCTGTAGTCTCACCTAGAGTTATGCCCCCTGCCTTCAACACATGACTCCCTTCAATTCTATAATTTATATATATATATACACACACACATATACATATATATTCTATTTTATATGTATGAGTGTTTTACCTGTAAGTATGTACATGTCACCTGTGTATGCCTGATGTCCAAGAGGGTCATAAAAAGGCATTGGAGCCCCTGGAACTAGAGTTATGGATGATTGTGAACCACCAGTGCCTTCTGGGAACCTGGGTTCTCTGGAAGAGCAGCAAGTCCTCTTAACTGCTGAGCTGAGCCATCTCTCCAGCCTCTAGCTCTCTAAATTTTGCCAATCTGATAGGGATAAACTGATGTCTCAGTTTTATTTTGCTTCAGCTTTTTTTTTTTTTTGGTTAATAACTGATTTATTTTCAAATGCTTAAAACCTCTTTTTCTTTTTACTAAATTCTCCACTTAAACTCTTTGCTCATATTTCCTTTTTCTTGCGGTGGAGGGCTAGTGTTTGAGACAAAAGTCTAATGTAAGTATTTGGCAGTAGGTGGCCTTGAACCTCTGAGCTTCATGCTCCTGCCTCCCAAGACCTGGGATTACAGGCATGCGGCACCACTTTTCTTCTGCGCATTTATTTCTATCATATTCAAATTCCCAGTCTTAGATACTTTGAATATCTCTTTAATGTCTGTTAATTCTATCTGTCATCATCTTGGTCAAAGTCAATAGTACTGATATTTCAGATTACGAAGTTTTGTATAACATTCTGGGCTTTTTGTAGGCAACCCTGCTTTGCCCTTAGATTATAATGTCTTCCATGCTTTATCCTAGTGAGCACTCAGTTTTGACCTTTTCATTGTGCTGCTTGGTCTACCATGTCTATCTCGGAAGGCAGAGCTCTAAAGATTCCAAGTTTTCCTTTTTGCTATGATTTGGTCTTTGCAGCTACCCCTTCTCACCCCGCTTAGCTATGCTGCCATGTTTATTGTATATTACGGGTCTGGCATCTGACTTCCTTGCTGATTAGGTAGGGGCATTTTATTCACATCAGCTTGAGACAGTGGACAGGAAGCCCTGGAAGCCTTCCAAATTCTACCATCATCATTCCACAGCTACCTTCCACCTAAAACTCATGTCTGTCTTTTTCCCCACCCTACAGCTGAGCTACTCTTGTTAAAGGTAGTGCATACACTCCAGGAGGTCCTTGTCGGTATTTCTGTTGTAGTGTTGTGTGCGAAATCCATGCTTTCTCCTATAGTTGAATCTTCTTGAGATAGATCTTAAAGGGTAATGGGGTAAGAGCCCAGGTGAGCTTATCATTATAAATTGAAACACCTGGCTGGGCACTCTTAGGAGCAGGTTATCTGGGATATTTGGATACAATTATCTCTTTCTCCTCCCTGTCACTGGACCACCAATGACATCATCATCCAAAATGTCTGTTCTGCTCTGCTCTTTCTAACTGCTGACTGCATGCCACTAGCTGTGAAGTGCTGGCACAGCTTCATGGTGTCCTGTGCTCTTCCACAAGTACCATATTTGTTCTGAATTCACTGCCTCCCCCTCTATGTGGGTACTTTGTCCAAGTTGTGGTGTCACTAGACTCTCCATCTTTGTTTATACACTTGTCTCTTGTATAGACTGCACATGACCAAGGGGTCTGACCTCAGCCCTATTCATTGAAAATCTTATCATTTCCCCTGCCGTCACCTTAATATGGTGAACTTGTATTAGTCTGGGTGCTCTAAAAGAACAGAACCAAAATATTCCTTTACAGAAGGGGATTCAATGGATTGACTTAGATATCAGGAGGCTGGAGAGCTCAAACATAGCTGTCTGCACTCTGGAGAGGCAGGGAAGGCTGTAGACACTCAGCAGCCGAAGCTGGAAACCTCAGCAGTTTCCTTCTGATGTGAAGGCTGGGTGCTCTCTGGAGAGCTGCCGGCCTTGAGTTCACATTGAAAGCTGAAGAAACTGGAGTCAGATGTCTGACCAGTAGCTGCAGTACTAGGATCCTCCCTTTGGAAGAGTGAAGCTTGCCCATAATGACTGACTTTCTAGTCTACCTAGGCTCCAAGCTAATTGCACATAACCAAGGCAGGTCATTGCTCTTCAGACATTATCACGTCTCTGGAAATGCTTCCACAGATATACTCAGACATATATTTTACCAACCCCAGCCGTCTTGGTACAACCAAGTTAACAATCAAGACTGAGCATCACAGAGGCCATCCGTGGTGCTCGCTCATCTCCTTGGACCATTAATAATTGCTTCTCCTTAATGGAATCTGTAGCTATGGCTGATTGTTTTTGTTGTTGAGTTGTGGGAGGAAGGTCAGTACACAGTAGTGGCCCTCCCTTCTCTGAGCTTCCTCACTAACTCCTGTAAAATGAGGCTAGAACCCAATTTCCCCAAGACCCACTAAGTTCTTACACCATATTTGATAAGCTTGCACTTGCCTAATAAGAGGCAGTCTTATGCACTTTGATATATAGAAACTACTCAATGGGCCCTTCTAGAATTAAATTAGATTAATTGTAAATCCTGGTCTCAAATATGTGCCCTAAATTCCCATCCATATATGGTTTATCTCAACAAAGGTGTTCAGCACTGGATAGCTACTTATCTAAATAATGACTGTTGTTCTTGGCACCTGTGTGTTCAAAGGCCTGGCTGGAGCCCCGTATATGTGCTGGCATGAACTCTGTGTTCGAAATGCTGAGGCATATGAAAAGTTTCTCCGCAAGAAGAAATGGTTCATGCTTTGTATTCATGCTCCCAGCCTAAGCAGGTCATGTGGGTCCAAATTATTCCATCATGTCATTTATATTACATTAACTACAGATCAAGCTCTGTGCTAGATGGCAATGTTTTTTAAAAAAGGCTAATGTAGCTTGACTCTCCAAACAGGAAAATCCGATATAAGAGAGGGTGAAACAACTAGAGAATTCTGCAGGAGAGCAGTTACTTTAAGAAAAGACTTTAGAGGAAGGACTCAGCGATGGAGGAGGAGTAGCCAGCAAGTGCATCGTGGAGGACATGGTATAGGTGGCTGATTTTACTCTGTACTCCTTTTGGCTCTTTGCTCTTAGGGGGCTTGCCACACAGCTACCAAAGAAGTCATATGGAGTTTTATTCTTTCTTATTAATGTCCCACCTCAGCTTTGCTTATTTCTAGCCAGATTTCCTTAGCTTAAATTAACCCATCTACCTTTTGTCTGTAGGCTATTACCTTTATTCTATATACCTTTCTTTACTTTTTGACTCTGTGACATACTGTGTAGCTGAGTGGCTGTCCCCTGGAGTCTTCCTCTCCACCTGTTTCTTGATCCTTGATTCTCTCTTCCCAGATTTCTCCTATTTAATTCTCTCAGGCCTTCCTCTCCTTTCTCCTATTCCTACTGTTGGCCATTCAGCTCTTTATTTAGACTAATCAGATGTTTTAGACAGGCCAAGTAACAGAACTAAATAGAGTTAAGCAAATGCAACATAAAAGAATGCAACACATCTTTGCAACATTAAATGTTACACATTCTGCAGCATAAACAAATGTAACACATCTTAAAATAAAATTCTATAACACCATGGACTCTGTAGTCAGCACTTGGGATTTCCAACCGAGGAACTGAGATGGTAATGGAACAGGAGAACCAGACGATTCCTAAGTTACATCAAGGGCAGGGGACTAGACAGTCAGGAGGCAGCAGGCAACAGAAAACACCCATGCCAGTCACAGCCACCTTCTGGGATGTCACAGAGCTCAGAGAAGCAGAGGACAGGGGAGTGCAAGGTGCTGCTTAGGCATTCTGGTGGCTGCCTGGGGACAGGAAATCTTGGTTCTTCATTCCAGGCTGTGTGAAGCAGAGCAGGTGCCATCATTTGGTGTTCAATTTCACCTGTAACAGGAAGACAGCTAATAACCTCCACTCTCTAGCCTGAGAACCGATTGGCAGAGTTAACCCAAGGGCTAAACTCAGACAGCACATTACTGAGCAAGTTCCCGCCAGCTGGAAACAGGCTTGGGCCTGAGATCAAGTGATCCAAGCAAGGCAGAGCGGGAAGGGTGGAAGGCACCTGCAGACCTGCTCCAAAGTGTCCTGGCTCCCACTCTACAGGGTAAGGGCGCAGACATTGTGCAAGTCAGAAAACTCCTCTTGAGTGTGAAGTGAAAGCAGGCGATGCCAAGAAGGCAGGATTCCGAATTTGATGTTCTTTGCAGGGCAGGCCACGGTGCTAGGGATGAGATGACTGGGTGGCTTTGAACATGAATGTGACTATCATGTAATTTAGATATAATTCAGAAGCCGTATCAGCCCACAGGTTGCATTCATTTAACAGGCGTGTGTGATCCACTCTGTGTGTGTGTTCGGCAGGAGTGTTCCCAGTGTGTGATTTCACTGTGTGGGAATTTGTTGGTGACATACTTAGCAGTCCAGCAATGAGAGGGTTATTGTATGATCTTGAGTTGCTGCAGAACACTGGAGAACACCCATTTTGCCTCTGAGCTCCAGGGAAAGCTCTTCAGGCCCTGTTCTTCAAGGGCAGGCCTGCACACAGTACAGTCTACATTGTGAAAAGTTCTGAGCCAGGCGGTGTTTCTGACCCTCGTGCTAACACACGTAAAATGGGATTGCCAAACTGCCGATTTACCGTGTGCATTTTCTCTTCCTTGCACTGTGATGACTCAGGCTGTGGAAGGGGAGTGAGTGTTCCTATGGCCACTGTCTTAATGCTGCTGCTGTGGCCTGAGCCCAGTCATGGCCACTTGCATAGGAGATACCTGAATAGTCTTGGGAATAAAAGCACTTGGGCCCCGCTTGCTGACTCAAGGCTTGGGGACTGGACTCAGTTAAATTTCCCGATGTGGTTCAGAGGCGGGTAGTTCATGGACCAGCTGAGAGACACTAACTTGCCAAACATTTGCCATCAGCCATGCATCATGCTCAGTTCAGTTATTTTATTTAATCTTATGCATCCTTCACAGTGACTGCTGCTACTCTCACTGGCTTAGAGATTTCTTTAAAAACCATAAAAACATCCTCAGGCACAGGCAGGGTAAGTGATTTGCCCAAGATATCACTGCTAACAAGTGACAACCTGAGATCAATTAAGATGGGGTGACTTCTTTCCCTTTAACTCTGGCACCTCAGGTTCCATAGCCCCAGGAGATGTTCATTAGACAGCAGACATACACAGTGAAAAAGAAAAAAAAAAGAAAAAGAAAAATGGTTACAACATGTGCTCTTATGAAATCCAGACTGTGATACTGCAGGCTGGGCAGAAGCAAGTATTAAATGAGCAAACATGTAATTGAAATATCAGCATAGTGCATCAAACAGCAACTCGAGGCAAGAAATTATTTTTTGCAGTTTGTCTAGAGTTTTAGTCCGGATGACCGTTTGAAGGAAGTGCATCCTGGACGCCAATTATAGGTCTGTCATTTGTCTTTTGAAACTTCTAGAAGATGGGTAGCTTGAAAGATACAGGGACACTATAGTTTCATAAGTCTGATGACCTCAGACCACTAAGATCTCTCACCCATGGTTAATCTTATTCTTCATTAAAATAGACCCCGATGGAATCCTGGAGGGAGGGGCCAGCTGTGGGAGACTGTGCACACAAACATGGTGAACTGCCTCTATCAGATGTCTGTGCCCTCCGTTCTTCTGCTCCTTCCAAGTCTTCAAAGCCAGAGCACTTTCCAGGTGAACCAGGGTCCTGCCCCTTGGACCTCTCCACCCTGGTCTAGAAGAGTTGCCCCTTTTCAAATGAATGCAAACCAAAGTGAAACCTGTAATTATCATTCCTAATTCCACTTAATTAGTCACAAGCCAGCAGCCAAATCTGCTTTCTCATAATTATCTGATAAGCAGTAAGCACATCTCATAGATTATAATTAACACTACTTAATTAAAATCTAATATACACACACCCTTTCCTCAAAATACATCTAATTGGGTTCATAACAGTAATAGATAAAAAATTCCTCCTTGGTTACCCCTCCCTAAGGATTTCAAATTCGTACTGTCTCCTCTTTTGGTCTCCCAGAAAAGCAACAGTGAGTTACAGATATCTCTGTTTAGCTTTTTTCTTTTAGGAAGGTACATATTTTTTTTTCTCCACAGAAAAGCCAGGAAGTCTCTAGACTTTCCTCTTTCTTGAAGGACCATCCACAAACTACACAGCCCGTAGCTGCCATGTAGTTAGTTTATGCTTCATACCAGGGAAATACCAGGTCCCAATTTAAATTTTTCCATGACAGTGGTTCTCCACCGTCCCGTTGCTGCCACTTTTTAATACAGTTCCTCATGCTGTGGTAACCCACAATCTTAAAATTATTTTTATTGCTATTTTATAACTGTAATTTTGCTACTGTTATGAATCATAATGTAAATTCCTGTGTTTTCTTATGGTCTTAGGTGACCCGTGTGAAAGGATCAATTGACCCCCTAAAGGTTGAGAACCACTACTCGGTGCTTCTATTACGGTATACAACGTTGAGAGGACCCTATCTACCTATTTTTAAAAAAGCATATGTAAATGGCCAAGAAAGTGCCTTGTACTGTTCATAACCAGGGAAATGAAAATCCTGGACAGACATCAGGTCACACCTCATAGAATGATGAGTACCAAAAACACAAAAATAAATAAATAAGTAATATTTTAAAAAGCCAGTATTAGTGGGGATATTGAGGAGGAGTGAATTCGTTCTGTTTTGGAAAATACAAATCATTATAGACGTTATAGGGAATAGTATGGAAATTTCTCTGAAAACTAGACACAGAAGCATCTGATATAGCCATTCATTGTCTGCTAGGTTTCTAGCCAACAGAAAGAAAATTAGTGTATCAAACAGAAATGAAATTAGTATATATATTTGATATTAGTGTATCAAAATATACATATATACTTTACGCTTTTTGCGGTGTTAGTCACTGTGGTCAAGGAATCAAAGTGTGTTTAACATTGCATGGATGGATAAAGAAAATCATGTATATATACACACAATGGAATATTACTCAGCCATTAAAATCATAAAATCCTGAACTTAGGGCAAAAGGATGACCCTGGAGATCATAAAATTAATATTCAGAAGGGAAACAAATTCTACTTCTCTTAGCACTTTTTATTTGTTTATTTATTTGTTTTTGAGACAGGGTTTCTCTTTGTAGCCTTGGCTGTCCTCGAACTCACTCAAGGTTGCTGGCCTTGAACCCAGAGGTTCAGCACTGTTGGACTTCTTCTTCTTCTTCTTCTTCTTCTTCTTCTTCTTCTTCTTCTTCTTCTTCTTCCTCCTCCTCCTCCTCCTCTTCCTCCTCCTCTTCCTCCTCCTCTTCTTTCTTTTCTTCTTTTTAATGAATTGGATTTAAAGTTCCTTTGAAATTCTGTGTGGTTGTAGTCTGCACTTTCCAATCGTTGCCTTTCCTGCCTGGCTAAGGATCTCAAATGGGATGCTCCTTTTCTGGGGGAGCTAACTGGGATTAGAAGCCAGAGCAGAGCCCATCTTGAAGATGCAAAGACTCTGCTCTTTTTGAAGTTGCTAGATGCCCATTTCTGGGATCTGGGCTCAAAGAATGGTTAAAGGAACTGAAGACACTGTTTTAGGCCCTTTTAGAGCTGGTGCTATGCCAACAAATAACATATGCGGCTTCTTCCTGTGACGATGACAGGGAGGGTGAGAGAAAAAGCAAGGACGAATGGCTGTGATAGAGGAGGGATGGGACTCAGTTCAAGAAGGGATGCCCTTGCCTGGCATAGCAACTTGGGTGCTTGTGACTGCCTGGCATTTCCCAGATGCAGTGAGAGTCATGCCCAGGAATCCTGGTTACTCTGTGAGGATCTTGTTAAGTAGAGTCAGAGACCCTGCACGTGAGGGTTATTATCCTCCCTCCTTGGCATCTAGTTTAGTGTTTGAAGAAGGAAAGAGTCAATACATGGTTTCTTTATTGATAATATATTGTATGGATTGCTAAATTCTTTTCAGGCTGTGACATAATACAGTGGGGAGTTAGCACTCTCCAGGAGACTTTCCCTGCTCACCCTGGACCGCCCTTCTTGCTGGTAGAATGTTAATAATGTCATCTCACAGTCAGGCTGGTATCACTGGGTTCATGGCTGTAGATCACCTAGGGATGCACGGAGCCTATGCAAGGTGCTCCTGTTGAGTAAATGAACAACAGCAATGCAAAGTCACCAGTGATTATTGCTAGCCAGAGAAAACAATGGTACGAAATTGTAAAATTGAGTGTTGTGCTTCCCATGTGATGTTGTTTTGGATCAAGAAAACTAATCACCCCACACCAGTCTGAGTAGAAAGTGTCTATTTAGTTTTGCCTCAGTCTTTCTTCTTTCCCTCGGCCAGTTTCTTCCCTTTGTGTCCCCAGGAAACCATTTAAACTGTAAGTCTGTAGTGGGTTTTACAGTCATTGGAAGAAGAACCAGATGTTGGACTGTCCATTTCTGCACAGTCATGTCAAGGGGATATAGCAACAAAATCCCTAAGGAATAGCTCTTTGTGTTGGGAGTTGCCCTCCTGGAAACTTTTTAGCCAAATCCTGTTTTCCCCCATGTATCTTAGCTTCTTTTTTACTCCACCAATTCTGTCAGGAGGCAACAGCACTAGGAGGACTGGCAGCCACTGGGAGTCATTTTCAGGGTGTTTGAAGCCTTTTGTCTTTTGTCCCCTTTACATTTTTTTTTTTTTTTTGCTTACAAAAAAGCACAGCTTGCTACCCCCTACCATGGCCTTAACAGAAGAGGATAGGGCTGTGTCTTATTCTTTACCTTTGTATTTTCCTGACATGACTGCAGAAATTTCTACCCTGCAGAATGATTTCAGAAAGATGTGCCATTTGCCCTAGTCCTTTCACTGAGGAGGCCTTGGTCACCTAATCCTCTCTTCCCACCCCCATACTGGGCTTTCCCTAACATGTCAGATTGAATAAATTTTATTTTCAAAGGTTGAGACTGGATTTCTGCAGTTAATTCTCCTGCTGATTTGTCTGTTATTTTCTGAACCTAGGGAGAAAGATTGAAAGCTGAGGTTAAGGGGGCAGTGTGATTTCTTCTGCGTCTTCACATCCTCGAAGATGCTGGTAATGTTGCCACACAAACTCAGATCCTGCCTTCTCTTTCCTCTATGGGACAGAAAGGACACCTTTCGCTTGGTGCTACTGCTTCTGGAAGTTTCTCAGCACCGGTAGCTATTGTGAGTTTGTTTTCCTCTCTCTGTCATTTAAGCCAAGCTGAGGGGAATGGAAGAAAGAAATAGATGGTTGGAAGAGCAGACAGGTGGAAGTGAAACCAGGCATTTCTCCTCTGTGTTCTTCAGGGTCTATTTAAGAACCCACTATATTCTATTGCATAGGGTACCAAGAAACAACAACAAAATAAATGCCGGTCAACAACAACAATGAGAAAAACAAATGAACATATCTGCAACATCCAATCACATGACAGTCATATTATTCAAAATACTGGGATGTCTGTTAACATATTTGTATAGTGGCGAAGGACAGGCAAAGCCCAGCTTGCTAGAAGTCTGGGGCATGAAGCAGAATATCCCAGGGAATATCGGACATGTTGTAGGTAGCCATGTGGCACCAGCTCCTTCTCAAGAGCATCACTGCTGCATACCATTGAGCCCCAGACACCTCCTCCTATCCCTGCTCTCTGATGTGGCCTTGGAAGGAAGCACATACTCACTGTGCAGCCTCAAATGCCAAGGCACAGTGGAGACCTCCCTCCCTTTATCTCCAGTTTTTCCCCTCCTGACCTTCCTGCCATCTGGAGCTTCCTTGCAGAAAACGAGTCTGAAAGAAGTGTCCTCAGGCCACATCTCAGAGGGCATCTGGACAGTGTGCCAGGTCCTGGGTGTTTACAACCAATTGGCTTTTGACTCTGATGTCCTGAACGGAATTCACGGTTGTGTGGATCTGTGACCGACCGTGGAGCAGTGTTTGGAGCAGAGATAGCAAAAACTTCAGTTTGGTGTTCCCAAAAGTCATGCTGTGAAATTAAAATAGAAAATGAGCCGGAAGATTTTCATCTCATCCGTGCCCCACCCTGTGGACATCTGCCATCAAATTCTATCATCTCTGTTCCCTGAATACATTCAGAAACTTGTCTATTTCGCTCCCCACTGACAGCCATGCACTCAGTTCAGCTCCTCATCACCTCTTGCTTCCTTTGGGTCTGCATAGCCCTAAATAGCATGGCCATCATCATTTAGTGGTGGTTTTCCTGGCATGAGATGCCAACTTGACTCTGTCTTACTTATCATCCTTCAAGACCCAGCATACATTGTATCTCATGGCTCTTGAGATCCGGCCACTGCCTCATGTACAGCACTATTTATCATTAGCCCCTGCCCAACTCACACACACTTTAGCAGACTGAGCTTCTTGTGGCTTAGCGTGACCGGCACAGCACACTTTTCTCTTGTTCTTCTTTCATCCCCACTGCTTCCTTCTCCCATCTTTTTTAGGAGTGCACCTCTAGGCAGTGGTCCTTACCTTGTCTCGAGCTTCTAGCCTCAGTCAAGCAGAGATACCCTCTTCGTGCTTTTGCCTGTCCTGAGATGCACACCGAAGTGTGCCACCACTAGCCAGTATTCTCTTCACCTCGACCAGCTAGTAATAAAAGTGATTATTAACAATAGCTAGATGAATAAATAGGCTGCATCTTTAGATGATTACTTTAGTCCTAAGTGGGTCTGATAGAAGGAGAGAAACAACTAGCCATCTGGGATGTTATAGTCTACACAGATCCAGTTCGTTTTATCTGTTCTTAATCATCTTGGCCAGAGCCATGTGCAAGGTGCCCTTAGCAGAGGCAGAAACTTGAAACACTAAGAACACCTAGTGAATAGTCAATGTTTACATGAAGAATGTAGCTGTTTATCCTGACAAGATATAGGCAAATTTATTTATTGAACAAAAATGGATAAGCAAAAGTAAGCGGAGAAGAGAACACAGACACGAAGGTGAGTGTTAGCGTGGAAGGGGCTGCTATGCACTGTGCAGGGAGAGCTTAGACATAGCTCGTGCCAGCTCAGCCTGTTGTCAGGTTTCATTCATTTATTACAGATAGCAAATCCTTACTAAAGGGTAGCTCTCAATTACCGTGCTATGCGTGCGGATATCCTGAATTTGCAGAGCACTTCTTCCTTATTCCTTTTCTGTGCTATTCAGATGGACCCCCAAACGATGGCTCCCCTCTCTTTGACTCTGCCGCAATCACCTTGTTCTCCGATCACCTCCTACTTCCTTGTCAATCTTTAAGTACTAGACTCAGCAACCCAACTTTTTAGAGGAGTTGAAATCATTTAAAACCACAGGCAACCCTAAAGTCAGCAAACCTATTTAGCATCCCGATTTAAAAATAACATTGAGCATCATTTTTTTTCAGGGACTTGGGTTCTGCAGGAGAGAGTTAGCATTCTCTCATCAGATGCACACAAGAAAGCATTCTCTAATCCCCAGCCCTCTGTATCTGGGTTAATTTGAAAAGTGAGACCAAGTTAGATTTCTGTGCTGCTGTCCTCTGCTCTTCCCACTCAAGAGCTTCCTCTTCTTGCCCTAGATGAGAGTTAAAGTTGGGTTCTAGCCATGGCCCAGGTAAGACTCATCTTCCTAAAAAAGTGACTTAAGTCCCAGCCTCATTGGTATACTCCCAAAGCATGCCCGAGAGGAAGAAGCTGGCACACAGGGAATCACCACCATGTAGCTCTTTGTCCATTGGGTTAGCCTTTTATGTGTGAGAGGGAGTGTAGGTGAGAGATTGGCTTTCCTCAGGGCAGGTTGCTGAAGTCTGGCTGCCAGCAGTGCTCCTGCCAAGATGGAGCCAAGATGGTGTCCAGAGGAGGATTCTGCTGACCTCCAGAGGAGGGTCAGTTCACAGATACTTTCAGCCTCTCTTGGATTTTCATTTGCCAGAAACACTGGAAGATTAGTCCCCACAGATGAGAAAAACAAAAGAATTCCTTGGAGGAGGAAGAGGAAACCTAATTGCCACAGGCTATTTTCAGATATGGGAACTATTTGAGGCTCTGCTGTTCATCTCAGCTTTCAAAGTCAGCAAGACGCCATGCCCAGAAAGTTTGATGTGGTCCAGAGACCTCCCATGACCTTTCAAAGCAGCACTTAGCAGAAGTGAGTGGCAGCCTGGGACTAGAGGTCACCCATTTGAGCTACATCATTACAGAAGCAGAAGTGATTCAGTTCATGCTCCCGGCCCTCCTCGGCACAGGTGTCCACAGCTCTATGAGATGCACTGTGTGTGTTGTCAGGGTTTGGGGGCTTGACCTGGACCATGTTAGCAGCATTGCTTCCTCCAAGATGCATGGCCTCTTCATAATCATGAAAAGATAATGCAGAAAAATGTGTTTTTGTTGAAAAGGCCACCTCGTGCCACTCGGAGGTTCAGCTAACAAAGGCTTGACTTGGCATCTGGCTTTGCAGAGATGTTGGAGAATTAGTAGAAGAATTGCATATAGAAAAGGAAAGCAACATAGAGAGACCTTCGTCTCTGAAAGGAACTGCATCTGGGAGCCGTGTTTGACCTGTTGCTTGACCTTCATAGTCTTCCCTCTCTTCCTATAGCCCCAGTGTTTCCTGGCACCAGTCTCCCCAGTGTCTATGCCCACACCCTGATCCAGTGCCCCTTGAAGGGAAAATGCGATCTTGTGAAGTATTTTCCTATTCTATTTAATAACTCTTCCCCAGTCTTTCTGGAATAATCCCTTTGCTTCAGCTTCCGTGGTTTATAAAATATGCTATGAGCATCCTAATACTCATTCCACTCCATTTCTCTGTGTCTATTTTTTATTCACATTTCAAAATTCAAAAGACACAGAAGGAAAGAGTGTGAAATACTTGTGAAATGTCTTTCCTCTAGTCCTGTACCCCAGAAGGCCACTCCTTCTCTCTCAGGACAAATCAATGTCATCAGTAGCCTTCCATATGCATGTGAAGAGAACATTCTCTCTTTTCCCACACCAGGCCTAGCATACAGCACACACTATGCTGGTTAGGTTTTTTTTTTTTTCTTTTTTTGTCACTTGGCACAACTAGAATGACCTGTGAAGAGGGAACCTTAATTGAAGAATATCCTTCACCAGACTGGACTCTTGTCATGTCTGTGGGTGCATTGTTTTGCTTGCTTAATGATTGTTGCAGAAGGCCCCAGCTCATGCTGGGCAGTACCACGCCTAGGCTCATGGCTCTCCATTGCATAAGAAAGAAAACTGAGTGAGCCATAACAAAGCAAGCCGGTAAGCAGCTTTCCTCCATGGTTCCTGTGTCTGCCTTGGATAATGGACCTTGACGTGTAAACCAAATAAACCCTTTCCTTCCGAGTTGCTTTTGGTCGTGGTGTTTATCACAGCAATAGAAATCAAACTAATGTATATGGCTGGTTCTGCATCCTGCCCTTTTATGTAGCAATGTTTCTTGGAGATTCCCCCATGTCTGTGTACAAGAAGCTTTGTGACGCCGTTTTGCATCTCCCTCGATTGCTTTTCACGCTACTCTTCTACTTCTCTGAGCTCTTTCTAGTTCTGACTTCAGTGTTACTTCTCCTGGGAAGCCTTCCCTAGTCACTTCAACCTCCCCCACAGCTAAGCTATAGATGTTTTTATTTGCACCGTGCTAGGCTCTGCTGTCTTCAATAGTAGGAACCTTGTCTTACCCCACTTTGTGGTACCCACAATAATGCAGCAGATAGCAGATGACCTTGTCGATGACAGGGATGACTAGTTTGTTGAAGGAGAGCTTTGGGGACAGAATTTGCAGACTCAGCCTTCTCAGAGTCTGTGCCAGGCACCAGGTTTGTTTGCAATGACCCTGGATGATCTTTCTAGCCACAGAAAGCCTTCTCCGACATCTCTTGGGATGCAGACGTGCTTGTCCTGATCAAAGCATAAAGGGCAGAATTTCCATGGCTGTTTCCCTCCAATGAGCAGCTGCTGCTGTTTTGCATTTCTCCCCCTCAAAAATCAGCCAATAAGTAGGAATTGCCAAGTCACAGGGTGTAGAACAGAAAGAAGAGTTCTCTGGGTCCATTGTGTGTTCCAGGTCATGCCCACTTCAAGAAAACTGACAGAATCACGGTGCTCCTTTCACAGTGAGGGCTCCAGAGGGAAGGGAGAAAGGACATTACATTTTGCTACCCTACTCAGTGATCTCATTCCAGGTCACACTGTCTAGATGGCCTCTACTAGCCCCGAGAGCTCTGACTCATCCTAGGAAGAGAAGCAGCCGGGCAACCTCTCTCTGTCGCAGCCAGTCCCTCTCTGGGGATCTTCTCTACTTTGAGATCATCTCTAGATTAGTAAATAATTTTACATTAGGCTAATTAATTCTAATAGACTCATTAGTTGAGTCCTAGAGCTCACTCTCGGGGGAATGAGCCAAAAGCTGAGAACATATTTTGTGAGAAAATTGTGTCATTTTCTTCCAAGTTAATTATAGCCCCAGCCCCCCAAAACTATATCCTCCAGTTCTTGGAGTTTGTTTTGCCTCGGGTCTGTAGAGCCATTAATGCCCCAATGAAGCTTTCTCCTTGGAAACTGTAGTCCTTTTTTTTTTTTTTCTGTTTTGGAATTCCAGGAAGAGTAGAGACAAGTACAATTTTAAATAGCTCTCTATAATGCAATTCCTGGAGAAAAAGCACATACAAAAAAGAGACCTCATAAGATATTACTAAATGACATGCATAGGAAGTACTTAAATTGCTTGGAGAAATGAGAAATTACTGTGGATTGAAGTAGTAAAGGAAGTTTATAGTTCCCAAAAGTTTAGAAATTTTATGCTTGAAATTCCCACACTTGGGAAACTGAGGCAGGAGGACTGTGAGTTCCAAATCATCTTGGGCTACAATAGTGAATTCGAGTCTAGTCTGAGCTACATAGTTAGAACCTGCCTGGAGAATAAAAAAAGAAAGAAATGCTAATTACCTTGTTTCATTTTTATATACTGTGCACTTGTGCATATACCGCATTTTCCTTCCAAAATAAGTAAAATTATTAAGATCCCATCTAAAAGCTCAAAAAGGCTTAAGGAGCTGTAAATGTTAAATATTCTAATTTGGTCACCATACATGTGAAGATGCCTCAAATGACTATACTAACTTCTACAAATTATACTATTAAAACTTGAGAAAAGCAATCGGGATCAACATAAGGAAGGTGATATTAAGTTTGGAATTGTGGCTTCCTCACGGAAGCAATGAAACTCCTGACGTCTTTCCTGCCCAGAGAGGTAAGAACTAAACAAGTGTTTGGTAAAAGCCAGCAGCAGCCAATCCACAGCAGCAACTGAAGTGGATGGGACTGGAGTCCAGTGATGCTGCAGACAGGAAATGAGTTAAGAGGCGTTGTATGAGTATCTCCAAGAGAAATTGTGCTTAGTAATTTTGACTTTAGTGGGGAATGAGAGGCCTCCATTCCTTCCTGGGAGAGGCTAGCAGGTCTCCATTAGGGACAGCCTGGGTTTTAAGCAGCTGGGATCCCTCTGCCATTTCCCTATAGGATGATGCTTCTGCATTACTTTGCATTTTCCTGGTGGACAAAACAACAACAAAAACAAGAACTGCTTTACTGCTCTCCCACAATGTCCTCTGCCTTCACCTGCAGAAGGAGCTACTGGGCATCTTCTCTGGCCATATGAGTTTCCTCAGCTCAACCCCAGAAGAAGAGTAACAGATGACCACCCATCGCAGAGGATGCCTGTGTGAAGTGTCCTTGTGAGGGCGTGTCAGGGCCCTGCTTTTCTGTCCGGGGCATCTCAATGGAGGCCATTGTCTCTGGGACCGAGGACTTAGGACTCTAGGTCTTAGTGTGACTTTGGTTCCAGTCCCATTTGTGATAGCTATTTTCCTAAGGGCTTCACTGTCACTCTTGTGTATGGCTCTCAGGATCCATTGGAGCCTGTCTTCTGTGCTTGACCCACCCTTTCTGTCTGTGCTAAATCCTTGGAGTGGTGGGAGGCTCTGCCCACAAATGACAGCATCATCTAAGGTCAAGGGCTTCCTGAGCTGCCCCAGAAGGTCTGAGTATGGATGTAGAGAGAGAATTGTTCTGCCATCCTTTCTTTCCACACTCACTCTCTGCTGTCTGCATTCTGGTTCTTTCTTAATCTACAGGAAAGGAGCCATGGACCAATACTGGCTTTGAGAACAGAGATCTGCCAGCCTTGGGCCCTGAGCCCATGTGACTATGCTTTGATATACCCTCCAGAGCATGGAGAAGGCGGCAACAAAGATCGTGCCAAGTCTTATGTAGTGTGAGAAAGGCAAAGGACCTCCTCTGACGTTATTGCTTTGCTCACAGAAAACCTAATTTTATATTTTCACTCCAGAGAAGATTTCATTAAATATTACATGTGGTATGTATAGTAGGGTATAGTGCTCAAAAACATACTTGATTTTTTTGAGGGGGCTTGCTTGTTTGTTTTTTCGAGACAGGGTTTCTTTGTGCAACAGCCCTAGCTGTCCTTGAACCAGCTCTGTAGACCAGGCTGGCCTTGAACTCACAGAGATCCATTTGCCTCTGCTTCAAAGTGCTGGCATTAAAGGTGTGCGCCATGGCCACCCAACACCTATTTGTTTTTAATGGTAAACAACAGGAAACAAAGCTGTGGAGGGGAACAGACTTGGTGAACCCTAATCAGGACAGAGGACACACATTATTCTCATTCCTCGTCACACCACTCTATTAAAGTAGTGATAAGCATGGCTTAATGTATTTGTCTAAGTATAGACATTTGTATTACAAGAAATGGTAATTTATGATTTCTATTTAATACCTTCCTTGAATTCTATGCTTGCTGCAAAGGCAGTCAAAAGTGAAGTGCCTAAACCCCTACAGTTTTACACTGAGATGTGTTATATTAATCATGAAAGAATTTAGAACAATAATTATAAAAGATGCTCTAAATTTAGTAACAAAGGGGCTGGAGGGTGAAAGGAGCAGGGAAAGGATAATTAGCAACAAGCTCCTGGTTTAAAAAAACCAGAAGACTTGGCGGCTGGGTGGCCGCTCAGTGGTTAAGATATGTATTGTTCTTGCGGGGGATGGAAGTGTGGTTCCCAGAGCCCACCTATGCCAGGTGGCTCGCAGCATTCAATAGACTTGGGGTTCCTGGTTATCTGCACTCCCTTGCACATGTCCATACTCAGGAAAGACAAATATGCATGTGTATACATGAATAATTAAACTGCTAAAGATTTTTAAAATCTGAGGATTATTTTTGATTCTGGAGAGTATACCGATAATTTCAGTCCTATCAGGTCAAAATCAGCAGGCCCACCTAATCTTGTTTATGTAGAAACATTCTTGATTCCCCGGTTTTGTCTTTTGTTAAGAAACTTTTACTTCATTCAAACTATAGTTTGGAAACTTGTAGCCTGTATTCTTTCATTGAGAACATTTGCCCCGGGCCTTCGGGGGGGTCACTGCCACCTTGCTGTGGAAATGAGAAAAATGAAGCACTGCCAGGTGTAATTGCTAAAGTCTCAGAGGAAGCAAGTGGGAGAAGAAGGAGCATCTAGCCCAATCACTAGAGAACCAAAGGGTTATGTTAAGAAGACACCCCTCCCCCACCATTCACGCACCCTAATGGTTAAGTGCATCTAGCTCCTCCTTAAGATCTTGGTTTGGCTTGAAGAATAAGGGGGGGGGGTGCTTTGAAAAATTCCTCAGTAAGATTGTGCAGCATTGGTTTTTATCAGAGAAAGGATCCAGAAAGCAAAGAGCTTGACTACTTACGAATCCTACCATACAGGGCACATGGTAGTAACAGGTCTGAACACATTCTGAACTTTTTTGGTCTTTCTTCCATCTCTCTCTCTCTCTCTCTCTCTCTCTCTCTCTCTCTCTCTCTGGAAGAAGTTTTATTTCCATTATTTAAAATTATTATTCATCCAGTTCTTGGAACCATAGAGGTTCCAAGTATAACTACTACAGTAATAAGAAGCTATCTATAAATATACAAACCATGACACCCCGCTTTTGTGTTTGTTGTTGAGAGGAGGTTTCACTGGATAGTCCATGTTGTTAGGAAACCCATATGTCAACTATGCTGATCTCAAACTTGCAGCCTCCTGAGTGATGGGGTTACACACCACCATGCCTCACTTGGTTTCTTTTATTCAGCTTGCTTGGTGACTTTTTAAAATGAAGTAATCATCTCTCTCTCTCTCTCTCTCTCTCTCTCTCTCTCTCTCTCTCTCTCTCTCTCTGTATGTATGTGTGTGGTGTCTGTGCATGCATATGTTTGTGTGTGAATGTGTATACATGTGTATGCACATGTACATGGATGCATGTTTGTGAAGGTCAGAACTCCATGTCGAATGCCTTCTTCTACTGGCAACAGCCTACATTTTGAGAAAGGGTCTCAAGCTGAATCTGCAGCTCTTCACCTCGTTGATTGAGTAGACTAGCTGGTCCATGGCTCTGGAGATGTAACTGTCTTTGCCCTTTCAGTGCTGGAGTCAAAGAGTACACTGCCCAGCCCAGCTTCTACGCTGCCCAGCATCTACATGGGATGTAGGGGTATGAACTCAGGTCTTCATTCTTGTTCTACAACCTCTTAACCCACTGACTCATATTGCTGCCTCTTCTTCCTCCCCCTCTTCTTCATCCTTCTCTTTATCTTCTGCCTATCTTCTTAAGGTTTTATGACATGTTCATGAGTACTAAGAATGCAAGAGAAGCATCAGCCCAAATGTCACCTACAAAATCCATGGACCCTGCTACCCTCATTATGAATTCAGTCTTGTTGCACCCTTGGAAGAAAAGGGCAAGGAGGAAAGAATCAGATCCTCTTGGTGGAGATCTTTGCATTTTGTCCAATATTAGGCTGGCAGTGAACTGACAGGAAGTCATGATCTTGAGTCCACTGAGCATGGCCTTTGAGTATTTCTCTCTGGTGCCCTTGGCCTTCTTTGGGTGCAATATGATGGTAATTCAGCATTTACAGATACAACTACCCAACAGTCTCACAAAGCAACAGCTTTCTTCAGTGAAGGTTTGGGGATAGAAGAAGCTAGAAATAGTTAACTCTTCTTAAACATCAAAATAAATATAAATACAGGGCTTTAAAAAATTATAACAGAGTTATATTTTAAGCAGGACTTCCCCATTTTGTCTCTGGAGCAATCAGGGATCAGGGCCCCTGTTTGGAATGAGGGATCAGGGCCCTTCTTTGGAACCAGGGATCAGGGCACCTGTTTGGACTCATGGATCAGAGTCCCTGTTTGGAACCAGGGATCAGGGCCTCTGTTTGGAATCAGGGTTGAGGGTCACTCTTTGGAAGGCCTCTGTCACCGGCAACGGTGCACTCTCTGCTCTCCCCAGCTCTTCACCCTGTATCCTTGTAGCCCATGTTACTGACTCTGAGATAAAAGCACACTGTGGTTTCGACCAGTGAATTTTACTGTCACATGTAAAAAAGTGTTGTTTTCCTGTCTTTTGTGAGCTGCAAGAAAGCTGTGGGTAGTGTTTGTACAACGAGGAGTTGGACCTCCCTGTCTGGTGTGGGCTATTTCCATCTTTTTAACCCCAGCTCCGGTTCATTTTATGTTCCAAGATTCTATATTGAAAATAGCAAAAGAATTAGTTTTACTTCAAAAATGTTTCTGCCTTATCTCCATATCTTGAGCCACCCTGGAAAAATAAGTTGTATTGTACTCTGCTGACAGTGTCTTTTGTTGGAAAAAGCCTAACCAATTATGAATTCAAATTTTTCTCTCTGTTTTTGTTACTTGTGCTTTTGATGTTATTGCAAAAGAAATCATGGGCCAATCTAATACCAGGAAGAACTTTCTCCCTTGTGTCTTCTAAATTTTTTAATCAAAAAATTTTGAATTACTCTGTAAGCCCATGTTCAATAGGACAGTAGAGGAAGATATCGTTGCTGTGTGGTGTAGAATAAAGGTCCCGGGTCAATCCTTCTCATTCCTAGTACTTCAGTGAAAAGGCCATATTTATCCTGCTAAACAGTCCTCATGCACTTGTCAAAATCATTCGAAATTATAACGATTGTTCCTTTCTGGGTGTTTCTGGTTCCTTCCATCGGTCTGTATGTCTGTCTTTATGCTCCTGCATTTCTGTCTAGCTTTGGAGTGATTCAGATATCAGCAAGTGTGTAGACTTTTGCCTTCTTCATTTTTTTTTTTTGGAAGATTTTTGTCTATCTTGGTCACTTGTATGTCTATATAAATTCTAGGGTAAATTTTTTTATTTTTACAAGAGGCTGGTGTATCTCTGTGAGTTTGAATTCAGCCTGGTCTACAGAGTGAGTTCTAGAACAGCCAAGGCTACAGAGAAAGACCCTGTCTGGAAAACCACCCCTCCCCTCTAAAAAAATAGAAGAAAAGAAAAAGAATGCCATTGGAAGTTTACTGGGGATATATTGAATCTTTTAATTGCTTTGGGTCGTAGTAACCATTTTAGTCATTTTAAATATAATTTGTGAACAAGAGGGATTTCTTTCTTCTCTCCTCTCTTGATTCTCCCCTTTCTGTTTGTTACCTCCCTCTTGTTACTGAGGATCTCTCTGTGTATTCCAAACTGGGCCAAAACTTACCTTTGTAGTGCAGGCTACCCTCAAACTTATGATATTCATGCTTCTGCCTTGTTTGTGTCTTAATTTCTTTTAGAGGCATTTTTGCAATTTTCACTGTATATTTTTTTGTATTGTGGGACGCATTTATTTTTGAGTGTTTCATTCTTGTAAAAGCTATTACAAATGGCCCATTTCTTTAATTTCCTTCTGGGGTTAATCATTTTTAGTATATAGAAAGACAATCAATTTTTGCATGCTTATTTTGTACTACACAATTTTTAGAAACTTGGCTGTTTTTTTTAATTGATGCCAGCAGTGTTATGTGTGATTAGGTGTGTGATCTTCATGGTTTTCTACATATAAGATCATGTCATCTGCAAGCAAAGATAATTTCTCTTCTTCCACCAGAGTGTGAATGCCTTTTTCTTTTCTTTTTACAACTAATTTTGAGTAGAAGTAGTGAGAGAAGAGGATCCTGATCTGAGAGAAGCCTATAGTGAATCAACATCGAATATCCTTTAGGCACTGAGTTTCTTACTTTTGGCCTTTATCGTATTTAGGCAATTCCCATGAACTTTGTTGAGTGTTTTCATTGTGCAACATTGTTATTTTTTGTCAGGTGCTTTTCTGACTTAATTGATATAATGACTTTTCCCACTCCGTTGATGTTTTGTTTAGTTTATGAGACCTTGTCTCTTGTAGTTCTTGTTGTCCTTTAATCCCCTATATGACTGAGGATGCTCTTGAGCTCTTGATCTAAAGCCTTTGCTTCCCAAATTCTAAGATTCTAGGTGCATGCTGCCTCCCTTAGCAGTGGTGCATTGCAGTGATTCATACGTGAAACCACCATTGCATTCCTGAAACAGACCTTACCTGCTCATGGTACACAATCCTTTCAAGATGTTATTGTATTCTGTTTCTTAATGTTTTCTGTTTTCCTAAGAGACTGCATTCGTCATGGTAACTGCCCTTTAAAGCTTTTTCCTAAGCCGTCTGGTCCTAGACCTTTCGTTGCTGGGAGTTCTACAGCTACTGGTTCAAATCTCCTGACTTCTTGTGGTTCCAGTCTCCTTTCCTATTTCTCTATGAGCAGGCCTGGGTAGAGCATGGGTTTTGAAGAACGATTCCATTTCATCTATAGTGTTTCATTTAGTGGCATACAGTGCTTCAGGGTATGCCCATAATCTTTTGTTTTTGTTCATTTGCTTCTCTACAATACTGTTATATCCCCCCATTTATTCCTATTGTCATTACTCATCATTTCTTCTTTTTAAAAATGAATGTTTCATTTATCTTCCTTAAAGGTCCACTTCTTTATTCCATTGTTTTTCTTCCTATTTTTAAAATTATTTTTGCTAACTTCCACTTTCTTCATTCTGATAACTATGTTGTTGATTTGAGATTTTGAAGAGGGTGTAAGTCTAGCCTTTAACAGCTGAGCCATCTTTCCTTCCTGAGATTTATTTTTAATGTAAGTTTTTACAACTATAAATTAACTTTATAGCACTGTTTACCAATCATCATGCAAGTTTGGAATGTTGAGGTTTTATTTTTGTTTGTCTCAATATACCCTGGATAATTGTCCTCCTAATTTCTTCTTTGGCTATTTTTATTAGTGTATTTTTTAATTTTGACATATTATAAAATTTCTAATGTTTCTTCAGCTCCTGATTTCTCATTTGCATTCCCTATAATAATAAGTAACATTTTGTATGGTTTCTGTCCTTACTAAGTTTTCTAAGCCTTCCTTTGCGATCTAACATATAGTGTATGATAGAGAATATCTCAAGTGCACTAAAGATGATATTCTGTTAAGCCTCATGAAGTGTTTTTTTTTTTTTTTTTTTTGGTTTTTCGAGACAGGGTTTCTCTGTGGCTTTGGAGCCTGTCCTGGAACTAGCTCTGTAGACCAGGCTGGTCTCGAACTCACAGAGATCCGCCTGCCTCTGCCTCCTGAGTGCTGGGATTAAAGGCGTGCGCCACCATCGCCAGGCGTGTTCTAGCTTTTTGTATTACACCCAGTTAATCTGTAACATATTTTAAAAAGTTTCTCCATTTCCTTGTCTTCTAATTGGTTTTCTATACATTACTGTAACTGGAGTATTAAATTTTCATGCTATCTTGTTGTAGCATGACCTATTTCTCCTGTCAGTTCTTTCATGTCTACTTAGTTTTAATCTCTGATATTTAACATCATATTTTCTTGGTGAATTGACTCGTATTCTTAGATAAAATCATTCTTTGTCTCAAGTAACAAGTTTTATTTAAAATCCCCTCAGTCTGATGCAGATGCGTTCACTCCGCTCTGATTTGGCAATGTTGGCCTGCACTACCTCTTCCTATCCTATTACTTTCTGTCTAAAGTGAGTCTCTTATAGCTAGCATATAACTGAACATTGTCTTTAATCCCTTCCCACAATTTGTATCCTTCGACTTTGGAGTGTGATGATTAACTTAAATATTTTCATGACTGACTTAAGGGACACCTAGAGCCCCAATAAAACACCCCCTCAAGATGAATCTGAAGTGTGTTTACGAGGAAAGGAGTCTGGGTATAAACAGAGAAGATTTTGCCTCAACTCAGGTACGCTTCATCTAATTGGCTGAGCACCCAGATTGAATAACAACACGAAAGAGTAAAGAATAGAATATTCTTCATCCTCTCCTCTCTTTATCTCTCTCCTGCTCCTGATGTTTCTATCTTTGGACATGACAACTTTAGCTTCTTGATCTGGGAATGGAGGGGCATGCCTGCAATTATAGTACTAGGAAGACAGACAGGAGGGTCAGGAGTTCAAGGCCAGCCTGGGCTCCATGAAACCCTGTCCCCCAAATACAAATAAACGGTCTGAGAATATGGCTGAGTCAGCAAAATAGTAGGCGCACAAACTTAGGGGCCTGGGTTTTAATCCTTAACACTCATGTAAAAAGCTGTGTGGAGCAGTGTGTCTGTAATATCAGTGCTGGGGAAATAGAGACATGAAGATTCCAGAAGACCACTGGCCAGCCAGCCTAGCTAGGTTTAGGGGGGCCCTGTCTCCAAAGATAAGGTGCCGTGTGACTGAGGACAACACCTGATGTCATGTCTGGCCTCCAAGACATGTACAGACAGCTCCATGCCTATGAATGAACACACACAAACACATAGACTCATACACATACATACACATACTCTCACATACATATATATTCACATACACATATGCACACATACACACATATGCATACATCTCTTTCAAACTAAAAGTACAAATGAAAACATAAACAGATAGAACTTCAAGTTCTCCAGGACATAGACTCCAAAACTTTCAACAACTTTTGTCTTTGGATAAGAAATTAGAAAATGCATCATCAGTTCCCTTGGCTCTGAAGCTTTGGAAATAAAACTGAATTATGCCTCTCGCATCTCAGGATCTCTAGCCTGCATATGGCCTGCATGAGACTTCTGAGCTTTCATGGTAATACGAGCAGGTTTCCCCCAATAAATCCCCTCATCTGTCTGCCTGTCTGTCTATCTTGTTTCATTTATAGTTACCATGGGGGAAATACATATATTCATTTAACCAAAATTATAGCAATCTGTTAAATTAATGTCTAATCACATTAAAATTTATTCTACATTGTGCCCTCCACCACTCTATGTTCTTGAGGTCACAGATTATATATGTGTGTGTGTGTGTGTGTGTGTGTGTGTGTATGAGTGTGTTGCACACTGGGCATTTTTAATCTTATGTCAAAATTGAAGATAGAATTATAATTAAAATTAAAACAATACATTTCACAAATGTTGTCTATGTATTTATGTTTTCTTGAAAATTTGTAACTTCATAAGGTTTTTAGTTATCCCCAGGTTCTTTTCACTTAGTCCAAGGATACCAGTTAACGTTTCTTTGAGGACAGCTCTAAGATAAGGAACTATCTTTGATTTTGTTTATCTGGAGTGCCTTAATTTCTTTCTCAGTTTAAACAACAGTTTTACTGGATATGAAATTGTGGTTTCTTCTCCTTTAGTGCTTCCAACATATCACCTCATAGTCACTGGCCCATAAGTTGTGTGTGGAGATTCACTTATACTTGCACATGACGTAACTTTTCTTTCTGTTTTTCACCTCCCTATATTTTCTTTGTCTTTTTATTTCAATAGTTGTTTCTGAACTCAATGATGCATAAAAGTATAGTTATTGTACATACAGATGGCATACCAGTTGATTTTTCCAGTGATACATTATAGCTAGTTGCTTTTTGATTTTATTTTCTTGTTTTGCTTTATTTTGTTTTGTTTTACTCTTTGACTCTTATGGCTCTTTGCTTTTTGGATGACCACTACCCAACTCCCCCCCAAAACACATGAAATCTTATTCTTTCTTATGAATGTCTGGCCTTAGCTTGGCCTGTTTCTAGCCAGCTTTTCTTAACTTGTATTATTCCTTCTATCTCTTTCCTCTAGGCTTTTATCTTTCTCTATTTCTGTATACCTTTGTTTACTTCTTTATCCATGGCTTGCTGTGTAGCTGGGTGACTGGCTCCTCTCATTCTTTTCTTGCTTCTTGATTTTTTTCTCTTTTACTTCTATTTATTCTCTCTGCCTGCGAGCCATGCCTATCCTTCCTCCCCCCTTACTTTTATCTGTTCAGCCCTTTATTAGATCAATCAGGTGTTTTCGACAGGCAAAGTAACACAGCTTCACAGAGTTCAACAAATGCAACATAAAAGAATGCAACACGTCTTTGCATTATTAAACAAATGACACACAGCCTAAATAAATGTAACACATATTTAACGAATATTCTTCAAAAATGCATGTATACTATATAATAGTTACTCAGGCAAAACTGTCTTTTATCTTTGCCTTTATTTTGTGATAAAAACTTCCTTTTATCTTTACCTTTATTTTGTGTTAAAAACTTCAAAATTCTTTCTTCTAGCTTAAAAATGAGTATATTATCATTATCTCTAGTTATTTATTGTGTAGCTGTCTTTCTTCAGATTTCTTATTTCTGGCTACTGGTGTTTTGCAGTTTGGTTATGCTGTATCTTGACTATCTTTGGCTTTCTCTCCCTTAGTCTTCTTTTGTATTTGCATGTCCATATCAGCACTGAGTTTGGAAAGTTACAGCTATCATTTCTTTGACAGCCTCGCTGCCTTTCTCCCCTCTTGTTTTGAAACCCGACAATGACCCAAGAACTCTCTTAGGTCCTTTTAGATTTTCCCCACTCTTTTGTTTGTTAAGTTCCGAGTGAATATGGCAAGTTTTCAAGTTACTGATTCTTTCTTCCATCTAATCAAGTCTGCTATTGAAATCTTGTACTGAATTTCACTCCATTTCTTTTATGTTAAGCTCCAGAGTTTCTGTTCATTGATTGTTAGACGCAATTTCTAGATCTCTGTTGACATTCTAATTTTGCTTCTCTTTCATCGTCTTGATTTCTCCTTGTTCTTTGTCTATATTTTCCTTTAGCTCTTTCAGTATATATAAGAACATTGCTTAAATGTCACTGCCTGATAAATGTGACAGCTGAGATTCTTCAGTGTGGTTTCTAGACATTATTTTGTCCTTTTTATTGGGCCATGATTTCCTATGTTTTTGGAATGTGTCTTGTACCTTTCAGTCTTTGCAAGGTGACCTTGATGACTTTTCCTAACTAGTGCCCCACCACTTGGAATCATCTAGATTAAAGGTATTACCAGGACTTTCCTGTCTTTGTCCCAGGCAAGCATTGTTTGCTTGTTTTTAGACTTCCCCAACCACTACACTATTTAGGTGCTTTTTAGTGCCTTAACTAATTTTCCAAGGCCTTTCAATCTAGTTTTTTTCTTGGCACTTTGGATGTCCTACCATAACTCTATACTCATACCCCCGGTGCCTATAGGTCTGTAGTTCCCTGTAGCATGCTAACACGTGTCATTTTCTTTCAAGTCTTTGTCAGTCTTAGATCCAAATTTGTTACCATTTCTTGTCTGAGCTGTAAATCGAGAGAGACAGAAACTGAAGATTGAAATATCTAACAGACAAATTATAGCACCAAGAACATGTTCCTGTTAGTTTCTTCTGGGCAGCTGGGATTGGCCACTTGCTAACAGCCATGGCACACTAGGCAGAAGCCAGGTGAAGTCTGAGTCACTACAAACACCATGGAATTTCCACCCACCATCTGACCGTGATGTTTCTTTCTACCAGTGAGTAGTACGTTCACTTGGTGCTCTTGAAATTTTACTGATTTCTAGACCTTGATTGAAACTATTCTGAATGCTTTGTAGTTGTTTTAACTAACCTGCCAATGGGAGGAACAAGGGTATGAAGCTTCCTTGCCTCTCAATCTTGCTTACATCAACTCTGTGAGGTAAAAATACATAAAATCTGGGAAGAAGTGTGATGTATCTGTATTTTTTCCAGTTATTGATGTATACATCTTCAACTGTTTTCTGAAGGTGTCTAGAAGGAGAGAGTATTGGGGAAAATGGGGAATTGTTTTGAGAGACTACACCAGGAGGAAATGAGTTGAGTGATAACCTTAAATTACTCTCATACACATGACTGCTTACAACTTGTTTGAAGAAACCCCTAGAACATGCTTAATATAGTCTTAGAAATGGAGTATGCAAGGACCATGGGAATAAGGTTCCAAGGTTTGCAGTTTGCTGCAACCAGATCACTTCCCCCAAGGAAAGCTGGTTTAAACGCAGGATATTGGAGCTTCCTTTTTCATATTTAGGGTGGTCTGATAGCAATTTGAGACACCGAATTTTAAGATCTGTTTAGTTCTAAACCTATTAAAACCCATAGTGACTTTTCTCCATGTTCCATAAACTAGCAGAAGAGGCAAGACTATGAAATTCGGGTCAAGACTGTGTGTATTAACTCATGTGAAAACCATTGCTAGTACTGCAGACTTCCAAAAGTGAGAGTCAATATTTTAAGTAAAAATGAAAGGTGGCTTAAGCATTTTTATTCCTCTTTAGTGGCAAGAAGTGGGATTTTAAAGGGTTATTCTGTTGCCTACTTTTGAACCCTCTGGTCTGTTTATAATCTCATATAGGGAGGTGCTATCAAATGATACATCTTTCCCAACATGATATGCCCCCCCTTCATGATAAATGAATGAATGACATGTTTTTAAGGTTTTCCCAAGGATCTCACCATTTACCTTCTCCAAACTAACCTCTTCTGTGATTGACATAGTGAGGAAACTAATATTTTGCTTTATTTCCTTTCTATGTGTTTTGTCTTTTATTCTGTCTAGAATTAAGTTCACAATGGTTGATTAGCAATTTATTTAGGGCAATTATTATTGATTAGCAAATAGGTTTCTATTCTTCCAGAAAAATAGTTCCAACCCCTTTATCATTTTACAGTCAATATTCAGTAAATATCGACTCCATTTGCCAAAATTCTGAATGCTTTTGACTGGGAGACCCCCAGAGCATTGTTATATTCAATAATTAATATATATAGCAGTATGTACCCAGTGTGTTCATCCCGCTGGCTTGCCTATCATTCTGAACATTCATAGGGAAGAAACCATTCATGAGGTGGGGTCAGGCAGCCGATAACGCATCCTCTTGCACCTGACACGGATACCTTATTTATTGCAATGCAGATTTGAGACTTAAAGTATCAATGAAGAGATTAAGGTGAATTTTTAGAAGTCAGATTTCATTTATAGCCAAACAACAGGGAAAGTAACTTCAAAAAATTCTGCAACTTGGAATACCTTGGATGTCAGGGAGACTTAATTTGGTTCTTCTGGTATGAATTTTTAAAATCTTAAGGAGAATTGGGAGTCATCAAGATTTCTGCTTGGGAAATATGATTGAATTTGACAGTTCCTTCCAAACCAAGTATCATGTGGTTCTATGAAAGTACAGTGGGAAAAAAAAAAACTATTTACCCCCTCAAAAATTCCTATGTAGGTATATATGACCTTTCACCAATGACCCCTTTAATGTCATCACTTTAAAGGACCCATGTGTCTAAAGTCACAGATAGAGTCTCTTGTTCTTAATTTCTGGCTGGCTTTCTTGTCTGCGGGTTAGAGGGTAAAAACGTTACGCGAGGAAGAAGACACAGACACGCGGCGGTCCCACGTGGGTGCACTTTTAATGGGGGAGGGGTAACAACAAACAGGAAAAGGTGTGCAGA